>NW_012267289.1:9238188-9303564 GCF_000151885.1 Dipodomys ordii | reverse complement strand
ATCCTGCCCATGTAATTGTAACCCCTCTGTACAGTATGTTCACAAAAAAATAAAATAAAGAAAGAAAGAAAGAAAGAAAGGGAAAAAACTCAAGAATTACAGAAAAGAATTCATTGATCCAATAGGTTGACCCATTGTAAAAACGAGATGTACAAGACCCATGTTGAAAACAAAATTTACAACGTTGGTGGGGGAGGGAGGATTTGGGGAGGCAGGAAAGGAAGGGATGGTAGAGGAAAAACAAAGGAGGGGATAACCATGCTTGATAGGAAATATACTCATTACCTTACTGATGTAACTGTAACCCCTCTCTGCAATATCTTTACAATAAAAATATATATTTAAAAAAAGAATTTTTAATCCATACTTCTGCTTTTTTACATAAGATTACATTGCCACCTCAGGGAAGGTATTTTAGCATCTGTGTATATATTTATACATACATTTTATATACATAGATATTACGTATATAGTGAAGTTTGTTTTGTTCATGCCTTGCTACTGGTGGATTCAAAATGTATAATTATTGCACATGAAGTATAGAAGATAAATAATACAGAAGTCATTCTATAATTCTATGAGTTTGGCCAGCCCTCAACCACTTTGTGCATTAGTTATCACAAGCTCAGTGTTCAGAGGAAATTGGTTTTCTTCCAATCATTTCCATTCAAGGATATTGTACTTCTGTAGAAAAGCTTAGGCATACTGATAGATTATGTTAGAATATACAAATGAATATAGTAGATAAACTTGTGCCAAGCACACATTTGGCCTTGTTCTATGACTCACTATGTTTTCGAAGTATTTTAAAAGTAAAGCAATGCTTTTGGTGCTAGCCAAAGCATATTTTTAAGCCCTGAGGGCCAAGATCACTGCAATTTAGCTACTAACTGACAATGGCTGGCAGTCCTGAATTCATTCAGTCCAAGTGTAGGAGGGGCCTACTTTCAATATAATGGCTGGCTTCATCCTATAGTTCAGTGCTCACAAGAATTCTGAAATTAATAGATCCTACTCCTCTCAGTGTGGAAGAACAAGAAAATTAAACAGTTAGCATCTCCACATTCATAAACTGCTTTTAACTAATATTTCAGATGATTCTAGTTTACATTACTCAAAATGTAGGTAGGTCATAAATTTTTAATCCTTGGGAGCATTCCTAGAGTTTTATGAACCCTTTCTATTTACTGCTTTAAGTCAGTGATTTAATTACATTGTAAAGGATTAGTAAATAGTCTCCAAAAATATGGGTATAAAACAGAAAGGAGGGCTGGGAGGTGGCTCAGTGGTAGAGGGCTTGCCTTGCATGCCTGAGGCCCTGGGTTCAATTCCTCAGCACCACATAAGCAAAAAGAAAAAAGCCGGAAGTGGCACTGTGGCTCAAGTGGTAGAGCGCTAGCCTTGAGCTGAAGAGCTGAGGGACAGCACCCAGGTCCAGAGCTCAGGCCCCACGACTGGACCCAAAAAAAAAGAAATTAAAAGAAAAACAAAACAGAAAGGAGGACTGGGACAGTGGCTCAGTGGTAGAGTACTTGCTTTGCATACATGAGGCCCTGGGTTCGATTCCTCAGCACCACATAATCAGAAAAAGCCAGAAGTAGAGGTATGGCTCAAGTGGTAGAGGGCTAGCCTTGAGCTGAAGAGCTGAGGGACAGCACCCAGAACCAGAGTGCAAGCCTTATAACCAACAAAAAATAGAGAAAAAAAAACCAGAAAAGAATTGTTTAGGCTGGAATATAAAGTCAAAATCAGCAATTGTCTCATTTGTGAAATCAAGTCCATTGGAATGAAAAGTTAAATTTTCAGTAGCAATGAACTACTTTATTTGCATTTTCTCTTCTCCTTATGTCTATCAAAGAAAACATTTTTCATTGGTTGGTTCAGTTTGCTACTTTTTAAAATTAGGCCTAAATCGGCTTCTTTGTTTTTGGATTTCTCTATCTATTTTAAGATATCTGAAAATTCTTAGAAAAACAAAGCTTTTCTCTTCACAAGTCAGGACAAAAGATTTAATGTACTCGGGAACAATAAATGACCACTCAATACACAGTAAGTCATTGGCACTTGTAAGAGAAATAACTTCCACATAAACAGCTTGCAACTTATTTGCTAAAGCTATTCAATGTCCTGACTTTGAATTCAAATATAACCATTGCAATATTTTATACCAGATGTCCAAAAATACATGCTTTTACTATTTTTTTAAGGGTGGTGAATACTTTTATACCTTTTGAACTAGAGGTCAACAGGGTGGACCCTTTCCTCCAGACAGGAAGCATCTCTCTATAGTAGAAACAGAACTTGTGGATATCGGGTTCTGAAATCTACTTGATAACCAGCAGGTAATGAAAGAATATTTCTATTTTCAGTATTAATAATTTTGAGTCAAATGCTCCTTTTCCACATTTAAGTGAAACAATTATTCACTGAAGGAATTTGGAGAGGAGCAATAGTTAACATAGAAGAGTGTATTTGAAAATATTCTGGCCTCGATTATTAAAAATTTTACTGTTCTTTTGTGTGTGTGTGTTTTTGTGGGGAGAGAGGAGTCTAAAACTAGGCCTCAAACTTGGTACCTGATGTTTTATCTCATTGATTAACACTCTACTAACTGAGCCATGCTTCCAACTCCAATATTACTTATCTTTAAAGCTTCATGAAACAGTACTCAAAACTATTTGTGTCATTTTTCAGTAAATTCCTTAACTACTTATGTTTTAACTGACTAATCTTCTAGAAGTCCAACCTAGTTAAAATGGAGGTGGTCAGCAGTGCTCTTTTTCCTTTAAATATTTATTTTTCAGTTATAGTTAAGTAGTTGTACAAAGATGTCAATTTATGAGTTTATGGGTACAATATCATCTTGTTTAATGTCATCCTTTCCATAGTTCTCCATCAGTAATGCTCTCTTTCTGAGGGGAAAAAATGTATTTCTTAACATTCGTGTCTCAGATTAAAGGGAATTAAAAAGGAATTTTCATAGGTATCCTCACTTAGTCAGCTTGCTAAATATCTGGAATCAAAATATGGCTTTGCTGGGCTGGGCTGCGAAAGTGATGTTTGTGCAGTTCTCACATATGGGGGCAAGAGGATGCCCGCCCAGAATAGGAAATATGAATGTCTGTCCAAGAGGTGTGGGGGTGTCTGCCTCCACCACTTCCTTGCCAGAGCTTTTCTCTCCCCCCGTTGGTGCATCTGGAATTCCTCAGCTTCCTTATGAAAATGCTGGCATAGGCTCAGACTTTCTGAGTCCTCAGAATGATAGTCAGATGCCTGTGGTCACTTCCATCTTTGGATGGGAAACAAGCATCCTTAGGATTAGTGACTCTGCCATTTATGACATATTGCCAGAGATTGAAAAGCAGACTGGTCAAAGTCAAGTCCAGATAGACAATGTTTAAATGTTTAGTCTGAGGTATTTTTTTTCATCTATGTCTCTTTCTTTTGACAGTTTAAATTCACCCTCCCAGGTTTGTTGGTCCAGCTTGGTCCTGACAAAATGAAATATTTAGGCTGCTTTTCTTTCTTGATCCTATAAAAAAAACAACAAAAGTTCCTCTGGGTTATGAATATGAAAGAATCGTGAGAAACCCAGCACAGCTAAACTTGGTATGATTTTTGCCTTTTAGGAAGATAAGCAGTTCTTCCTAAATATATTGCATGAAACATCTACAGAATGAAATACGCCTTATATTTTATGCTAGTGTCCATGGCACTCAAATCCCATCTTTCTTATCATGTTCAATAATAATAATAAAGAAATTCTGTAGTACTAAACCCAGATGACTTTCTTCTTAAATTCATTTATTTTATCCAAAAAGTAGAGAAAGTATTTTTCAAAATCTAAAACAATACATGCTTTTCTTCCATCTGCTTCTACAATTGCAAAAGAATTGACAGATCTATCTATCTATCTATCTATGTAGAACATTTAATAAATTTGTCAATAGCCCTACTCCCAGCTTTCTGATAACAGAGTAGTTCAGCCTTGTTAAACAAAGGTAACGTATAAAATCAAGAAAGGAAATTCCTCAATGGAGTTGATTCTGTTGTCAGGCAACATCTGTAAATGAGATATATCAACTTATTCAACCTTCTAATATTTAGTAACTCTAGTCCAACTGTATAGACTTCTTATAGTTAAAAGATAAGGCATAAAAATCTTCTGACTGAGAAACAGACATTTCTAACTTATGAAATACCAACACATCAAGGAAGATTATGACAGGAAACATTTTATGGCTGTTTACATTGGACAGCAGCCAAGTCAAAATATTCAATATTACTGGATAAACTTTAGTGTATCTAAGCAGACTGATTTTCAAAAGAGAATGCAAATTTAAACTTAGCATCTGGAAATTTTCTAATAATCTTTCCTTTTGGCATGATTGTTAGTAGAAGGCTAACCACAGCTATAGAAATACTTGGATTGTACTCTCACAAAGAATGTTCTGGTTTGAAGAAAGGTTCAGTATTAGGACTTTACATCAGACCTGGAAGTACTCTCCTAGCCAACAGGTTCTATAACTAACATCAAAACCAAGGGAGGGAGAGAACTCAGGACATTTAAATAAGGGGCCAACAGAGTTCCTGTTGGCATGGCTGATCACATGCTTAATACCTGGACAAATACATTTCTATTCATGTTTGATTTGCTTGTTTGAAAACATGTTTAACATGGAAGTATAAGGTTTTTGTCATTCTCAAAATAAAAACAATGTAATTTATTGGATTGATTTGAGAAGAAAAATTAGCTAGTTCTTCTCCAAAGAAATAGAATAGATAGCATGTATAGCACACACATACACACACTACACACACACACACACACACACACACACCAAAGGAGATGTACTTAAGACAATACTGAAATCTCAGGTAGACAAGAAGCTGAAAAATTCCAGAAATTGAAATAAATTATTATTTTTTTGTTTACGTTTTATTACCAGGTTTATATTGCAAAAGGATTTCCCTGTGATATTTCCATGTATGCACAACAATGTACTCCAATAAAATCTTCCTCCTATATTACTCCCTCTCTTTATAGCTCAGCTTTTTATGTTCTCTTTAACAATTCTTGGACATAAATATGTCTCCAAGGAACTGCTTTTTAATGCCTACACATATTAAATCCCTAATTATTTTAGAATTGACTTTCATGTACAATATATGAAATAGGAGTCAAAGTGTGAAGGTACAGTTATGTAGTTCTGATTCATTTTTAATTCATTTAAATGTGCAACCATCAGATCTATTCTTTAAGAAAAGTGACACTCAAGTAGCCATCTCCCTAAAATTACAATATCTAATGACTTTAGGACTTTGTGTTTATTAGACAAGCCCTCTGTTGGTTTTGATAATCTCTTTCATTTTTGCTTGCACAAATATATTCTGAATCTTCTTCACATGTGAATCTTATTCTGAGGTCTGCAGGGATATAAGCATACATACATATGCACATAAACACATACATACATGCACACCTATATGTGTGCTTTATTATATATACTATATATTCATAATTCAGACATGATTTCAGAACGATACATCACAACAAATGAGAAAAAGGTTAAATTACTTGACAAAAATTGTTTCTTTTTACACACGTATGTATGCATTTTGTTTTTACATTTTATTAGGATATGTTAGTTGTACACAGGGATTTCATAGTAATTTGTTTCCATCTATGCATAAAATGAATCTCAATCAAACCCATCCCCTAAGTTATCCTCCCTGGGTCTCCCTTCCCTCTTTCCTTTTTTTTCTTTTTTTTTTTATTGTCAAGGTGGTGTACAGAGGAATTACAGTTACATAGGTAAGGTAATAAAATTTTTGTCAAACTTGTTACCCCTTCCCTCATTTGTCTCCCACTTTGCTTTCCTCCCTCAAATGCCCCCCAAGTTGTACAGATCATTTCCACCATATTGCCTTGTGTAGATCGCTGTTGCATTGGTTCCCCCTTTTCCTTTGTCTCACCATTCTTTTCTTCCCCTTCTCTTCCCTAAGTCAAATAAACATATACACAGTGCCCCCCACCTCTTTAATGTAACAATTTCAACTGGTTTGGTTCCTTTGTTCTGGTTTCATACATGTGTATAAAATCTTTCAACCATATTCACCCTATCAGTACCCTCTCCTACCACCTTCTTTTCTCCCGCTGGCACCCACTCCCAAACAGAATCTGTTTACATTTTTGTCAGTTATTGCTAAGGACTACATTCCATATATTGTCTTTCTCAAAAATTGGAAGTTTTGATTCAGACATAGTCTGGAAGCAAAATTCCTTCTCTTGGGGTGATTGCAGTCTTTTTTCCTTAAGAACTCCAATTGAATGAGGCTCAATAACTTTATAGAGCACAAGCCACTATTCTGAGTGTATCTACTAATTGAAATGCAAACCTCACCTATAAGCATATCTTCACAATAACATTTAAATTATTATTTGACCAAACAAATGGCCATCATGGACCAGCTATGTAAATGTGTAAAATTAGCTGACAGGGTGCCAGATGCCTTACAGCAAAATATGCCATTTTGGAGGTTATGGGGGTCATTCTCTGACCCTAAGGCTTGTTACATGAGAACTGTCAATACATAAAAAGACTGTTTTGACCTATCTCCCATGAGAACAGATCATAAGATGCACACATAACAGGTGCTCTTCTTTATACCTGGAGAGGAAAGAATGTCATACAATGAAACGGAAAAGAATGTGAACAAATAGAGTGTTGTCCATTCCCACCCAGTATTTATTACCATTAGATCATATCCTCTTAGTCCATTCATGTTTTTCCATAACTGTCCACTGCTTTCATGTAACATAAAAAATGCACTGTTCTCTGGGTCTTTGAGTCTTCATTTCTGATAGTATCTGTATCACTTAAAATTTTGGTTAAACATTTCATTTTTTTAAGTTGTCTGTCTTTTGTAATAGCATCAGTTGTAATCCTGGCAATGGATGAGGAACAGCTATTACTTTGTTTCATAGTTATCTTGTACATTAATCACACTTTTATCACTTAAATACACAAGACTAGTGTATAAGATGTTATGTCGAAAATGAACTTTACAACTTTGTGGGGGGGTGAGGGTGGTGGAGATGGAAGGGATGGGAAGGGGAAACAAAGGAGGAGACAACAATGCATGATAAGAAATGTACTCATTACCTTGCCCATGTAATTGTAACCCCACCATACAGTATTTCACAATTTAAAAAAAAAAAGATAGTTGTAGGTTTGTCATAAAGTTTTTTAATGTCAGATTTCTAGTTTTCATTTACCCCTTGTGTAGATTTTTCATAGAAAAAAATAGATTCTGGGTATAATTATCATTAGTACTAAGGCCTGCTAAAATGAGACAAAGTTAGGGGCTGGAGGTTTAGCTCAGCAGAAGATCATCTGCCTGGCGAGAGCTCAAGGCCCTGAGTTCAGTCCTCAGCTCTGGGAAAAAAAAGCTATAAAAGACCAAATGGGACAAAGTTGCTCAGAACCTAAATAAATAATGTGAGTAAATTTTTTAATAATAAATTGATACAAGAAAACTGATGTCAGTGTGAAAATTCCAATGATAGACTTTTAGATTAGACTTCACTAACTTATTTGGAGGAGTTAGTACTTAACTGATGAGAAGTTTCTGACTCCCTGATAAGCAGAACCAATTCAACCTTGAAAATCAGTAAAAGGCACATACTACAACAAGTTGCTAAGATGTTAGTACTTTTACTAGAATCCCTTAGTTATATAATGTAGCATATAACATGTTTCTGCTCAGAAAGAAATTTACGTCATGCAATTATATACACAGATTCAAAACATGATGCAAATAGAAAACTTTTCTTTGTTAACTGTCTCAATGACTCAGCCTCAGTTCATAAAGAATTCACTGCCTATAATCTGCCAGTGGCTTTCTCAGGCTCTGATTTTCCAGTTGTGCTTTCCATGCTCATCTTAGTTTAGTCGGTTGTGGGACCTGAACTCTGGGTCTGGGCACTGTCCCTCAGTTCTTCAGCTCAAGGCTAATGCTCTACCATTTGAGCCAGAGTGTCACTTCTGCCTTTTTCTGCTAATGTGGTCCGGAAGAATTGAACCCAGGGCCTCATGCATGCAAAGTAAGCGCTCTACCACTGAGCCACCTTCCCAGCGCCAAATCCTGGTCTTGATAGAGAAACATTAAGAAGATAGATTCTTCCTGCTAGTGAGCTAAATTTCTCATACATGTAATCATAACATAAACATCTACCTTACTTATCTAATAAATCCATTCTCATTCCATTTGGGCAATAAAGGAGAAAACTACTTTTTACATATACTATATTCTAAATACGGGTCTAAATATGGACAGATTATGAAGATGAATCTGTTGCTAGTCAAGTGATTATTCATTGTCATTGTTGTTATTATGCTGTACCAATACCAAGAATTCCTCAATGTTTGAACAAGATATTTTCTGCTTTCTATCAAAAGTATGAACAAAAGAAGGAAAAGTGATTGCCATAGCCTTAGCAATCAGAATACCTGTGCCTGCTTAGAAATCACATATCAAAAGTTCCAATGACCACCGAGTTATAGGAAAAAAAAGGTCATGGTAGATTTTTCAGGTACTAGATAATTAATGCCTGATGCTTTTGATATGTTATGATCAGTTATTGATGATCAAGTGCCTTTGGACTAAAAAAGTAATCAGATAAAGTATTTATCAAGTTTTACTGGGTTTCTAGCTTGTAAAGTATGTGTTATTAAGAAAGAATTAAAGCCGGGGATGGTGGCATGGCTGTAATCATAACTACTCAGGAGGCTGAGATCTGAGGATCAAAGTTCAAAGCCAGCCGGCTCAGGAAAGGCAGTGAGACTCTTATCTCCAATAAACTACTCAGAAAAATGAAAGTGGCACTGTGGCTCAAGTGGTTGAGCACTAGCCTTAAACTGAAGAGCTGAGAGACAGCACCCAAGCCCAGAGTTCAAGCCCCATGACCAACAAAAACAAAAAGAAAAGCAAAGATAAAAAGAAAGAACTAAAGTTTTATGCATCTATTTGTCAATCCTTGATCTTTTTTTTTTTTTTGGTATTTGTTTTTCTGCTTATGTGGTGCTGAGAAATCAAACCCAGGGCCTCATGCATGCAAGGCAAGCACTCTACTACTGAGCCACCTTCCCAGCCCCTCAATCCTTGATCTTATTAGCTGGATTCTTTGAGTTCTACTCAGGAAGCTCTTGCTTGTGCCTATATCTTCCAGTGTTTTTCTCACAGTAGTTTCAAAGTTTCAGGCCTCACATTAAGGTTTGTGGTCCACTTTGAATTGGTATTAGTATAGGGTGAGAGATAGGGAACTTATTTCAAGTCTCAGGATCAGGTATAAAGATAGAAAGATAATTAAGAAGCAAATTACAAAAAGACAAAAGTTTTACTTTTCCTTGACACCACAAGAATGGGGATATAGTAGTTTTTTAATATTTTTTGAAATTGCAAAGGGCATACTGAAAATACAATTAACATGTATAGTTCTTTACTTTTTAATCCATTCAATTAACAAACAACATTTTTGTTAACTTTAAAGTTATTTTGTTATTGTTTTATCTGAACATCTCCATAATGTCTAAATCCACTAATTAGTTAATTTATACAAAGATACACATACACACACATAGTTATATTCAAAGTCAGGCTTTCTAAAAAATAGAAGTGGAAGACTTCAAAGAAAATGTGATTATTTTCCAGGAATTCTACTGTGCTCTGACTTTAAATATTGACCTTTTTCTGGAATTCTCCTCTTGTTTAAATTGTCTATGTACCAAGTTGTGTTCTCAGCTGCAACACTCAAAAGCAAGGCATGTTTCTGTATGTATTTTAAGGCATATTCACATTTTATTTGAAAATTGCAATAAATCAATTTAAGTTGAAACACTCCAAAGTTCATATGTTCCTGTACACTTTTACAAATGTAAGCCATAAGGGTATAGTTTCCCTTTTATCTCATTTTGTTTTAGTGTTGTTTCATGAGCTCAATATGTGTATATTTGCACTGTTATGTGTTTGTTTGAATTGTTATTTTACACACTTATCCCCCTTTTTGGCAGAAGTATATTGGACATGTACTATGTAACAAACCCTAGGCTGGAAAGTGAGGAGATATTAAAATAAATAAGACATAATCTCTGTGCAAATGACTCTCAGTTTGGCAGAAAAGCTATCATCATCATTATTACTATTATTATTATTGAGTTTTATTATTTACAAAGAGTTTTCTAATGAATTAGTACCTTCAAATGCCTTAATAAGAACCTCATGAGTTAGTCACATTTACCTCATGAATAACCAGAATGTCAAAAGGTCAGTTGTTCACTTAGGTCATGTTCAGTCACGAAAAAGACTAGTGAATGGATACATTTTATTATTTAAAACTTTAACCCTGTATGTTCCCTAACCTTGTGTGTTCCCAAGTCAAGTTAGCTTTGGCCTGAAAATGTGGAATGAGCGAAAGGTATAAGTACTCCATCACCTCCTCCTTGTCCCTTTTCTGAGTCCCTTTCTCTTTGGGAACCAAGAGAAGTGGAAGATTACCGGCAAACATTTCCAATTTTCTCTTGACACAGGCAACTGACGTGTCCCTACATGATGGCACTCTGGTGAACATAGTGGTTTTTTTAAGTTACTGAGTCTTTTTAAATTATGTCTTAATTATCTTTAAGTAGTTTTATGAAGCAACTACAATTAATTCAACATGTCAATATCAATATCATCCCTTTTACATTCTCCCCATTCCTCCCAACTCCACCTATCCCTTCAGTTTTCCTAGTTTCATAGGTTGTTGGTTAAATATTAGGACAGCATTCTCCCTTCTCTTCCTCTCTTCATTCATCTACTCCTGTGCACATAAGGGTTCTTAAGTACTGTTGTGATCTTCTGACAGTACACATTCTGTGTCAGGAAATTTGTTCCACCTTGATATGCTCAATCCTCCTAAGTGTTACCCATAGTAGTTACATTCCTCATGTTCTTGTGTATAGGTAGCCTTGGCCTTTTAAACCTGAAGTTTTTCATCTATGTTGTCCGAACAAAAACAGAAGTGAAGTTCATTCTTGCTCCATTCCTGCCCTAACTTTCCAGTTCCTTATATCCTGCTCCTTTCCACATGGGGCAAATCATTAAGTTCTCTACCTAGCTATATAGTTCCCAGATAATGAGATTCTACAAGATCAAATGTGTTTGACTTCTTCATTCTCTAGGGGTGATTCTTTCTGAACTCTTGACTTGAGGAAGGAAGTATTTCCAAAGCAAAATTTCTATCTCTATTGAGATTAGAGGTAGTCTCATATTTATCTAGTGTTTTGTTCATGGAGATCTCAGTCACATGGAATTTAGAGGAAATGAAGTCACTTTAGTTATCAATAAGACTTAAGAGCTCTGGTCCCAATAGGATTTATTAAGTAGCTCTATTAGAATATGGTCATTCTTAGTATCCTTTATTTCCAATTCTGAAACAACAGAAAACTCTCACAATAATTAATTCAAATTGATCTCTAGGATGCAATTTTCTTAGACTTTGCTTACGTGCATAAAAAATACTCTTACTTCACTAACCCTGTAATCTGCTTTCTGCCATACAAAATCTCTACTGCATGCCTCATCTTTTTTAGACAAAGTAACTAATCAATTTTATACTATCTAATACTAAAAGTGATTAGTACTAAAAAAGTATTTTGTACAAAAAAATTATGGATTGATTACAGTTTTCTTCATTGACCAATACAAAAAATAATTAATTTCAAAAAGCAAAATGACTTAGAATTAATTAGTGTTCAACACAGAAATACAATCATGTTTTCCCAACTTTCTAAGACAGGAATGCTCCATTACATCATGGTATTTCTTGTGTAGATATCAACATGACCCAGCAACAAAGCTCATATGAACTAAAAACTTCCAACTATTTAACCTTACTCAATGGTATCATAACTTGAAAGAGACATGAAAAAATCATGACATACCATGAATGGTCAAATAATCCCTTCTACAGTTTATAGCCTGTCATAAAACTGGGGCTTTCTGTTCTGTGAAATTGTCCACAGACAAAACTGTTACTGAATTATACTTATAAAAGTTAGCATATTATATTTGGAATGCACTTGGGAAAAACATTGCACAGAAGTGTGTATTCAGAAGACATAGCAAGTTGAGTTAGAAGCCAAGTTTCTGGATAAAGCATGTATTTTTGCCACTGTTTCGTATGTGTGTGACAACCTCACAGCTAACCAGGTTAAGTTGGGGTTTCAGAAAGTATTCTACAAATGTGTCTCTAGAGTGCTGGGTAATTCACTAAAACACCTAAAATAAGCTATTGTCTGATATCTATGGTAAATGAATAACTCTGAAACTATTTTTTCTGCACATTTCAAGAAATAGAACACTACCAAAGCATGGTAAGTATACTTTACTTAGGAAATGGAGATGTGCATATTTTTTAGGAATGTCTTTGGAAATATTTATGACACTAAGGATAAGAAATACAGCCCAAGAAAACTAATATAGTTTCATAAAGTAGACATTCCAGAGTTCCAAAGGTAGGGAGACATAGGGAGTAAGGTAACTGTATATATGGACTGTAGATTTATATAGTGTTTATCTATATAATAATATACCTCCTAAGCCTACTTCCTTATTTGGGCCAATTCATATAACTGGTCTTTATTGAGTGCATAACTTCTGCCAATAGTAGGAGTATGAGAACATTATATAAGACATGGTTTCTACCATTCAGGAATTTATTGTCTCTTTGGGAAATAAATGAATACACCTATCACTACAATGAAGAATAACATTAGTAGCACTCCCTAAATCTTGCTACGTATTGCTTAGGCTTTGATTTAGAGTTCCTTGGGCATACCATTGGAATAGTAATTGTGTCTTATCAAACTTTGAGTCCATTTATGGTGCCTGGAAATAAACTAAGTGTTCCATAAACAAGAGATCATTTTGTCTGAATACAACTATACCATTAACAAAAATCATTTAAGTATGTGAAGTCACTTGGCAAGACATGGTCAGGGCTTGTCTGATTTCCACACTTTGCAGTCAATGAAAATGAAGTTTGGAAAAGATTAAGCTGATTTCTGAATATAATAAGGGGTAAAAGTAGTAGACCGTATCTTTCTGTCTCTGGAAACTCAAATCAACCAGGGGAAATGTCACATGCAACCCCACTGTATTTTCTAGGCATTGACCACAAAGGATAAAAGAAAAAGCCAAACTGCATATAGCCCCTTTTCTCACCAAATGGCATACAACCAAAATGTTCATATAAAGAAGGCCAAGGTTGAGGTCTTTCTCTCTTTCTAACATGAGTTCCTTTGAACTTCTGTTTCTCTCTGTCTCTCTCTCTCATTCACCTTCTCTCTCTCTCTCTCTCTCTCTCTCTCTGTTTCTGTGTGTGTCTCACTCTCACTCTTCTTTCCTCTCACACTTTTATGTTTTTAGTGAAGGTTATGGTTTTGTATTTGTTTCTTTTCCTTTTATTCCCTTACTAGGACTTGAACTCAAGGCCTTGTTCTCTTTCTTGGGTTTTTTTCCCTCACAGCTGGCACTCTACCACTTAAGCTATACCTTAACTTCTAGCTTTCTTTTCTTCCTTTTTACTGATTTGTTGGAGATAAGAGTCTCCTGTATTTGTCTCCCTGGGATGGCTTTTCAATTTTCAGATCTTAGCCTCTTGAGGATTATAGGTTTGTGTTACTGGTATCCAGGTGCTTCCTTTTGTGTTCAAACATTTTTGGTAATACTGGTTTGGTTTGAATATTTACATATAAAGTTTAGTTTCAAACTTTTTATTCTCTTCTTTTTCTTTTACCTTGCACACTCATTTTGTATTCTTTTAATGTCTAATTAATTTATCTTATTTTTTATTTTGAAGGTTTCCCCATGGAGACCAAACTAACTTTGGGTCAAGATCCTTCTAACTTGCCTCCTGGGTGATAGAATTATAGGCAATAGAACCATACATAGCCTTTAATATTTAACTTGTAAGCTTCTTTTCCTCATCTTTTCCTTTTCATTTCTCTCTTACTGATATTTAATTCAAAAGTTCACTTTTTATTTTCTTTTAAATCTTTTAATTCTTTTCATCTATCTTGTTTCTCCTCCTTGTATTTTTCCTCCCCACTTTCTATTCTCTAATAGTATTATTCTTCAATATTTTTATTATTTTTTCTCTTATATCTTTTTTTTGTCAGTCATGAACTCTGGGCCTGAGTGCTGTCCCTCAGCTCTTCAGTTCAAGGCAAGCACTCTACCATTTGACCCACAGCATCACTTCCAGTTTTCTGATGATTAATTGGAGATAAGAGTATTGTGGACTTTCCTGCCTAGACTGGCTTAGAATCATGATCCTTAGATCTCAGCTTCCTGAATAGCTAGGATTACAAGCATGAGCCACCAGTGCCCAGCACTTCCATACTTTTAATTAATATGTTTTGGTTTGTTTGATACTGTCATTGCTCTTTTTCCTCTGTTACTGGAGCTTGCACAGCAATTACTTTTTCATTGGCTATCCCTTGATTTCCATAGCTCATTTGTTCATATGTTGAAACTGTTACTGTCAGTTACTTTTCTTCTTTCTGCCTTTTGTTAGAGATTTGTCCCTCTATCCTAAGCATGTAAGTTTAGTGTGTGGTTACTGAGCCAAAACTCAAGTCCAGTTGCGAGAAGCAGTACCTCAGTTCCTTCTATTATCTAGTTTTATCTTAGCCTTTGTGAATACTTAAACTGAAATAATGAGATTAAAACTTTCAGCAGATGACATAGCAGATGTGCAAATCTCAATGTAAAAACACAAAAACATGAAAATTTGACTCCTTTAAATCTCAAGAATTCCCCATTAATTCTAATGATAGCAATGTGGATGATTTGGGGGAAAATGACTATAAGAGTGCTCAATGAAGTCATAGAAGATATGAATGTATAAATTAATGAAACCAAAGAGAATATGAAAAGCATATAAGTTACATAGAGAATATAATGTAGGATATGAGAGAACAATTCAATAAAGAGAGATTCTGGAAAAAATCAAATAGAAATATTTGAAACAAAAAGTCAATAATTCATATAAACCCTATTGAAATCCTCATCAATAGACTGGACCAAGCATTACATAGGATATCAAGTTAAGATGACAAGATAGATAAAGCAGAACACTGGAACAGTTACAAAAAATTAATAAGGAAGAAAAGGAACAATATACAAGATTTGGTTTACTTTGCTGAGTATAATTTTTCCAAGTCTTTCCTTATGAATTAGGAAATGTCATTCTTTCTGATGGAAGCATCAAATTCCACATTTTCTTGATCCATTCATCCACTGAGAGGCATCTGGGTTGATTCCATATCTTAGCTATTGTAAACATGCTTCAAAGAACATTATTGTGCTTGTGGCTTCAATGCAGACTTGTTTGTGGTCATTTGGGTAAAGGTCCATGAGTGTGATTACTGGATCATAGAGAAGCTCCATGTTTAGACTTTTGAGGAACTTCTATACTGTTCTCCAAGGCAAACCCAAAGAAACATAGGCCATATAGTTTCCTTCATTTCTAATAATTAGAATGTGCCTATAACTCTACAAGGAAATCGAATGGATAGTAAAAGACAAATAATTACACATGGATATGATTAACTAAGCAGCATTTGTGATCACAAGGGCTCAATAGCTGTGTGCATATAATCATACAACATGATGCTTATCGAAATGAACTCCAAGAAATGGAAACAAGAGATGTTAATATTATACTGTTTGCAGTTCTTCTCTTTGGTTTATTCCATTTTCACTGTTTTTGATTTCTATACCCTTGGTCTGGTTATATAAATTATCTGATTTGCGGAGAGGGAGGGAAAGCATAAAAATGGTGGTGTAAAGGGTGAACCAATTCAGCAGTGATACTCACTAGACACTAAGTTAGAAATAGACTATACAACTTAGGGGGAAGAAGGAAGGAGGGGAAAAAACTGGGAGAAAATAAGAGAGGGGTGACACTGTGCAAAAAAAAAATACGCTCATTACCTGACATATGTAACTGCAACCCCTTTGTATATCACCTTCACAATAAAATTTAAATAAATAAATAATAAAGACCACACTAAATGACCAAACTTATGAATCTTGAGCATAGATGAAAGAGAAGAGGTAGCCAGGTTCCGATGGCTCATGCCTGTAATCCTAGATACTCAGGAGGCTGAGATCTGAGGATCACAGTTCAAAGCCAGCCTAGGCAAGAAAGTCCATGAGACTCTAATCTCCAATAAACCATCAGAAAAAAATGGAAGTGGCGCTGTGGTTCAAGTGGTTGAGCACTAGCCTTGAGCTGAAGAGCTGAGGGACAGCCTCAGGCCCAGAGTTCAAGCCCTACAACTGATAGAAAGAAAGAAAGAAAGAAAGAAAGAAAGAGAGAGAGAGAGAGAGAAGAGAAGAGGTATAAACCAAAGGAATAATAAATATATTCAATAATGGAAGAATAGTTATCAAATCTTGGGAGAGAGATGGAAATCCAGGAACAGAAGATTTTACAATTCCCAGCAGACATGGCCAGAGAAAAAATATTTATCTATCATAACCATTTAAAATGTTTAATGCAAAGAAAAAGCAAAAACATTGAAAATGGCCAGAGCATTTTCAAAGCAAAAATTCTACAGGCTACAGAGGAATGGAAAGCTATATAGAAGAATAATAACTGCTAACCTAGACTGATACTAGATGTCTACTTTCTCACTCCATACCAAAAAAAAAAAAGAAGTAACTTAATTTGGTTCAAAAGCCCTAGTGTCCTTGAACAAAAGGTTTAAATTAACTGGAAAAAATATAAGGGAACACCTTAGGATATAGCCATAAGTATTATTACTGAGTGGAGTCTCAATTGCTCAGGAAGTAAGAGCAAGAACTGACAAATGGGATCATATCAAATTAAAAACTTCTCTACAACAAATAAGATAATTTACAAAGACAGTCAACAGATTAGGAGAAAATCTTTAAAAGATCCTAATCTCCTACATTAACATTTAAATACATAAAGAACTCAAAAGTTGGAGCTGGGGGTTTAGCCCAGCGGAAGGGCATCTGTCCGGCTTGAGCAAGGCCCTGGGTTTGGTCCTCAGCCCTGGAAAAAAAAAAAAAGAAAAAAAAAGAACTCAAAAGTTAAGCATGAAAATATCAATTAATTTAGGTAATACATAAATGAATGAACAGACATTTTACAAAAAAAATACAGATGAGCAACAAATGAAATTTTGAAACATTAATGTTTCAAATCTTTATCCATGGGGGAATAAAAATCACAACTCCAATGAGATTTCATCTTAACCCTATCAGAATCCCTGCTGTTAAAAAAGAAAAGAAAATATATGTTGGAAAGGCTACAAGTATAAAAGAAATACTTATATACTTTTGGTGTAAATATAAATTAGTACCTTCCATCACTTAGAAATCAGGATAGAGTTTTAAAAAAAAGGAAGAAAACAATGGATCAAAAAACATGTTATATATATATATATATATATATATATATATATATAATGCAATTTTACTCATCCATTAGAAAGAATGGAATTGTACCATTTGTAAAAAAATGGAAAGAAGACTTGGAAAAAATTATATAAATGAAGTAATTCAGGGCCTGAAAGACAAAGATTGTGTGTTTTCCCTTTTATTTGGAAGCTAGATTTAGTTTGTAAACTTACATGTAAATACATTGGGTATGCAAGTGTATACAAATATGTTAGTTGAAATATGGTAGATTCAAGGGAGAACTCACACAGTGTAATTCCTTAGAACTGCAAAGTCAAAATTCAGTATCATCATGAAGTTGATACACAAAAGGGGTGGGGTGTAGTCAAGGGGAAAGTACTGAACAAATGAAGAGGAAAAGAGGGGAAGAATGCACTCAAGAATCCAACATATCTCCTACAAAATTAAAACAACTGAGCAAAGGAGTAGGTAGAGGAGGAATGGGAAAGAATGTTGAAAGGGTGTGACATTGAATATTCATTCTTTGTTAAATGAAAACTCCTTTGTACAACTAATTAAAGATAAATAAAAAATATCAAAAGAAAAAATGAACATATGATCCACATGGGGCAAACTTAGTACTCCAAAGTATACTCCTGAAAGAATCATCCACAAAGATATACTCTACACCAGTATTTATTGAGACACTATTTACAATAATCAAAACATGGAATCACCCAAAGATAAATTGATAAAGAAATGTAATGTACATTCTGATATACACAATGTCATTTTACTAAGCCATAAATAAGGATAAATCTATGTCATTTGCAGGAAGATTTATAGAAAGGGAGAACATCATGTTAAGTGAAGTGGAGCCACACTGAGCAAGACAATTATCATGTTTTCTGTCATACATGGAATCTATGAAAAAAATCATGAAAGAGATAGGGAGCTGTTAGAAAAAAATGAAGAGAGGAATGGGTAAAGAAAGATTGGTAATGAGGGATGAACATTATAAAAGTATATATAAAAATATCATAAGATCCATTAATGTATACAATTATTATGTCCTAATAAAAATATTGATTGAAATAAAAATTATAGAAAATCATCTTCATATTAGTTTAGAAAAAAGTCTGAAATTCCTTCTCTTCTAAAAGAACAAGAACTTTTCATACTATTCATACTATGAAGTTTACAATATTCTTATTGTAAGCTACGCTCCTGGATGGCGAAAAACAGACTGCGCTCCTCACAGCCAAGTCTCCACCCAGTACCCCCGCATTGCCTAGACAACTGGCACATCTGGAAGAGGTCACATATGCATCTGCTGAGGTCACATCTGGATTCAATGTGACCAAACCTTTCCCAGCCCCTATCCGAGATAAGGCCTAGGCCAGGGCCAGATGCCCCTTTTCCCAGCTGCGTGGAGTGCCAACATGGCCTGGTGCCAGCCAGAACAATGAATAAACCTACCCCTTATCTGAATACCACGTGCCGTGTGGTGTGGTTCTTACTCCACCACCTCTTCCTTAAAAACTAATTACTTATGAAGTTGGTGACAGTGATCATTTGTTAACAAAATATTAAAAAATAATTTTAGTAACCTACCATAGCACTACTGTTTATATGGTTACTATTGAAAATTTTAGTTATGGTTGTGATATGCAATGTGGATAAATTCTTGTTATAATTTCAAATGAGAAAATCATATAAAATCTTATATTACAATACATAATAATGAGTGAATACACATAGGGAAAAGATTGGCTAGAAATAAAACTATTAGTATTGGTTGCCAATAGGTGGTAGGAATATGCAAGATTTTCTTGTACTTTTAATTTCCAATTTTTATTATGGTGTTATTATAAAAATTAAAGATCTTGCTGGGCACCGGTGGCTCAAGCCTGTTATCCTAGCTACTCAGGAGGCTGAGATCTGAGGATTTCAATTCAAAGCCAGCCAGGGCAGGAAAGTCCGTGAGACTCTTATCTCTAATAAACCACTCAGAAAACCGGAAGTGGTGCTGTGGCTCAAGTGGTAGAGAGCTAGCCTTGAGCTGAAGAGCTGAGGGACAGGGTTCAGGCCCAGAGTTCAAGTCCCATGACTGACAAAAAAAAAAAAATTAAAGATCTTGATGTCTGTATATTTCAGAATTTTTCCCCAATATTTAAACTAATTTATATTGCATCCAACACTGGGTATCAGAGGACAAGCAGGCCTTTACTGATATACTCATGAGTTGCACATACTTGAAGTTGGTTGAATTGCCAAAGTTATTTCATCTAAGAAGATGCAGACTAAATGGCAATTGAAAACTCAGAAAAATTCTAAATAGCTCTCTATTGCACTTTTCCTATGTTAGTGGTAAGATTCTTAATGAATGTTTTGAAGTATGATAGTTAAATTTATATACCATTGTGACTGGATTATAGGATGCTATTATCTGGTTGAAAGTTATCTCTAGTATGTCTTTGAGAGCATTTTTTTGAAAGATAAGCATTTGAATTAGTAGACTGACTATAGTAGATTGCTCTTCAAAATGTAAACAGGTATCATACTATCTGTTGAACACAAAGAAGAAAATGGAAGAAGTCACTGATTCTCTGCCCAAATGTATTTTTTTTCAGGTAAGGGGTAGGTTTATTCATCGCTCTGACTGGCACCAGGCCATGTTGGCCCTCCACACAGCTGGGAAAGGCCTGGGAAAGACCTGGGAAAGAGGTGGGAAAGAGCTGAGAAAGAGTAAGAAAAGAGCTAGAAGAGAGAAGAGAGAGTTAGGCAAGAGCTGGGAAAAAGGTGGGAAAGAGAGAGCTGGTTAAGAGGGCTTCTGGGCCTGGGCTAGGCCTTATCTAAGGTATGGGTGGAGAAAGGTGTGGCCACATCAAATTCAGAAGTGACCTCAGAGGATGCAGATGTGACCTCTTCCAGGTGTGCCAGTTGCCTAGGTAACGCAGGGGCTGGGTGGAGACTTTGCTGTGTGGAGGGTGGAGTCGACTTGAGGAGGGTAGAGTCTGCTCGCCATCCAGGAGCAGACCTAACATTCCAGCCTTTTAATAATCATGAAGTAGGGCGTGGATTCTCTCTGGCTACTTCCTGCTGACAAGGGGCGTTGACATTAGGGGTAAAAGGCTGGAATTTGGTCTCCTCCCAGAGAAGGCAGCTAGCAGCAACTGTCCCTTGGTGGAGTGAGTACTTAGATGAAGTCTGGAGAAGTCTCATGAGGCATTGAGGGGCTGGAAAAAAAATACTAGAGAGCAAATAAATGGCAAGAGGAAGGATTTGGGGCTGAAAATGTTGGTAGAAATGTCCCTAGCTACTTCTGACATCTGGCGACTAGGTAGAGGAGAAGTCAGGTAACAAAGGAAAGAATATAAATTCTTGTCCAGTTAATAGGTAGACAGGTATGGACACTAGATGGACAAGCTTCTTACTTATATTGACCTCCCAGCTCTGGTTAATTTTGAAAGGGCGGCACAAAGTGGCTGATGTGACATTTCCTCTTACTCCTCTCCATGTTCCCTTGTTTGCCAAACTGGCTGAGTGTAGGTGCTCCTTGCTGGGATGGCTTTTCCCAGTTAGTATTCAAGGAGGATTGAACTCAAGGCTTGGGCACTATCCCTGAGCACTTCTGCTCAAGGCTATCACTCTACCATTTTGAGTTATAGTACCACTTGCAGTGTTTACTGGTTTATCTAAGTCTATTATCTTTTCCTTTCTTCAGCACTTCTGGTTCTCAGGCATTTAGACATAAACTGGAATCAATACTTTGGCTCACAGGATTCTTTTCCTTCTCTAACCAGGCAGTGGGATACTGCCTTTCCAAGTTTCTAGGTTACATATGGTAAATTGAGGACTTCTTAGCTTTCATAATCATTTGAACTAAAATCTTTTATTAGTTAAGTAGGCAACTTGTCCAAAGAAATAGAACCAATGACAGATAGATAGATATTGATAGATACATGCATACATACATAATTATAGAGGAATATAGAAATCGAATAGATGTAATGTATACAATTATATATACACTATGTATATATAATTGTGATACAAAGTATTAGTTCATATATAATATATATTGCAC
The DNA here is from genome assembly GCF_000151885.1 of Dipodomys ordii. Classification (NCBI taxonomy): domain Eukaryota; kingdom Metazoa; phylum Chordata; class Mammalia; order Rodentia; family Heteromyidae; genus Dipodomys; species Dipodomys ordii. The sequence goes on along the minus strand of NW_012267289.1, from coordinate 9,281,996 downwards.
ATACACATATATATTTACCTTGCATATTCATATATCTGTATTCTATTGGTTCTGTTTGCCTAGAGAATTTACCTAATGAACTAATACATCAGATATTCATGCCACTAAAAATGTATATGTTTTCTGCTTTATGGTATCCTAGACTAGGTCTTGACATTTGGCTTAATACATATCTAAAATTTTGAGTGCCATACTATGCTTTTATAAAAAACAAATATATAAAGCAAATCTTACTCATTTTCCTATAAACTTTTATTAAACACACATTTACTTCTGATTTCCTAGGAAAAAAGTACAAAACTTTGTCATCATTAATACCTTTGAAGAACTTGCAAACTATAAACATGCAAATCTTGAGAAAAACTAATAAATTTTTTAAGAGAGGAAAAATTCTATTCATCATTATTTTGCTTAATTCTATTATACAATTCCTTTACACTCTAGAGAGAAGTGATTCAAATAGGAAAAGCAAGATGTGAATGCATGACCTCCATTCCAAAACCACATTCTCTGGAAGCCATTGTAGGGTTTGTTTTAAACCTCATGCACCAGCAATCACTATCTTGGAAAATCTTGCTTTAGCATCAGTCAAACAGCAGGAGGAGGTTTCTTTTTGTTCAAGCACAGCCTTGAGAGAGAAATCAGAGGTAACTTGAAGTAAGGGATCCTACTAACACACTACTTTTGCCCATATTCAGGGGCCTTCCCAGATGTAGCAAGGGCAGAAATTAAGTGCCAAGAAAAGCCTTTAAGGCTCAGTTAAGACCAATGAGACGTTGGAAAATACTGAGCAAAAAGCAATACCCCAAACCAGCAAGGATCTGAAAATCCTGAATACAATATATTCTCACAGATCTTTCTGATTATGTTTGGTGCATAATTAGAACTTTTTCACCAGGAACATTTGGCCCTCTTTTGAAGTAGGAAGGCAGAAGACAACAGGGATTATTTTGCAAAAGAAAAGCCTGCTAACTAAAAAGATGAACTATCCCCAAAATCATAATTTTAAAACGTAAGTAAAGGAGTAACTATTTTTGGGGTGATCTTTTTTTCTTTTCCTTTTTTCTTTTTTGCAGTAAACAGACTTGAATTAACTGAAAAGCCAACATATTGAAATCATAGAATGTGCTGGGCACTGGTGGCTCATGCCTATAACCATAGCTACTCAGGAAAAAAGAGCTGAGGATTGTGGTTCAAAGCCAGCCCCGGCAGAAACATCCATGGGACACTTTATCTCCAACAAGCTACTCAGAGAAAGCCAGAAGTGGTGCCATGGCTCAAGGGGTATAGCATTAGCCTTGAACAAAAGAAAATCAAGTATAGCACCCAGAACCGAAGTTCAAGCCTCAGGATTGTCAGACACACACACACACACACACACACACACACACACACGAGTGAAATCACAGAATGTAAGAATGATGAGCCTTCAGGGTCATTTTCTTATGAAGTCACTGAGACTTAGGTTTAATTCCCACCTTGCAATGAAACTGCTTGTTGGGATCAGAATATCTGTAGGCATCTTTCATTTTCAAATACAACTTTGGGGTTCTCAAGCCTTATTTCAATGTTCCATTGTCTCTGAGGGATATGGTGGCAAAGAATAGCCAAGAGGTTGTTTCTGACACTTTGTCAAGAAAAGTAGCCTACTGCTTAGGAGATAAAGGAAGCTATAAAAAGTGGAACAAATGCTTTCCTCGCTCAATTTTGTCATTTCATTTGTAATGAATTCCAAAGGTGTCATATTCTTCCTTATGTTCTCTCTCGGAATTATGTAGCATAGATGACTAGCTATCTGTAAACTCTAAAATAAAAAGGATTCACAGTTTGGAAGGAAACATTCTTATAGTGGTATCATTTATTTTTAAATCTATTGTAGAATAAAATCAAATTTGATTTTTCTCTAGACTGCTTAAACTTGATTTAGATCCTTATTGAAAGATAAGAGAGATGAGACACAAAGCCTGGAATTTTCATCTTGTTCCTAATGGTCCTCATATTTTGGAAGTTAAGATTTTTTTCTTTGTTTAGTTTCTCTGGTTCAACAACATGGTTTTATTTTTAACCTTTATAATTCCCAGAAATCTTTGATTCTAAAATTTGTTAAAATCAGAATTAACCTAAAGTGCCTATTTTGGCCCTGATATTATCTATCAAATGCAAATGTTCAGTTAAGCCTCAACAGGGCCTCTTGTTCTAGGCATGATTAATGTGGCCTCCACTCCTTTCCCACTTCCTCTCTCAGGACTGAAGTGGAAAGTGGGCCTACACTACAGCCTAAGTAAACAGAAACTTTCTTCATTCTGCTGTTAAACATCGTAGGTTTTAGACTATATTGATTAAAAGCATATTTTAATCATACTTAAAGTAATGTCTTTCACTTCCCAAATATAATAATAATAACATTCTCCAAATCTTGGTTAAGCTCTTCTCTTCCAAAAACTACTAACCAAATAGCCAGTCAGAAGAAAATCAACAACGCATGCTTTGCATGGAAGAATGTACAATGAGTCTGACTTGAATAATCAGGAACATTAAATGAAATTAGAGGTAAATGTATGAGTATAAACATCCTTGTTTCTCAGATCTTAGACATTATAGTGTATTCTTTTCATCTTCCCTAATTTGAGAGACTATGGCTACATCACTCATTGTTAATTCGTGTGCAGTACTTTTTCTAAATCTCACACTTCTATACCTTTGCCTTTGGGCTGTATGTCTTCAAATAAATGTCATAGGGATCATAACAAAGGGTAGCTAAGCTTAAGGAGACTAGAAGCTTTAATACTACATAGCAGACTACCTTTCATGAAAAGCCTTCAATCTGATTTTCATTGTCTAATAGAAAGGTTTTCCTTTATTGTGGAGGGGGAAGAAATGGACCTTTTTCACATGTCTAAACTGTAGCATCTGTGATTTCATGGAGTCCAGATAAGTCTGGCTAGTCCCTATTCATCCACAGACAACATGAAATCAGTCCCCTCTCTTCAAATTCATACAGGTGCAAGACTGGCAAAATTGAACCCAGAAGCCATTTACCTGGAAAGGAATCTTTAAAAGCACATCAACTGTTTTCATTGTTCCAGCTGAATTTGACTTAGGCATTTTGGACAATCTAGCCAACTCTTATTTCCACATGATACATATGGCACCATTCTCCTCATTTTTCTTCTCCCCTCTACATTTCATAATCTATGAGTATTTTAAACTATTTGACTATATAGTATTTCTGAGGAATAAAAGAAAACAAATGAAAGAATCTCATAATTGCTGGGTGTCAGTGGCTCTTGCCTGTAATCCTAGCTACTCAGGAAGCAGAGATCTGAAGATTGTGGTTCAAACCCAGAGTGGGCAGGAAAGTCCATGAGACTATTAGCTCCAATAAACCACCAGACAACTGGTGCTGTGGCTCAAGTGGTAGCATGCTAGCCTTGAGCTGAAGAGCTGAGGGACAGCGCCCAAGCCCAGAGTTCAAGCCCCACCACCGACAAAAAAAACGGAATCTCATGATTGCCAGTGTCCACACGTTGTCTTTTACCTGCTCTCATTTTTGCATGTAAATAGATTTCTGGCTTGTAATTACAACAAGAATGAAATGTTCTTACTCCTATGTTAATCAACAACATATTTTAGTGCTTTAAGATGGAAATATTTATAATTATAAAATCTAATATTGGATAAATATAATGAAAAGAGAGAATTAAATTTGCTATTATATTAACAGGGATTTGAGATTATATCCAATTTCAAAATCTAATATTGAGGAAAAACTAATGAAAAGAATATTTAAAGTTTTCTGAATAAAATCTAGAATGATAGGTAGACTGTTCTGCCTTGATACAAGGACAAGTCTAAGTTGATGCCAGAATTTAATCTATAATACCTGAGTATCTGACTATCTTTTCTTTAAATGAGTCTAACCTTTCCAGAAACAAGAAATTTACATCTTATTTATCTAAACATTACTAGAAAATTCTACTCACTATACATAATAAATGCCTCTAAAATTGTTCATCTATTTTTCTTCTAGTTACCCACATTGAACTTGTCTTTCTATAAAATGCCACAACTCCTTCTTCAAAGCATAACTACCCAAGATTTTTTTCCTATCCTTCATACATGTATTTTTCCCATTAATAGGGCACTTCACTCAGTAGAGAAAGGGTTGATGCAAGTTTTACCTTTAAATATTTCATAAAATATTATCTAAATCCTTTAATAAACTTGCATAAAGAAGAAGATAAGACAAATTCTAATTTAACCTTTCTTTTTGGGTTCACACAATCCTATGGAAATTAAAACCAAGCGTTTTCAACTCACATTATTGGCACTGATTTTCTAAGGCTTGAATTTCAGGGTTTCAAAACAAAATTTTGGTGCCAGCTGGTCTCATGGCGGGAAGAAAAGCAAATGAAACCACAGAGACGTGCCAGTTTTAATTCGATTTCCGGCCCAGCAACCAACCTTGGTATGAAAATAAAACCCCATACTCAACAATCCTTCTTGTAGTTACCAATAAAAAATACCCACCCACCCCCCAAAGAAAACTCATCAACATTCTTCCAAATGTAACCAGTGACTATAATAAACTTGTCGGAAGGAGGGCTGCAAATGGCTGTGTCTTTTTAGGGCTAGACAGCATGGCAGGGCACATCGCAGATTGCATGTGTGGGTATAAGGAAGAACAAAGGAAACTGAGCTTTGATTTGGAATATAAAGCTCTAGTCCTGAAGCCGAATTTGTACTTAATAGAATCTAACAGCTTTAGCAGGGCCTTTTGGTAGAAATGCTTTTACTTCTATCCTGTGCTTCCGTAATTGATTTAACATGCATTGGGATGGGCACTTAAAGTCCGGAATCCTGAACATCAAAACAGAAACACCAACATGGGATACAATGCAGTGTGTCAGGTCCAAAATATACAGAACATAGGAAACATTAAAGAAACACAATGAAGAATTGATCCTGCCTTTGAAGCAGGATAAAAGATGTTTGCTTATTTCCAAATAATAGAGTCTTTTCATTTTATGTGCAAATATTTTCTTAACGAAAACTCCAAGAACTGAACTGATGGCTTATTAGGATGACTTCTTATGAAGTATACTTATAAGAGGATACAAAAATAGCACATAGATGATTATTTGGTGATCTTTAAGAACTAAATCTAAATTACTTATGATTAATGATTATCGACACTGATATGGGGAATGGTCACAATTTCCAGGTTTCCTATCCTGCTGAGAATATTCCTATACTCTTAGGATTTCAAATACACATCCTATAAGGTTCTTTAATCCTCATTCCTGCTACCCTTATTCAATTTTTATCATTTGAAATGGCTTTGAGGGGATCCTCAGCTGTGAGGTTTTTCTCATTTGGGTGAGGCAAGGTAGGTGGTATGGGGTTGGGAGGATGACTTAAACAATGGCTAAAGAATTATACTGCACCAAGGCCCTGGATGCAATCTCCAGGAACTGCACAGAGAAAAAAAGGGGGAAAGGGAATAAGAAAAGAAAACAGGAGTGTTCAAGATGTAAGTTACCTAGGAATTCGAATTTCATCATTTTCAATATCAATTTTCCTTTATAATTGTCACAGATGTTTACTTTTTCTCAAAGTTGAATAGAAAGCATCTAAGTATGAATCTATCATTTCTGAAAAAGACAAACAAGCTGAATAATTAAAATGTCTACTGACAACAAAGTTCGCAGACAAATTATAGAATTATAGATGACTCACAGTTTATTTTTGTTGTTTTCCTTTTTATATTGTCAGTTTACCTTTTGTCTAAATTATTGTTATAATTATAACTTATTGAGCCTACTTATATTTTGAATTAAAGGAAGATATGAATTCAATTAAGTTAGGTATTTATGGAACTTATATAGTATACTTATGGGACTGACAAAGATCTCTGTAGAGTTAAAAAAGAATGTGGTCACAATTTAAAAAAACTGAGTTTTGAAAATTTAAGACAAGATATGAAGTTAGTGGAAGTAAATGGTTGCATTTAGAGAATGAGAATAATGTATTTTTTGAAAAGTACATTTGTTAATGATTTTTTTTTAAATCGCACTTAGCTAGTTGGTCTAGGAAGAAGGCTATACCACTGCCTCCAAAATTCCCTTAAGTACTTGCTCTCCCCACGATCCTCACTTCTGCTACTTCCCCAGGGTACTGATGGTTAAGTACTCTGATCTTGCTTTAATTTTCAAGAGAATGGAGAAGACAAGAAGAAGTAGAGTTCTAGTAGGAAAAGCAGCCTTTCTAACCACTTTGCCATTCTTTCTGCCTATTCCTACATGGTGCTACATTGCAAAAAAAAAGTGAGATATGAATATTTAGTGCACCAAATACTCTTTACATATTTTATACTTTAGAAATTAAGCTTAGGGTCCATTAACATGTTCTAATCCACCTAACTACTATGACCGGTTCCTTATCCAAAAGTTCACCTTTTCCTTTATAAAGTAGTATCCAAGACAAAACAGACCTTAACAGATTTTACTCGATATTTCAATTTTATATATATTTAAATTCTGAAAATATATTTAATTTTGAAAATGAGTGATTTCCTTTCCTTCTAATTGGTCAGATTTGATGGTTTCAAATTCTTTGTTGGAGCTTTTAGATCTTGTATGGACTTCTTTACCTCCTTAATTTAGATCTTGTATGGACTTCTTTACCTCCTTAATTTGGTTTTCAGTGTTCATCTCAAATCCCTTAGTTGATTGGTTATAGTTTCATTGGACTCCCTTCCCTTTTGGTGGACTTCATTCAGCATTCCCTTTGTGGCTGTACATATGATATGACTATATAAAGTGATGTCAAATGAAATGAACCCCAAGATAGGGACACAGGAGCTTTTATCTTTCTTGCTGTTGTTTTTAATGTACTTTTGTTTCTTTTGTATGTTCTTCCCCCATGGTATAATGCTTCTTTTCACTGTATTTGATTCCAGTGCCCTGCATCTTATATATACACTATCTAATATGGGGAAGGGAAGAGAACTAACCAAATGGATACAGTTTGACCCATTGTAACAATGAGATGTACATGACACTATATTGAAAACAAACTTCTTTACAACTTGGGGGGGGAGCGAGGAGTTGGGGATAGTAGGGGGAAAACGAAGGAGGTGGTAACAATGCTCAATAGGAAATGTACTCATTACTTATTCATGTAACTATAACCCCTCTGTACAGTATCTTTACAATAAAAATATATATTTTAAAAAAAGAGTCTAATGGACCTTCCTACCTGAGCTGGTTTCGAACCATGATCTCTGATCTCAGCCTCCTGAATAGTGTTATCTCTGGGTTGGGGTTTGAGATTTATCTATAAAATGAAGACTGGATGAAATTATCTAAAGGTTACTTTTTATCATTGTTTGACACAAATAATACACAGCACACTGGTCATTGTAATTTTGCCCACAAATATAACAAATATATATATATATATATATATATATATATATATATATATATATATATACTTTTTACCTCCTACTCTAGAAGCTAATGTCAACTCTGATCTGGCTGACACAACAGCTTTCTTACAGTTCTGGATTCTTCAAATTTTGTGTCTTTCCAGTCCATTCGCTATATAGACACAGACTTCTTTTAATATAGAAGTTGAGTCATATTAAACTTCCACTTCAAAACCCTCAATGGTTTCTTATTTTATTTATATAAAATATAAGCAAAGGAACTGTGCGCCACACCAACTCCAGAAGCCTGTCCTGCCTCTCTTTGCTACTCTTTCTCTCTTGCTTGTGCTGCTCCACCAGTACTGGACTGTTTTCACCTGCAGGTATTTCCTAATTTGACATCATTTTGGGCAAATGATCTCACTTTTCTGTGACCCACTTTTTCATTCAATGTTCACATGATTGGGTTTTTTTTTCCCCCTCATCCTTAGAGATAAACTTTTGCAAATGTTTCTGCCTAAAGGCAATGTTCTTCCCCTATTGTTTTCTGTCTTATAATCTTTTTAAAATTCTATCATTGATCTTTGCTAACTCATTCAATCTCAATACTTATTGGATTTATGTTTTACTCATTCCCTGTTGTCTTTTTTGTGTTTGTTTGTCTTATTTAGTATGATATCCTAGGGCATAGCAAGTTTCTTACCATATAGTGGACATTTGATATTTGCTGAGTGAATTAGTCACTTGGGAATGGAATTGGGGGCAAAAAAATCTCTATTTTGCTCTAGACAGCATGTGTGTTATTTACAAAGAATCCTTAATATGAACAAATAGCCAATGACTATGATGAATTAGTGGGACTAGAGGAAGAAGATTAATAATGTTAATGTGGCTAAAAAAAATTGCTCTTCCTCCAGAGGTATGGTGGAGAGGGGACTTTTCTCTCTGCCTGGGAAACTCAACAAACTTGGTGCCTCATTCTTGAAATGTAAAGCACACAAAAAAGCAGCAACTTCCAAGCCTTTTTAGAGTCTCCCTTTAACTTTTCCAGGAAAGAATTATAGGGATAAGTAGGCGAATCTTCTTTTTTTTAGAAAGTTCTTTGTGAAGTCTAGCCTTCAAGTGAAGGATAAGTGAAAGAGATGTGACATAAAATAACTGCTAACATGAATCTCTCCTCTGAGCATTGTGAAGCTTCCCTAGAAACAACAGAGAAGAAACTCTTTCCATTTCCCTCCATAGGAACACTCAACAATTACTTCCTTGGGAAAAGGCTCCTCCAAAATCCAAACATTAAACTGAAAAGACCTGTTTTATCCATTCTCATCTTCAAAGTCAATTATATCATTAAAATAATTGACTAAAATTGAAATGCAAATGCTTCCTCTTTTAAGAAGTGATCAACAAGCAAGTGCTGTCTTAGCACCATCCTGTTTTAACTTTATGTTCCTGAAAACACTTTATGCAAGTGTGTAACTACAAATTTTGACCAATTACTTTGCTTGACTGAAAGGAGTAGGTTATTTCTTCTGGCTAATAGCTGCCGATTTAATGACCTACCTTTTTTTTTTTTGCTCTTTGTTTAGATATGTTATCAACTGTAGTTTTCTTCCAATCTATTGCAAGGCAAGAGCTTCAAGTCATTTCAAAAACTTTAATAAAATCTCCTGAGAATTTTGTGAATGTGTCTTCCTGGTAGGCAATTGCTATCATTCCTAATGAAAAACAGAATCCTTAGTATAATTACAATATGTCCTACTGGAACCTACTTAATTAATAAATTCTCTTGAAGTTTATTATTAGCCTATGAGGTTGTTGATGCCATGGGTCTGGTTTGATTTCATTACTTCCTTCCCAGAGCCTGTAGTTGTCAGGTAATTTCTCACTAATATCACATGGTAATTTCTTACGACATATTAGATGAGTAAATGAGTCGCATAAAATTTGAACTATCACAATGCTTACTAACTTCTACAAATGGTATGGAATTAAAATTGTAACCTATAATAACTCTAGTGATATGTGATATTCACTCTAGGACCACAAAGATTACTTACTTCATATTGAACATTTCCATAGGTGAAAAATAAGATCCTAAATAGGTTAAAGAATTTGACTAAGTTTCCATCTTACTAGCTAGAATTACAATCCTAATTTCAATACCCCTTCAAAGTGTGCTGTAATATTTGGGACTCTTAGAATCAGTGGCATTTATTGAAAGTAGTTAAGAATAGTGCAAAACTAAGCCCTTATGGCAACAATGAGAAATTTAAAGAGTAGTTGTACCACAAAACAGAGCAAACTAAAATTAAAGACTATTCTAAATACTTGATCTCTTAACATTAAATCTTAAAAACCCTTTGCTATCCTTATTTTTTAAGCCTCCAGACTCTGTAATAATCTCAATATAACCACTAACATCAATACTTGGATCTTTCAAAGATAACTTTCTGAGTCAAAGCACTTAAATTTTTATGTGTTCCTACCATATTCAAACTCATAGCAATGTGTATCTTCTGGGCAATCCTATATGTAAATAATGTAAACCACTTAACAGACCTAATATAACTATCAGCCACTGAATCTGAATTTTCATGACTTTTCTAACTGTTAAATTTTAAGCTTACTGACATCCACAAAACATTCAATTTTACTTGTTGCTGCTATTCTTGTTACCGTTATGGCTCATTTAATAAGTTTGATATGTTTGTAGAAGGCATTGATATGGTCCCCTGATAATCAGTTCTCCTCTCTCTCAGTAATCATTCTCACCCTCACCTCCTTCCACTCCTGTGAGTGGAAGAGACACATGGCATTGGTAAAATTCAATTTACTTTCACTTTCATACTGGTTATTAAAGCTTGAAAAATGGTCTTTTTCTTAAAGAATGATATTACATATTAGCCTATAAAACATATGCAGGAAGGCTGTTGAGAGCACTGAGATTTAACATAACATTAAGCAATTGATTTGACCCCAATCTCTTCCTTATATAACATTTTTCTTATTCCTTAGGACCCTCTTTGGCAATCACTGGATCCTGCTCTACATATAGGTAATTACCTTAGCAGATATTAGTTCACAGGCAAATGATTAAAAATATACTTAGATAATTGGTTGGCAAATTTAATAATAGTCATTGAATATTTCCATGGGAAATTGCATGGATTACTTCTGATCCTTAACTTTAAGGAATCCCTCTGGGTAAAGAAGAATTACATATCCATGTCTGAAAAAAAACAAAAACAAAAACAAAAGTTTTGCCAAAATATATTTTTAAAAATGATAGAGGACCCTGAATCACGTATACACGTTTTTTTAATATGGGGAGAGGAAGGGAAATAAGAAAATGCTGAAACAAGGAAACTGGTTGACCCATTGTAATAATAACATGTACAAGACACTATGTTGAAAACAAACTTTACAATTTGAGGTGTGGGGAGGGAGGAGCTAGGGAGGTAGGATGGAAGGGATGGTAGGGGAAAAACAAAAGAGAGGGTAACAATAGGAAATCTACTCATTACCTTACTCCTGTAACTGTCTTTACAATAAAAAAAAATCAAAAAATGCAAAAAAAAAAAAGGGGGGGGGACAGAGGGAGATTGTGTGATACTCAGCCTAAAGGATGTTGTTTGAAGATGGAAAACTCATTGAAATGGAAATTGAACTTCAGGATTCAGTCAAAACATGGAAACCACATAAGTAATTTGAATATGGAGCATTTCTTATAATAAATTAACTACTAAAGGTGCTTAAAAGCCAGGCACTGGTGGCTCGTGCTTGTAAGCTTAGCTCCTAGCCACTTAGGAGGCTGAGATCTGAGGATCTGGGTTAGAAGCCAGCCTGGAGAAGAAAGTCTGTTTCTCAGCTCCAAATCTATCCTTTTTCATTTCTCTTTGAACTTTGAGAGTTCGAGCTAATTAATACCAGCCTGCTGCTGATATTTCTTGGTGGAGGGAGACAGAGTCACTTCAAGACTTAACAGAGAAAGGGGCCTCTCTTTCTGCTTCTGGTGTGTGTAGTATGGATGACTGTGGTGTTTAGGAAGTCCAATGATATTGATTCTAAGGTGAATTTTTCTGCCCCTGCCGCCACCAGTAGACAGTTTCCTGAAGAACAAACTTCTGTTCCATTTGCAAGTCTGTAAAACTCTGTAGGACTCTTATCTCAAAATAAAAACTAAAACCAAAAACAAGCCAAAATGGAGCTGTAGCTTTATTTTTGTTTTTTTGCCTTGAGCAAAAGAAGTTCAGGGACAGTACCTAGGCCCTGAGTTCAAGCTCCAGGGCCAGAACAATTTTTTTTTAAGTCTTTAATGACTAAAAGGATGAAAAGGACTCTGGGGTAGAAGTGGAACACCTAAAGTGTTGAAGTAACACCTACAGTAAAACACTTCTAACATGTTATTTGGAAGAAATGCAGGATGGAACAGTCATCCATACCACACACACCAGAAGCAGAAAGAGAGGCCCCTTTCTCTGCTAAGTCTTGAAGTGACTCTGTCTCCCTCCACCAATAAATATCAACAGCAGGCTGGTATTTATTAGCTCGAACTCTCAATGTTCAAAGAGCAATGAAGAAGGACAGACTTAGAGCTGAGAAACAATAAACTTAAAACTAACACACCTACAGGGTGGAGAAAGGGGGGGAGGAAGAAGGAGAAGGGAGAAGAGAGAGGGAGCAGGAAAGGGAGAAGGGAAATAAACATAGTTGACACAGAAACCAACAGGGACCTAATCCATTTCTCAAATCTGACCTCCATTAAAGAGAAACAGGAGAAAGAGAGAGAGACAGTGACAGAGGCAGAGACAGAGAGAAGGTTTATTGGGAACCATTCATGACCTTCAAATAACATGCAGCTATAATTTTAAAAAAATCTGGAGTGATAGAATGCAACTTTCTTCATTATTTTCAGAGAAATATATAGTTCCATAAAGCACATGATGGGAGTTGAATATTAAGAAAATATCTAGGTACGTGAATAAGAAGTATTTTTTTCTGTGTCAATTACTCAAGGCTTTCTAGAGCCAGCCTACAAAAATAATTCTGAACTGAATTTTTTAAGTGAATCTCTCCAAGGAAAGGTTGGCAAAAACAGAGATGTCTCTAGCAAAATTTAGAAGGAATAAAATGAAAGAACTTCAGATTCTGCAGACAAAACATTTAGGCCGAGTGCCGTCCCTACTGCATGGGACTTCCAGCTGCTTTTGGATACCTGTCCCGGGGTTTTACATAATTTTTTCCAATGGAATGATTCCACAAGTACCAAATTAGAAATATATTTATTATTTTCTTTGGAAGTTTTTTTTACATGTAATAAAACTGAGCCACTTTAAAGACTAGTATGTGCCACAAGCAAAAACTTAAACCACAAGACTGTTTAGGAAGGGACCTATTTTTATTAAATGAAATTCAAATTTCTTTTAAATAAAGAGAATACCTTTCTATTGTATGACAGGATTTTACTTCAGTCAATTTCCTGGAAAAGGTCTAGAAAGTTCAAGAGATACTTTCTCCACTGAAGTTGAATACATTTCCTTATGGATTGCCCAGGCAAAGGAAGAAATGGGGTGACTTTATTCTTTTGAAGGCTAGTTAGAATAGGGTTCTGCAGGAAATTTGAGGAAATCTTCTACTTCCATGCTCAGAAGAAGAGCACGTACATTATACCACCTTTTATATTTCAAAGAAAATACAAAGACCTTTTTAGAGTTGGTTATGATTCATCCATGTGGTGAAGTGGTTTTTCCTCTTATACTATAAATAAAGCATTTGTATATAGTTATGTGGAACTCAGGTGAACTAAATTTAAAAAGTTTTTTTAATTTTATTGTGAAAATACTGTACAGAGGGGTTACAATTACATGGACAAGGTAATGAGTACATTTCTTATCAAGCATTGTTGCTTCCTCCTTGTTTCCCCTTCCCATCCCTTCCCATACGTCCCACCCCACCCGATTTCCCCCCCACACACACCAAAGTTGTAAAGTTCCTTTTTTGACATTACGACTTGTACATCTCATTGTTGCAATGGGTCCCTATGTATCCCTATTTAAATGATTTGTTTTTTCCCTTCCCCTCCACAAATTATACCAACATCAAATACAGTGAAAGCAGGGATTATACTGTGCAGGAGGGACATACAAAGCAACAAAGAAATCATCTTATAAATATGTTAGAAACAATTGCATGAAAGAAAAAAAAACATTTGAATGCTTGTCTTGGGGTTCATTCCCCTAACATCAACTTATCTGACATTTTCTGCTTGACTCAGACATATACTAGTTATTGCAAACAAGGGAAACCATGGGACCTATGTTTCTTTGGGCCTGGCTTAGTCACCTAATATATTTTTTTCCAAGTCTTTCCATTTCCTAACAAACAGGGCAATCTCATTCTTTCTGATGGAGGCATAGAATTCCATTGTGTATATATACCATATTTTCTTGATCCATTCATCTAGTGAGGGGCATCTGGGTTGGTTCCATATCTTAGCTATGGTAAATAATGCTGCAATAAACATAGTTGTGCTGGTAGCTTTAGTATGGTCTTCTTTGTGATCATTTGGGTAAATGCCCAAAAGTGGGATTGCTGGGTATAGGAGAGCTCTATGTGGAGTCTTTTGAGGAACCTCCATACTGCTTTCCAAGTGGATGAACAAGTTTACACTTCCACCAACAATGCAGTAAAGTTCCTTTCTGTCCACATCCCCTCCAGCATCTGTTGTTAGAGTTCTTGATTATAGCCATTCTAACTGGGGTGAGGTGGTATCTCAATGTTGTTTTGATTTTCATTTCTTTTATGACTAGAGAGGTTTAGCATTTCTTCATGTGTCTATTGATCATCCTTCTTTCCTCTTCAGAGAAGTTTCTCTTTAAGTCTTTAGCCCACTTATTTATTGGGCAGTTGTTTCTTTGAAGATTTGTTGTTGGGGGATTTAATTTTTTGAGTTCCAGGTACATTTTAGATATGAGACCCTTGTCTGTTGTATGGCTAGTGAAGATCTTCTCCCAATCTGTGGGCTTTCTATTGATTTTGATAGCTATGTCCTTTGCCATGCAGAAGCTCTGCAATTTCATGCAATATCATTTGTCCAACTTTTCTTTGATTTCTTGTGTTTCTGGGTCTCTAGTAAGAAAATTTGGGCCTGTGCCAAGGAGACCTAGGGTTTCTACAAATGTATTAACTGAAATGAGGTAGATTCAAGGGAGGATCCAAATAGCATAATTCCTTAGAAAGAGAAAGCCAAAGTTCAGCAATTAAAACACTAGAAAGTGGGTACTCAAAATGGGTGGGGTGGGATCAAGGGGAAAGGTGTGGGCAAATGAAGAAAAGAAAAGGGTAAGAATGTAGTTTTTAAAAAATCCAATGTATATCCTACAAAATTAAGCAGAGGGGGGAGGAGTAAGGGAGGGAAGAGGAGGGATGAATGAGAATGTTGAAAAGGGTAGCATTGATCAAGATATAATGTATTCATAAACTGCTTTGGCAACTCTTCTGTAAACTACTTAAAGATAACTTAAGATAATAAAATATGAATTTTTCTCTTCAAATTTTTCTTTTAAAAATGTATTTTAGAAGAAGACTTCCCTTTGCTATATACCTCATTCCAAACAAGCATTTTAGGTTCAAACATCTAAATTTGATGAGTGGACATATGTATCACTGGTTCTGTTCCAGAGCATAAAATTTTTTTTATAACTCCAATTTCTAGTTTCTGTAGTTACTACTTCCCTCTAACATGGCAGCATGTGATTTATGGTGTGGAATTTCTAAGCTCAAATATGCTTGAGCTGTGGGAAAATAAGGATGGGGATGGGATGTGGATGATGAAGAGATAGGGATTCTCTGTTAGCTTACAGTCTGAAGGTTTGAGACCTGGCATTTGCACTTTTACTGCATCCATCCTTTGAGATCATGGCTGAGAAGTGAGTAGCCTTCAGTCTTGCAGCCTCAATCTGATAGATTCTTGGGAAGGGGACACGAGAAGGGAAAAAGAAAGCTCTGACACCGAACAACAAAACAGTAGAGCCTAGAATGCCCAGGTAGATCTTCCTACCTAGCTTACATGCCTAATCGATCATGACCAGATATTTCATACCCCCATCCTTCTTCTTTATATGAGCAAGAAACAAAGTAAGCTAGGATAGTGGTAGACTTAAAAGAAGTGGTAGACCATGTAGACCCTTTGTCTTAGGTTTCTCCAAAGGAATAAAGCAAATGGGATAGAATAATTAGGTAGGTAGATAGACAAGATTATATTCATGATAAGAATTTGCTCATATGATTATGAGGGCCACAAGGTCCAATAATCTGACACCCACAAGTTGGAGGACTTGGAAAGCTGAAAGTATAATTTAGTCCAAGTCTGAAGGCCTTATAACCAGGGGAGTCAATGATGTAAGTGTTGGTTCAAAGCCAATGTCCCAAGAACCTGGAGCTCCAATGTCTCAGGGCAAGCGAAGATGAAAGCAAAGCAAAGAAAATGAATTCACCCTTCCACCACTGGATGATTGACTTTACAGCTTGGTACATAGACATATGACCTGCAGGGATCACCTAAGCTCTGGAGAGCTGATAAATCAACATTTATGTATTTATCCACTGTGGCAGTCTAATCAAGCTAATCACTTGGGAAGTCCAGCTTTCTAATTTTTAAGGAAAAAGAGTTTATTGGGAGAATTAAATCTGTAAAAACACACATGTTTATTCAGGAAAAAACACCCACATTCTAAATGTCTTGTCCAACTTATGTAACTGACTAAGATACAGGGTGTAACAAAAGCAGTTTGACCTTTTTTTGGGGGGGGGGGGTCTGGTCGTGGGACCTGAACTCTGGGTCTGGGTGCTGTCCCTCAGCTCTTCAGCTCAAGGCTAGTGTTCTACCACTTGAGCCACAGCACCACTTCCGGCTTTTTTTTCCTTTTTGCTTATGTGGTGCTGAGGAATCAAACTCAGGGCCTCAGGCATGCAAGGCAAGCACTCTACCACTGAGCCACCTTCCCAGCCCAGCAGATTGACCTTGTAAGCATGCTTTTTCGTGTATTACATAATTACCATCTTATATATACAGTTGTCAAAGAAAGACTGAAGAATGAAAAGCTCAGAAGAAATATAATTCCAAATGTCTGAGGGGGTTTCATGTGAGTTAATTCATCTATTCAGGAATCTATTACGCAGGTGTTTCTTCACTGCTAGTCTTTATTTTTTGCTATGACATTTGATGTATTTCCATAAGTTAAACACAGGTTTGTTTCAATCCTCACCCTGAGTCATAATCTATTTGCATTGACAGATTATGTTTCACTCATCTTTGTTTCCATAAAGCATCTAGCCTTTCATGTAGTACACCCTTAGGAACAATTCTTAGGAGTATGTGTAGATATTCAATTAAAATATATGAAGCACACAGGCATGTGTTCATATATGATACCAGTAAAAGCTGGTGAGACTCACTCCTGTTGGCAAAAGTTCGAGGTGAGTCACACCATGGAAATGTTGGAAAGTACAAACATTTTTTACAATTTTTTTTTACATTTTACGAAATTGCTTTACATTTGCTAAATTAAAACAATATTTAAAAACTGTTCTTGAGCTCAATTAAACAAGCTACGTGACCTATCTCAACCATTTATATACAAATAATAGTTCAGAAAACTGAACAGGAAAATGCAATAAAAAATGAATACTAGATAGTATGTACTATACAGACCTTCATGGCCTTTATGTCATTTCTACTTCTGTGAAATGTAAATAAATCATCCTACACTGTGTGCAGACAGATGTTCACAAGGCAGAGAGTACAAGTACTCTTTAGTTTATTATATTAAAATATTAATATTTTAATAGTTTTATTTTAATAGTTTAATAGTTAATTGTAATAGTTTATTATATTAAAATATTACAGGTAACAAATATTTCTTATTTTAAACCTTTTATACTTACTTCCATTGTATGTATAGTTTCAGTTTTACCTTTTATATGTCATGCGGTCTGAAAGATATGCTTTTCTACTTGAATATTGCTCAAGTATTGAACAAAATTGCATTACCTATATGAACTTTTACCACTTCTTAATGATATCACAATAACATGGAAAATTCTTGACATGTTCCCTGTCAATTAAGTTAATTTTATAAACATCTAATTAATGTCCAGATCATATCAATGAATGTATTATTAACATTTTAAGTAAGTCCAGATAGTGGAAAAAAACTGACATTCTTGGAAAATATTTTTGTATATGAAAATATTAAGAAAATGTTATTTTGAGACAACATGCTTTTGTTAGGAAAAATGCCCTTTTTAGGGCTTTGTAGGAAATATTGTGTAGTGAATTCTACTGCTAAAGACTTAGAGTATGTGTTTAATTATGGTAACCTGGACTTTTGCAATTAAGGATCTAAGTAGGAAACAGGATGTACCTGCAAGCCCTAGGTTAGATCTGATTGACAAATGTGCCAACACACACAAATGCAAAGCGAATTCAGATGAGAAGGAGCAAGCACTAGGAAAGGTACTCAAATTAAGACCATTTTCCATGAAAGGGGAAACAATGACTACTTTCACCAAGGTCAAAAGCTATATAACTTCTCTCTGTGGTTTTCTGCTTTCTCCAACTGAAATCAGATAGGGACAAAGTGCTAAGAAACTGAAAATCCACACAAATGCCTTTTCTGTGAAAGTATTATGTGGTTGTTAGGAGAACTAAAACCTGGATAACAGACTTCAGGGATTTTACCTACACTAAAGTTTTCAAAATATGTAAGACTGCTAGATAACTCACTGTAAAAGTAGTGAGAAAATTGTGCATCAGCAAGAGAAAACCATAACTACATTAAATAATCAGTCATTTTAATTGAGAATTAATGAATACAGAATCAAAATGTGTCTAGGTTTTTGTTTCAATGTCATTAACTCTTGTTCTAACATATTTAAAATTACACTGAAGACATATCAACTTTTAATATATACCAAAAGTTGGACATTAAAAAAAAAACCAAATTCACAAAAGTACTATTTTCAGGAGGATGAGGAAAAAAACAAGTGTGTTCATTCTTTTATTAATCATACTGATGTAAAAACCAAAGCATTTCTACCTGGAGGCAATATCTTGTACCAACAGCATCAGGACTAGGAGAAGATAATCTCTAGCCTGTTGGCCTGTCAACACTAATACGTCCAAAACTGAGTACAAATCACAAGGAGTAGCAATCATCAATGATTAGACTGACTTAGCCTTTAGCTGCCAGACAAGGAGAAGCACAGTGATGTAAACTTGCATAGAGTAGGAAAAATAGGCATGCCCTGCTCAGTCATAAATCAGAGTTTCCTGTTCCTCATTCAAGTGCTTACAAAAACAGTTCTTCCTTCTGGGTGGGTATTGTAATAGTGTCACCTGATGAACTTTAAAACATATGCATCACTGTCAAAGCTTCCACAGGTCTGGAGACAGGTATCTTTGTCCTTGAGCTATAAATTAGCTTGAAAGTCTCCAAAAATTTAATGGAGGGAATATAAGGAAAACTGTAATTTAATAGAGAGAATTGTACTGTAGTTGAAAAATGTGGGTGCAGTGTTTGAATTCTTGGTCGGAGCCAATATCCTTTTAATTTCGGAGATCATCCAAAGATGCTTCATAAAAAAATAAATAAAGATTCCCTAATGTAGTAGAAATGTGTGAAGAAATCATGACTCTGGTTCTTTAAAAATTCTTATGACAGACACTGTCGCATCTGGAGTAAATTAGGGTGCTTGATACGGAGAGGTCTGGTTAAAGACCTGGAGAAACTAGGATAAAGTATTAGGTGGTGTAGTATTTACCAGGCTCCTTGAACTATGCATGAACCTCTGTGGTTCAACCCCAAAACCAATTGTTTACAGGAGAGTCTGAAACTCTGGACCCCATTATAGACATGTTTAACAGCTACCATCACGAGTGTATCCAGACATAGCACCAGAGGCAACCCACAGGAGTTCTTATCAGTAGGGACACTTCTGTATGGATAACAGATAACAGCTATGAACAGATATGTAACATATACTGCTTTGGTGAGAGATAACTCTTGAAGATACCTACCAGTAATTGAGACATACTTGCAACAGGCCGTTTTAGAAAAATAAGGAGTAAAATTTAAGGTGGCTTTAAGTTACAGAGAGATCAATAGAACACAAACAATGCCACACTAAAGCAACCGGCACAGCCATGCTCGTTGCAGCCTTGTTTACCATAGCCAAGATATGGAATCAACTCATATGCCCCTCGGTGCATGAATGGATCAAAAAACTGTGGTATAGATACAATATGGAATTCTACTTACCCTTTAGGAAGAATGATATTGAAACATTCATAAGGAAATGGAAAGACTTGAAAAAAATATAAAAGTGAAGTAAGCTAGAGCCAAAGACACATAGGTTGCATGGTTTTTCTCATTAATGGTAGCTAGAATGTGCCTATAAATCTACAAGTAAACACACTGAACGGTTAGTACACATACATGGTAACATGGGACATGGTAAATTATGTAGGAATCTAGACATTCACACACTGAGGCCAAAGGAAGATATGTATTGGGATGTTTGACAAAAGCTCAATAGCTATGTGCTTTATGATCATGTAAAATAACATTTTATGAAGTGGACTCCAAAAAGGAAGCAAGATAAATAATGCAGCAATAAACATAGTTGTGCTGGTAGCTTTAGTGTGGTTTTGTTTGTGATCATTTGGGTAAATGCCCAAAAGTGGGATTGCTGGGTCATAGGGGAGCTCTATGTGGAGTCTTTTGTGGAACCTCCGTAGTGCTTTCCAAAATGGTTGAACAAGTTTACACTCCCACCAACAATGCAGTAGGGTTCCCTTCTGTCCGCATCCCCTCCAGCATCTGTTGTTATTAGAGTTCTTGATTACAGCCATTCTAACTGGGGTGAGGTGGTATCTCAATGTTGTTTAGATTTGCATTTCTTTTATGGCTAGAGAGGTTGAGTATTTCTGCATTTGTCTATTGGCCATCCTTCTTTCCTCTTCAGAGAAGTTTCTCTTTACCTCTTTATCCCACTTACTTATCGGGCAGTTGTTTCTTTGAAGATTTGTTGTTAATTTTTTGAGTTCCGTGTATATTTTAGATATGAGACCCTTGTCTGTTGTATGGCTAGTGAAGATCTCCCAATCCATGGGCTTTCTATTGATCTTGCGAGCTATGTCCTTTGCCATGCAGAAGCTCTGCAATTTCATGCAATATCATTTGTCCAACCTTTCTTTGATATGTTGTGTTTCTGGGTCTCTATTAAGAAAATTTCGATCTGGGCCAAGAAGACCCAAGGTTTCTCCTATTCCATCTTGTAATGTTTTCAGAGTCTGCTTTGACTCCGAGGTCTTTGATCCATTTGGAGTTGATTCTGGTGCAGGGTGATATATAAGGATCTAGCTTTAGTTTTCTACAAGTGATTAACCAATTTTTCCAGAACCATTTACTGAAGAGGTTGTCTTTCTTCCATTCTATTTTTTTAGCTCCCTTATCAAAGATTAGTTGGCTATAGGTCTGTGGGTTCATTTCTGGGGTTTCAATTCTATTCCATTGGTCCTCAGGTCTGTTCTTGTACCAGTACCAAGCTCTATTGATTACTATGGCTTTGTAATAGAGTTTGAAATTTGGTATTGATATTCCTCCAGCACTGTTCTTTCTGTTAAGAATTGTTTTTGCTATTCGGGATCTTTTATTGTTCCATATGAATTTTTGGATTGCCTCTTCTATTTGCTTGAAGAATGAGGTTGGAATACTGATAGGTATCGCATTGAATTTGTAGATAGCCTTGGGAAGTATTGCTATTTTCATGATGTTGATCCTTCCAATCCAGGAACATAGGAGGTTTTACCACTTTCTAAGTTCTGTTTTGATTTCCTTTTTCAGGTTTTTAAAGTTTTCATCATAGAGGTCCTTCACTTCTTTGGTTAAGTTAATTCCTACGTATTTTATTTTTTGTGGGGCTATTACAAATGAAGTTGCTTTCCTGATTTTAACCATGCTTTTCTCATTGTTGGCATACAGAAAAGCCATTGATTATTGAGGGTTAATTTTATACCTTGCTACTTTGCCAAAGTTTTGAATCAGCTTGAGTAATTTTGGAGTGGAGTTGGCGGAATTCTTTAAATACAAGATCATGTCATCTGCAAAGAGGGAGAGTTTTATTTCATTCCCTACTTGGATCCCTTTTATGTTTGTATCTTGTCTTATTGCTGTAGCTAGGCCCCTCAGTAGATGAATGGATCAACAAAATGTGGTATATATACACAATGGAATTTTATGCCTCCATTAGAAAGAATGACATTTCCTCCTTTGTTAGGAAATGGAAAGACTTGGAAAAAATCATATTAAGTGAAGTAAGCCAGGCCCAAAGAAACATAGGTCCCATGATTTCCCTTATTTGTAATAACTAGTATATGTCTGAGACAAGCAGAAATGGTCAGATAAGTTGATGTTAAGTGAAATGAACCCCAAGTTAAGGACTCCAATGTTTTTTTTGTTACTATTGTGTCTAACATATTTATAAGATATTTCTTTTTTGCTTTGTATGTCCCTCCCTCATGGTATAAACCCTGTTTTCACTGTATTTGATGTTGGTATAATTTGTGGAGGGGAAGGGAAAAGACAAATAGTTTAAATAGGGATACAGGTGGATCCATTGCACCAATGAGAAATACAAGATGTTATGTCTAAAATGAACTTTACAACTTTGGCGTGGGGGGGGGGGTAAAGGGGAGAAGATGGGAAGGTAAGGGGAAACAAAGGAGAAGGCAACAATGCTTGAAATGCACTAGTTACCTTGCCCATGTAATTGTAACCCATCTGTATGGTATTTTTACAATTAAAAGAAAAAAGAAAAAAAGGAAGAAAGAGAAGCAAGAGTTTTTAGTTGCTGTTTTGCTGAGTTTTTTTTTTCTTTTCCTTTTGTCTTGTTTGTATTTGGGATGGTAGGAGGCACACAAAAGGTGGGTCAAAGGGTGAACAAATGCAACAGTGGTATTCATTAGACGCTGTGTGGAAAATGAACTGTACATCTTGTGGGTGGGGATGGGAGGGAAAGAGAAACATGGTTCCAAAAGAATTGTACATTATCTGATTCATGTAACTATAATACCTCTGTATATCAACTCTACAATAACAATGAAAATAAATTATTTAGAAGTTAGAGAAGTGTAGAATATAAATATCTTACTAAGAAGGAAACACCTTCAGAAGGTAGCTTATCTCAAGGGACTACAATTGTAAAGACAATTTTCTCCACAAATATATTAGAAGGGCAAGATATGGCTTTAAAGTAATCTAAGAAACTGTAAGGCTGAGCTGGTTTCCCTGATGTACTAAACAACTCTCTGTCTTTTCTTACCTGTTTTTTACTTATTAATTCATTAAAATAGTTGAGGAGGCAGATGAGAAATATTGGTTATACAAAAGCACATGCCTATTTTTTGTAAATGCTGAAAAATGAATATATACTTTTACAAGTAAATATATACATTGTCTCCTTCCTGAAAGACCTTATAATCTAGTCAGAAAGAACTCATAAAACCTTCTGGTCATCATGCTAACCTTGATATGAATTATAAAAAAAATTTCATCTAGGTTTTTTGTGGTGTACTAGCTTTGGGAATATGAATATTTGTGGTCCAGGAAAGATGAATGTAATTCATAGACAATGAGGTCAACCAACACTGAAGCCAAGCTTTGAGACCACATCACATGGCCAACTTCCTATTTAGTTTCACTTGACCTTGTTTTTTTACAGTCATTAGAGGAAGTTTGGTTTCCTTCATTAATGTGAGTTTATGCTCATCATTAAGGGCTTAGAGAGGTTACTGCCTCTCACATGCCCACTGCATAGTAGGTGAGGAACTTGAGAAGCTAAAGAATAGCTCAAGGAACTACTGAGTTCTGCTCTTGAGATTTGTGGAATTGAGAAACACCTCCTGACTATGAGATTAAGATCATATTGCCATCTAGTGACTAGGCCATCAAGATCAGATGTTCAATATTTGAACGCAAATATCTACCTGGAGGAAGGCATCTGAAAAGTTGCTATTACCCATCTCTATATAAACCATCTCTAAATCATTTGCTGAAGTAGATGGCCTTTTAGGAAGAGATAGCCCTCTGTGTCCTAATCAGCTAGCTATCTTATTGTGATAAATTTCTCCCTCTGCCACCTCTTTGACTTTCAAACTGAATACTTTCCATCATGTGATGGGAAAACTGAGTCTTTTTCATACTAACAATAGTGATCCAAAACTGGAGCAATATCATAATTATATATTTTGGAAATACAGGTTTTATTAATAATCAAAGACAACAGATCATCAATTAAAGCCATTGTAAAAAGAGTCACTCATACATTCCAAGATGAAGGGAACGCACCATGCCATGAGAACCCACAGGAAAGTAAAGGTATGTCAAGAGGCAAAGAAATGAGGGGAAAATGTTGGCAAAAGTGTCTATTGTGGTTTCTGCAGAAAGTGATAGGTAAAATAAGGTAAATAGACTTAAAACAGTAGAGCTGAGTAACTTGAGCAGGCTCTGGGGCAAAGGGTCTATCTTTAATTAATTTTTACCTGTCCCTGTGGATAGTAACCTGGAGTGTAAGAGTTACAGTAACCTGGAAGCAGTTAGGGTTTGTCCTCTCGATTCTTTGTGTTATAGCTTGACTATAAAATGTCCCCCGCCATACATACCTGCCACCAGGCTGTTCTGCCTCCTCACAAGCCAGTAACAATGGAGCAAACTCAAGTCTCCGAAACTGTGTGCCCATGTAAGTCTTTCTTCCTTCCCTTCTAATTGTTTGTCTTCAGTATTTGTCAAAGCAATTAAACAGCTGTATGTTGAGTGGAGCCTAGAAGGAGAATTGTTTGCTATCCCTAGGAATTGGTTACCCCATGAAGGAATAATCCTTTCGGGTTCAGTAAGATTGGAAGATTTCATAGCATTAGAGTGTAAATGGTACAGTTAATACATTTCATTAGCCTATTCCAAAATGGTAGTCATTTCTACCCTGGCTATACATATAGTTTTCCATGATGACTCCAGACCCAAATGAGGTACTGAGACCTGGAAAAGTATGTAGCAGTGAAACAAACATGTCATCAGCTTCAAGCTAGTTAGAGAATTCAGCACATATTAATGTTATTTTTAAAGGCAAAAATGAGCCTGAGCTAAGACAAAAAAAAAGATGATTTGGAAAAAATGATGAAATAATCCTCTGTGAAACATTCATTGCAACAGTTCACCATTTAAACAGGCTTGGCATCAGTCATCTTTTTGTTAGATTGTTGTTTGTACCTCGTTTACAGTTCCCCTCCAACTTCACCTAACCCAGGGAATGATGGAAAGTCTTTCTATTGCCAATAAACAACCAAATCAAGGCAGCGTGGGAAAACTTGTCTACTATCCTATGTACTAATGGGGAAGATGGTAGTAACAAAAATGTTAACATTTCACTAAGCAGAGTTAAACCACATTTTTTTTGTTTGAGAACATTTCTTGAAGTGATCAAGCAAACACACACTTTTTATTTAACAGATGAAAATCCCTTTTCCCTCAGATCTATTACTTTCAGTTATGGATCTGGAAATGTAAATTTGGGAAAATGGTATAATTCCTCCTTGTGACCACAGAAACAAAAATCTATTCGTTAATGACTATAAATTTTCTCACATTCTCTGAAATGTGAGAAACTGGAGAATACATTTAAATTATAGAATTCAATCTGGGAAATTTTATTTTAATAATAGCCAACTTCTTTTGACAACCTCCCCCTCTTTTATATGTACAGTACCTCTCATATGTACTTGCCAGCATCCCACACTCCATCCATGCACACAGCTGCTCTTGCCTTACTGCTGCTAAAACAGAAGACTATGAAATGCTAACCTGTGTCTATCCCAGAGTCATCTGTCAAGGACAATACAGTCTGTGTAACATGAACAAAATCATGACTGCATAGACAGATTGATGCCAAATGTGTGCACTACATAATTTTGACCCTAATATTCCTCCTAGAAATCTTGAATCAAGTCCTATAGAGTGTAGTAAGAGGTACAATAACTAACCCCAACTTTTTTATAAACAAATTCAATATAAAAGACACTAATACAGAAATGTTTTGAACCCTGATTGAAAAGCAATGCAAATAAATAAAAGGGATATAGCAACAGTGTACTAGAACTAATAATAAAGACATTTTTTAATCATTAAGACAAAAGAATCCCCAAGGCAGCCTTTAATTAAGTACAGTTAAGAAGAGCAGGCAATACGTGTGGCCACAATGATCTGGGAAGGAGCCAGGGACAGGAAAGGATATGAGGTAGGTCCTTGAAAATTGATGGGATTTTAAGAGATAAGACACATTTTGGGCATGGAAGACAAGGAATAAGAACAGTAGGATATTTCCTCTTCAGAGAAGTCTCTCTTTAAGTCTTTAGCCCAGTTATTAATTGGGCAGTTGTTTCTTTGTTGTGGGATTTAGTTTTTTTGAGTTCTAAGTATATTTTAGATATGAGACCCTTATCCGTTGTATGGCTAGTGAAGATCTTCTCCCAGTCCATGATCTATTGTCTATTGATCTTGTTAGCTATGTCCTTTGCCTTGCAGAAGCTCTGCAGTTCCATGCAATCCATTTGTCCAACCTTTCTTTGATTCGAATGGCCAATAGACACATGAAGAAATGTTCAACTTCTCTAGCCATAAAAGAAATGCAAATCAAGACAACGTTGAGATTCCACCTTACCCCAGTTAGAATGGCTATAATCAAGAAATCTAGTAACAACAGATGCTGGAAGGGATATGGCCAAAAGAGAACCCTACTCATTGTTGTGGGAGTGTAAACTTGTTCAACCACCCTGGAAAGCAGATTACACATAGAGCTTCCCTATGACCCAGAAATCCCATTTTGGGGCATTTACCCAAACAATCACAAACAAGGTCATACCAAAGCTACCAGCACAACTATGTTTATTGCAGCATTATTTACCATAGCTAAGATATGGAACCAACCCAGATGCCCCTCACTAGATGAATGGATCAAGAAAATGTGGTATATATATACATGTATATATATGAATCCTATGCCTCTGTCAGAGAATGGTATTGCCTCATTTGTTTAGAAATGGAGAGACTTGGAAAAAATTATATTAAGTGAAGCAAGCCAGACCCAAAGATACACAGGTCCCATGGTTTCCCTTGTTTGCAATTATTAGTACATGTCTAGGACAAGTAGAGAAGGTCAAAGTCTATGAACATATGACCACATGAGATAATGCTAAGTAAAATGTACCCCAAGACAAGTGTTTTTTCTTTCTTGCTATTGTTTTTAATGTACTTACAATATTGTTTTTAATGTACTTACAATGCACTATGTGATTCTTTTGTTTCTTTTGTATGTCCTTTCCCCACAGTATAACCCCTGTTTTCAATGGATTTGATGCGGGTGTCCTGCATCTTTTTTGGGGGGGTGGTCTGGTCCTGGGGCCTGAACTCTGGGCCTGGGCGCTGTCCCTCAGCTATTCAGCTCAAGGCTAGTGCTCTGCCACTTAAGCCACAGCGCCACTTCCGGCTTTTTTCTCTTTGCTTATGTGGTGCTGAGGAATCGAACCCAGGGCCTCATGCATGCAAGGCAAGTGCTCTACCACTGAGCCACCTTCCCAGCCCGTGTTCTGCATCTTATGTATACATTTTTGTGATTTGGGGAGGGGAAGGGATATAGCAGAATGCTTAAATGAGGATGCAGGCTGACCCATTGTGACGACAATATGTACAGAACACTATTTTGAAAATGAACGTTACAATGTGGGGGGGGGGATGGGAGGAGTTGGGGAGGTCGGGAGGGAAGTGATGGTAGGGGAAAAAACAAAAGAGGAGTTAACAATGCTCACTATGAAATGTACTCATTACCCTATTCATGCAACTGTAACCCCTCTATACAACATTTTTACAATAAATAAATAAATATATATATATATATATTTCAAAAAGAAGAGTAGGATAAGACTGTGGATAACAAAGTTGATGTGGAACAAATGAGTAGTACAAGATTTGAAGGAGAGACTATAGATGATCCACCTCATTTATTAGTTCTGTGGATGGCATGGGAAGAGACTAAAAGTGAAGGGTGAGATTTATTTCATTGTACCAAAACCCTCCAGTCTCTCTGTTAAAAGCAAATGGTTCCTACCCTTCCACACATACTCAAAAGACTTGGAGCCAGTCCACCAGGTACATTTCCATCCCTACCTCTGTTCATTGTCCATGAGGGGAGCATCCCACATACCTAAATCGGGCCAGGCTATCATTACTGAAATAATTTATATTTCTTTTCACTCCTAACCTCATACACTATTCTGCCTCCAATAGTGTCCACACAAGTTTCATGAGAAGAAAATTCCCTATATCTTCACCCTCTTTAATAGATACTCATTCACCTTTGTCTCCTGGAAGATATTTCCATCTATGAGTAACTCAAGTGAAGAGTCCATCTTCTACATCAACCCTACTTCCCTTCCTTTCTGGATATCAAAGTTGCTAAGTAGATAATTGTTACCTTCCTATTATGCCCTTCTAAGATTATTTGCTTAACGCTTTAGTCCTGAAAGTTATCTCATTAGCTCATTAGAATCTTCAACTACATTTGCATTTCTATTTTCAACAGACCTGTCGTTCACCCTCATTCACTGAAAATATTGTCATTAGCTTAATCTTTTCCTTCATCCTAATTCTTGCCAATTTCCTAGTTGGATTCAGTATCTTCTCATTACCCTCCTAGAAATGATTCTGTGTTTCCCCATTGTGCTTGTTTCTAAACATGGTCACATACCCCAGCAGGATAGGTACTACTTCTAAATTTGAGACTTGGAAGTAGTGGTTCTCTGAGCATAGTCTATAGAATAGTCCACACTGACCTTCAGGTTTCTGGTATAACCCAGGCTGATTCCAACATCGAAGTCTTACAGGTATTAGGGTCCCTGTGTGCAACACCAAGACCCTTTCCTATTTCCAAAAGGCTCCTGCTTCCTTCCACAACACTTTAGCTCTCAGAAGAAATGCTTGATGCACAGGTAAATGCTTCCACCCTAAACGAAATCTGGGCAGAGATTTTTAAGGGAGGGACAATATTGTGTCCCAGGGAATATTTGACAATGGAGACATTTTTTGTTTGTCACAACTGGGAGTATAGCTAGAATGTAATGGCTATGGTAAAGCCATACATGCTGCTACACATTTTATAATGTATAGAACAGTCTAGTATAAAATGTCAGTAGTACTGAAATTGAGAAACCCCACAGAAGAGTAGGGTTGTATATATTGTAGCATTTGTCACACTTATAGTATTACTTATTTAATGTTGGTCTTTCAGGTCTATTTTGGTTGTCATTAAATCATGAGCAGCTATAACACAGTAGGGACCAATGTCTGCATTTGGGGAGAAGGAAACAGAAAAAAATTTATATATGAATATAAAAGATAACTTTCATTAATTTAGTAGTCAGCAAAGTTTAGCCTAGAATGCTGTAATAAGTAGAAATGGTAAGTAAGAGGAAAAAGATATTTAAAGATTATAATGAGAATGTGAATAAATATGAATAATGAAAAATTATAAGAAAAATCTTAGAGATTGATCAGTCTTAAATGAGACAAATAGAAGTTGTTTTTTAGATCATTTTACCCCTCGTTTATTTTCTTTTTTATTGTCAATTGATGTGCAGAGGGTTTCAGTTACATAAGTAAGGTAATAAGTACATTTCTTGTCCAACTTGTTACCCTTTCCCTCATTTTCTCTTGCATTATTAACAGTGCTTGAAAGACAAATCACTCCCTCCAGAACTGCAGTTTATATGAAACACAAACCCGAGCTTGCTGAGAGCCAAGACACAAAGGAAAACACAGTTTTCCTTTATGATTGGTCTTTATCTTAGATGAGCTTAATACCACTCAATGATATTCTCTTCAAAGTTAACTTGTATTAATATTCTAAATGTTTTATTTGAAAGGACAAATTTTTCTGGAACTGAAATGTAAGACTGGATCCTAACAACTCTTCAGAAATATTAGGTTTTAGTGTAAACTATTTTCAAGAATAATATTATGGAAGTACATACACATCTGTCATGTCACCCTTCTTATAACGACCTGTGGTTAACTAGGAAATCATAATTCTACAAAGATAGTTATACATCAGATATTCCTAGCTATCTGAGGGATGTTGTGTTAGGGACAGTTGGCCTTCAAACTATATGCCTTCCCCTCTACTGTTTGAAAATAGTGGACTCCCTCACAGAGCCAGTGAAGGTTATTTTTCATTGGGCAAGGGCATTGATGTTAGATTTTGTTCAAAACTCAGGGGGGGAATTTGATAGTAGAGTTGAGGGGAAGAGAGTTGGTGATTTGAGAAACAAGTGGTAATTGAAGTAATTTCTACCATCTTGTACAGTTCCAAACAGATATTTTTAATAAACTTACCTATTAGTTTTCTCTTTCTTTTCCTTTTCCTTTTCTTTTGTGTGTGTGTGTGTGTGTGTGTGTGTGTGTGTGTGTGTGTGTGTGTGTGTGTGTGTGTGTGTGTACTGGTATTGGGGCTTGAACAAAAGCATCCTCATTTTGCTTAGTGTTTTTCTCTCAAGGCTGGCACTGGGCCTCTTGAGCAATTTCCTCAGATGTTATTTTTCTAATTTGTCTCTAGATCTTAAATGACATTAACTATGATGTAATGGTTGCTAGTAATAAATATTTGTCCCTCTTTCATATTACAATACCTGATCTAAGAAAGAACTAAAATTATTAGGTAGAATAACAATTCAAGTGAAGCTTTAGGTCAACTGGTTAACATAAAATAAGTATCTTAGATATTTCCAAGTCATTTCCCAAGGGTGATCAATAATTGAGTGAACTGATTTTATCACTAATGAGGTTATCTGAACTTGGCAATAATTCTTTAAAAGCAACCTCATCATTGGTTAATGTGAATTTATGGCAAATATTTAACCCTTAATAATTTAAATTTGGCCAAGCTCCAGTGGCTCACACCTGCAATCCTAACTACTCAGGAAGCTGAGTTCTGAGGATGATGATTCGAAGTTTGCCTGGACAGGAAAGTCTGTGAGACTCATCTCCAATTAGCCACCTACAGAATTGGAATTATAGCTCAAGTGGTAGAGCACTGGCCTTGAGCAAAAAAGCTCAGTGACAGTTCCAGGCCCTGAGTTCAAACCCCCTGACTGGCGCGCACGCGCATGCACACACACACACACACACACACACACACACACACACACGCAGACCTAAATTGAAATAATCCAGTTCTATAACTGTATATTGACTGGCATTAGAAGAATGCAACTGATAATTATCATCTACAATTTCTCAAATCACCAATTTGAGAGATAGTTTATATTATGTTCTAAGGATTTTTTTAAAAAGCATTCTTTCTTCATAACCAGAACAGCTAATAAATTCTAGGCCAGTGAAGGTGGCTGTATTTCATGGGTTAAATGTATAGTCACAAAGCTTGTTGGAGAATTAAGACGAAAGTTGAGAGTGGATGATCTTGGAAGATGGGAGGAAATAGTGTACAAGTAGTACACAAGTACCAGCCTGTGTTGTTCTAAGCAGATATTTCTTATTAAATTCAGATGTTATTTTTCTAATTTGCCTCTGGATTTTTTTAATGACATTTACTCTAAATACGATATTTAATAGCTCTGTGAAAAAAATAAAATTTTACAAGAGGGAAATATTTAGTATGAAAAAGTTGGATTTAAATTCATTTTCCCAATATTCTCAATCCCTTTCCTCTTTTGTGTTTTGCCATTGACAATAATTCCAGTGTCTTAACAGTAAAAAGCTTTGAAGATGAGTCAAAGTACGAATGATCTATATTTATTTGGGTAACTGCTGGAGAAAAGACAACATCTCATTTGAAGTTCATTACTAATTAAGATTAGATCTGAACCTCCCCAGTTAAAACTGATTTATGTGGGCTATTCTGGCTTCTAAAATCAGCTTGACAAATTTATGATACCATTGTTTGAAAGTAGAAAAATAATTTGTTGAAACATTTTAGTCTGACTCTGCGTTGGATTCATGTACTATGGTATGCCGGTTGCTTGTTGGTTAGTAACACCAACATTGAAGCTCAAGAATTTGGTATTGTGGTTTATGGCTTGCCTTCCTGTTACCCAAAAATTCCTATATTCAGGACATCTGGGGTATCATCTGTGTGACTCCAGTGTTCTAGTTCATTCGACTCTTGATACGATAAGTTATTTGAGAAGTCATATTTCTCCCTGTATCGTCCATTTCACATAGTCCCCGCAAGTCATAAGCACGTAGTGATTTGTGGAAGAAAGGAAAAGAAGTAAGGAGAAAAAAGAAAGATAGGATGAAGAAGTAATGGGGTAAAGAGAAGGTGCCGGGAATGAGAGAAAATGAAGCCTAAATAAGTATTTATTAAAAAATAAAACATGATCCAGTCTCCAAAGT
The DNA here is from genome assembly GCF_000151885.1 of Dipodomys ordii. Taxonomy (NCBI): domain Eukaryota; kingdom Metazoa; phylum Chordata; class Mammalia; order Rodentia; family Heteromyidae; genus Dipodomys; species Dipodomys ordii. The sequence goes on along the minus strand of NW_012267289.1, from coordinate 9,250,046 downwards.
TCAAACTTCTGATATTGGCAGAGGAAACATCTTGACTCAGAAAGCTTTCCCAAAGCCCCTTAACTCATTTCATGTTTAGGATCCTACAGAACTAAGTCTGCACAAATGGAATGTTGCCTTGGCTCTAGCCAAGACTTACTCATTTAATCATTTGGAGAAATGAAGATGAGGTGAATGAAAAGAAACTAAAGGGAACGTTAGGAAGTGATGGGTCATAAATGAAAATAGAGTCTATTTGTTTGTACTTATTTTTAAAATGTAGTTGACATTGGTAGTTATATTGCTTGTGCTAAAGTAAATTATAGATGAGGTACAATTTATAAAAGTTGCAACAGAATTTAGTTTTCACAGCTTGTATATATTTGAATAGTAAATGGTCCTCTAAAGTTATTCATGACATTCCTCATGCTCCCAAAGTAAAAACTTGTTTCATTGTCATTTCACAAGCCTTAGTTGGAGATTCCACTGCTTTTATATATCGATTGTATGAATGACTTCTTCTGCTTCACCTTCTCCTGTGTGATCTCCTATCCAACTTTAGGTACACCAACCACTTTGTTTTCCTTGCACAGAGGATTAGCATGGTATACCTCATCTTAATTACTAAATGATCTGTCCCCACTGTAAGCTAAAATTACTCCAAATTATTCTCATTTACAATTTGGAGAGACAAATATTAGATCAAAGAGACTGTCTTAAAACATTTGACAAAGTCTTTGAAAAAAAAGCCTATAGATAAGATGAAAAAATGTAAGCTAGGTGTTGGCAGAATTCAGAGGATTTATGCCTGACTGCAAAGATAATGTACTTCAGAGCTTGGGTTTGGCCTTGTCCTATTTTACATGTTTATCAGTGATGTGTATGAACACAAAATCATGCTTATAAAACCCTCAGAAGACCAATATTTTGGAGATCTACATCAAAAGACAGGAATTCAAAACATTCTCTCTGAGCTTGAAGATATGACATGAAGTTTTATGAGGATGAAGCAAACTGTACTTAGTATAAAAATAAAATCAATTGTGCAAGTTCAGACAAAAAAGAATGTGGCTAAACAGCACTGATGGTGAGAAAATAGAAGATTTTAGTTGGCAATTACTTTAATATATGTTAATAATATGTGTATAAAATGTAATCTCCATCTACCTTTATTTTGTCTTTAAGTAGTTGCACAAAGGAGTTTCAATTCATATAAAATATTATTTTATGTAATTTAATGGTCCATTAAATTAAGAGATAATGACTAATGAAAGAAGATGGAAGTTGGTTCTGCTTTAACAAAGGAAAAATACCTCAACTTCCCAATGTCATATTTGTTATTATCCCTATCCAGTTCCTGGCTTGCACTGGAGATTTAATGCATATTATTTGAATGCACAAATAAACATAAAGATAATGGTTCAGTGTCAGACATAAACCTAATGTGAATGTCTTTACACATATCACAGATTGAAAATACCTAAACTTTTCATATACTTTTCAATTTCATATAAGTAATGGATATTTGTATTTAATAAAGAGATGCTGGCTTTCTCCTAAAAACATCACAATATTAGATAAGCTCAGTTGACAATTTGTAAGAAAAAAGTTTCTAAGGTAGTGAAGAAAACATGGAATAAAATGAGCAACGCATGAATCTATTTTGGTCAAAGTCACCAATGTTATTCTGAAATAGAAACTTCAGTGTAATTGAAATTGATAAGGAATAATTTTTCAAATTCCTGAAAGCCTGGCATTTGTGAATTCAAACATAACAGAGTGGTCTGGTAGACATACCCCAAAGCTGTGTGTGAATAATCATGTGGTATATGGGTTCTTACATCTTTCCACTGAAGGTGAACTTCTTGATTTCCAGTGAGGAAAAGAAGGGTTGAATCTCTCATCAAAAGGAAGACTGAGTTATACAACTATGTACTTTCTGAATAGCATTTGTCATTGGTGATGACGTGAGAAGTTGGAGAAAGCCACATGAACAAGTTTATGGAGTGCTTACAGTCTCAATATTCAAATAAAATATTTGAGATTTTTAAAGTACTGTGAGAAAAATGACATGATGTGCTATGTCAGAAAATGCTTCCAAGCCGGTTTATCTTCAGCCAAATGTCCTCTAAACTATGTGCCAAAAAATGGTAATAACATTTTTAAAAATATGGCTTGGTACAAATTTATGAATACTCTGAATAATTTCTCAGAGGATAATTAATTTGTAACAATACATGTACATCTTGGTTTCTAATCCATCAGAGTTGATGGGTGAACTTTCTAAACTGATGTGCCATGTGATCACTTTATAGTGGCCTCTAAAATACCAGTACAAGAGCAATCCTTAAAGCCAAATCAAAGCTTATGAAGAAAACATACCATGAAAAGTAAGCCAAGGATTCTATAGACAGTAGAGAAAAAGTATGTTTTCTGTAACAATTCTAAGCCTATAACATCCTGGTTTAATATATTGGTAAGTGGAAAAATAACAAACTCCTAAATATCCAACAACTGCCTTATTTTTTTGTCAGCTAGAATTATTCTAGCTTAACAAAAGTTATCTTGAGGCATACTCTTACCGAATATATTCAATAAAATTTCCAAAATGTGGATATTCATATGATATTTACACTCAAATTTTTGAGTAAATTTAACTAATACCCTTAAACAATCATAAAAGTCAGTAAGCAGAGAAAATTCTCTTTCAGCTAATTTTTCCAGAGAAACTATGTTATCTAACCTAGATTTCTTTTTTACCTGTCACCATGGACCCCCAAGTGGTGTCTAGCCTTTGAAAGGACCCCAGTTACTAGAAAGGTCACTCAATAGGTTCATTAAGATGAGTCTCTTATAGAGGATAAAGCACAGATATGTCAATATCATTTTTCTTTGTGGCAAAGAAAACTGAGACTAGATCATTTTTACAATTAATTTTTACTATTTTTAAGTAGCCGTACAATTGGCTTTTAATCAATATGTAAGTTTATGAGTACAATTGCAGTAGCCAAGTTATGGAAACAGCCCAGATGCCCTGCATCTGATGAATGGATCAAGAAATGTGACATGAGATAGATAGATAGATAGATAGATAGATAGATAGATAGATAGATAGATAGATAGATAGATAGATAGATAATGTGTGTGCCACATATGCATTTATGCACATATATGTACATATACATATATAATGGATTTTTTTCATCCATCAGGAAGAATGTTACATCATTTTTCAGTGACTTGTATGGACCTGGAAACAGTTATGTTGAGCCAGTAAGTCAAGCTTAGAGAGACAAACAGCACATGTTTTCTTTCATATGTGGTTTTCTTTCATATGTGGAAGCTAGATCTAGAATATGAAATGCATTTTATGTTTGAATCTAGCAAGTTCTTGGCACTTGGCAATGAACAGGGAAAGGTACTGAAACTGTTATGTTCTTGGGCCTGATGACCTCAAAAAGCTTTCAAATACCTGAATCCAGTGAAGGAATGCCTAGAGGCAAAGCCAAAACTATAGAAGCTAGGAAACTGGGATATACTCCAAGTCTCCTATGGCTATCTGTGGCTGGCTGTTTGGCAAAAAATACATGTTTTTGTTAGCTTTGAGTGGAAACTAGGCGCCTTTTCCCATACCTCACCATCATTGTCATATAATCACTGTGTGTATCATATATAAAATTTATACATTTACAATTAGAAGAGAGCCTCAACGCAAAGTAGAAGTGATATATTTTCTTTTCTTTCTCCTCCTCTCTCTTCCTTCTCCTTCCTTTGTAAGATACATAATCCTTTCATAAAAAGGAATGTCAGGCTCAGGTAGAATTTCATATTATTCTACCAAAAAAACAAAACCCCACAGAACCAAAGAGATTACAGAGGGAAAGCCCCAAATAGAACACTTGGTTACTGTGAATATAACAGTGAACTGTCTAAACAGGCCCAAGGAAGGAATTTTTACTTAAAAAACAAAAATATCCATATCCTAACCTCAATCCCAAAGAGCCTTTGACAGAATCTCTTCAGTTGGGTCCATTAGCCATAAAATTATTAGCCATAGAACTCATAAAAATTAGCCATAGAATCATGTCCTCCCAAGGACAACTTGTCAGTTTCACTTCTTCCTGCTCCTTATTACAACCATACCTGTTGAAAATGGCCCCAGAAAAGAAGCTTTCCTCATATCTCGAGAGGAATTTTCTTCATTGACTAGAAGCAAAGCAAAGATCCTGAAGTAGAAACATCATAATTTTATGATATTGGTAGAAAGAACAAACAGCTTAAGTGAGTAGGACAAATTCCAATCTCTTCCTTTACAAGGTCCAGTTATTCCAGGACACTAGCTAAGATTTCCTAAGATGAAATGGCCAGACAAGTGTAAAATAAATCAGTTGAACTAGAGAGGAGACGGTGACGTTATCCTGACCTGTCTGCAGCCCGTCTGAATGGAGGAACAGTGTATGAAGCACATGTTAGAGTTGGGGAAAAAAGTTGAAAAATTGTCTGAATCTAGGCTCTTCATTTTGGAGAGGAGAAAACAGATCAGCTATCCATTGCCTAAGATATTCATATACTGTCATCACCAAGTGTGTCACTTCCCAAACAAATGTCCTTTTGATGCTACTGCCATGTTTGGAACAAGTAGTCTACATATATGTGCTCTTTTTATTTTTGTCAGTTATGGGGCTTGAACTCAAGGCCTGGACACTGTCCCTGAGCTTTTGTGCTCAAGACCAGCACTCTACCACTTTGAGCGTCAAAATTACTTCCAGTTTTTTGGTAGTTAATTGAAGGTGAGTGTCCTTCCCTAGTTGGCTTTGACCCATGATCCTCAGATCTAAAAGATTACAGCCATCACCTAACCTATGTGCTCTTGAAGAAACCATATATTTAGTTGATACTATTTGAGACCTAACACATTGGGGTGCAGAGATGTAAGGTGTGAGATATTATCCAACAATGTATGCAATTTGCTGGACACTATAAAAAATAAATCTAAGGTATGAACTTTGGGAAAAACATCTGAGAGTTTAACTTATAGAAATTACTAACTTTTAGTGAGCTAGTCTCCAAATTAGTCACTAGTAGGCTTCAGAAACAATGTTGCTGCTTTGGAACAACTTTTAAACATTTTTTAATTAAATATTCTGACATGACAACTAGGTCCATGTGGAATCTGTTGTTTAGCAGGGCAACAGAGTGGTTGCAACATCTAGAATATTATGGACAATCAGAATCAAGCCAAACCCTTCAATGAATAGTCATACAACCTTTCTTCAGTAAAACTTATGAGATTATCCCCAGACTAACACCACATGTTCACTGGAACAGGATGAAGAGTGAATTACTCTCTTTTTCCAATTTTATTCAGTTATATGAACAATTAAATGAAATTAAAATTTGGCTTCTCATTTTTCATCTGTCCCATTACTACTTTCTAATGTCATTTGTAAAGCTTCAAAATAAATAGGCTAACTTATAAACAACATGTTCATCAAAGTTGTTCAGTGCCAAAAGTTCTATGAAAATCTTACAGAAAAGTGTGACAATGAATGAGAAAAATATAGCAATGCCAATTTTCTTGTTCTGGAAAAGTAGCCAATCAATTTATGTGATAACATTTAAGTATATTTGCTTATTCCTAGTGCTTTGGAAGATACATGCATAACAACATGCTTCACCATGTCCTGGAAGTAGAATCATTATGTCCATCAGTAATCGAAGGTGTAAAGAACATAGAATAATACTCAGCCTTAGAAAATGGAAAATCTTGACATTTGTGATAATGTGGATGAACCTGGAAGATATTACACTAAGGGATATAAGCCAAGCCCAGAAATACAGGTACTATATAATCTTATTTATATGTTGAATCTACAAAAGTTGAACTTAGAGAAGGAAAAGTAGAGTGGTGGTTATCAGAGGCTGGAGGGTAGTGGGTGAGGGTTGATGAAAATAGGGAGGTGTTAGTCAGAGGATGCAACATTTCAATTAGAGTAATTTTTTAAGATCTAGTGCACACTTTGGGGACACAGTAATAGTACGGTAATATTTCAAAATTGCCTAAACAATCAATTTTTAACAATTCTTTACTATTAAAAAAGAAAACTATGGGATAGTAGGGGGAAAACAAAGGAGGTAGTAACAATGTTCGATAGGAAATGTACTCATTACCTTACTCGTGTAACTGTAATCCCTCTGTATCTTTACAATCAAAAATATTAAAAAAGAAACATATGCAAGGTGATAGATACATTAATTAGCATGTCACAATCTTTCTACAATGTGTATATGAAAATATTACATTGCACCACATAAATATATACAATTAATAGTTGTCCTTAAGGTTAGAAATGTCTATACTAGAACATTTAACACAATATCTTATATATCATATAAATTTCAGACTTAATTTTCTGTATCTTAACCTGTAATATCAAAAGCAGTAAGTGAGGTATAGCATTATTTATGTGCATTTGAAAGGTTATCCTTGGGTTAGTGTGATAGAGCACATGTCTAGTATTCACAAGGTCCTGAGTTCAAGCTCTAACACCAAACACATAAGCATCACACATGCACACACTAAAGAAAAGCAGAAAGACATAGACTGAAAAAGTAGATATACTGCAAATTAAAGGCACTTACCAATATCCTTATAAACTGCCTACAATGTGATGAAGTATGAATTATTTACATTTTTTACTAATTAAATCATTCCTAGTGGCCTTTCAAACCTCCAGATTCCCCTAAGCTACAGATTTTCAGTAGATTCACCATGGATAAAAATCAAAGAAATAATTTCTGATTAGACATGTCTCTATTTCTACTACTTAGACTTTTGTCATAAAATTAATTATCCTAGAATCACAAAACTAATGTGTGAGAGCTGAACACTGAAATGGAAATGTGCATGTAGTAAGCGGTTGGGCTGCTTTTGAAACTTTGAGAAATACAGCCACCTGTTGGGCTTAGTCTGATATCACACTTCGTTCCCCACTTAATTCTTTTAACATTCTTTGAATAGGAGAAATCTAGTCTTTTTTTCCTGAGGGAAAAAAATGTAAAGAATAAATATAACCATGACTTTCCATTATTTAGAGAAATAAAGATGACAAAGGCAATCCAGTTCCTTATCTGTTAAAAGATTAGATCTATGTATTCATAATGTGCTCTTCTAGTGTAAGTAGATAAGAAACTTTCATCATACGATTAATAAATAAACAATAAGATTTGGGGAGTGTAGCTCAGTAGTAGAGAATGTGCCTATATATCTAAGTCCTTGACATCTAAATAAATAAATGAGCTTTAATTTTTGTCACAAAAGATGAAGTATTAATATTTTTAATTTCTACTCAACACTGGCATTCTAGAGCAAGGATTGGCAAGCATTTTTATTTTAAATTAGTAGTTTAGACTCTGATGGTCAAAGGTATCCTTTTTTCTTTCTTTTTTGTCATAAAGGAGGGTATATTTCTTCACTGTGCATCTATTAAGATGCACAGTATGATGTTTTCATATATACATATGTAGTGAATCAGCTGCTCTAATCAAGCTGATCAAAATACTCACTTCTTCATATAGCTCTGTCTTTCTTTGTGGTGAAAGCACTAAAGATATATTCTCTTGGCAAATTTCAAGTACACAGCTGGTAACTATATAGCCCCTGTATTGTACATTAGAGATCTAGAGTATATTCATTCTATGTAATTGAAGTTTTGTGCCCTTTGATAAATAACTTCTCATTCTTACTTCCCATACTTCTGGGAACCATCAATTTTCTGCTTCTCTATATTGAATGTTTTTAGATTCCATATATAACTGAGATTCCACACATAAATAGTGTTTTTCTTTCTATATCTGTTTTATTTTATCCATATTGTTACCCATCTGCAGATTTCATATTTTAGGCTGAACAAAATTCCATTATTTGTATTATATATTAATATTATATACAAGTTTCTACTGCAACTAGTGAGTTCTATTGGTGTGACACAAAAGAAACCATACACAATAAAGAAACATAAGCAAACATGAGGAGGCTAAGCAACGATAACATTTTATTGACAAAACTGTGAGTAGAAGATGGAGGTATAACACTTGTAAGGTTCCATCCCCTGCACCCAGGAAAAAATGTTAATAACTCAGATTTGAGCATCAAGCTGTAGCTTTTATGTGCCCTAAGACGAAGCGGACATGTTCCCCCCCTCCAGGACCCTGAACAGCTTTGCCCTCTGCTGTGAGCTCTTCTGCCAAATAGTCATGTGCTACTCACTTACCTCAAGATCTTGTTTTAAATATCAGCTTCTCAGTGACTTAACTACATCATTTACAATGATAGCTATTCTTCTCCTATGGCATTTACAACATTCTGAAATACCTGTTATCATTGTGTGTAGACTATCTCTCCCACCATCCATAAATGTAGTAGAAATACTAAGATTTTTACCTAGGCAAAAATATTGATAGATATCATTGCAGTTCCTAAGGCTGTAATCATTTTACTAAAACTTTACAATAAACTTGTCATTCTCACTTGATAGACAATGAAAATGATTCTCAGAAAATTCATTAACTTGTTTTGTGGGCAGTAGGTAGTGTGAGATTGAATTCTATTCCAGGAACATTGATGTCAACATTAGTTTTCTGTCACAATAATCTAGCCTTGCCCCATTCTCAACATCTAGAAAATTTCTTTTTCTATAGCCAAATTAACCTCTCAAACCTGAGGATAAACTTGACTTCAGTTAGAAAGCAGCTGATAATCTTTAACCAAGCTTGATAGTGAACATCATTCACTTTAAAGAAGCTAGAAAATTTCCCCAGTTCTGAAAACTTAGCTTCTTTTGGAGATCTACAAGCTTATCACTTGATAACTCTAGTATGTTCAGTTCTTCACCTTTGTCTGGAAACACTATGAAGTCTTGACAGTTTCTCTCCTAGGATTAAGACATTAGCTGCGGATGTAGTTCAGTCATGGAACATTTGCCTAGCATGTAGAAGGCCCTGAGTTCAATATCTAGCACAGAAAAGATGAGAGAGAGAAAAAGAGAGACAGAGACAGAGAAAGATGTAAACAGATGGAGACAGAGAATCTATATTCAATATTGATTGATAGCAATGAGGACAAAATGAAGAGGGAGAAATAATGAGTCATCATTTTAAAGAAAATTAGACATATTTAGGGGAAAAAATAGAAAGAATCCATAATATCTCTAGCCTATAGGAATAGTTGGAAAGATAAATTCACTTGAGGTGTAGACTAAACATAGAGAGAATTAAATACAGTAAGAGTAGTATCTTAGAAATACTCAGCAACACATAATTGTAAGCATTACATTTACACTTTTACTACCATTCAAAGCAACCTGAGATGGAAAGATTCAAACTATTCAAAATCCATGTGGCAAGTGAAACGGGGGCCATAGAAGAAAATAACAAGCAAGACAGTTAAACTTGGAGCATGAACTCCATCTCAGGACACCTTGTCCAATTTACTTTCCCCTTGATCATTTGGCCGTCTAAGCCAACTATAATAATTGATTCGTTTACCTAAGACAATTCAGCCAACATCATTCAAGCCAATAAAATACAGAAAGAACCAGTCCAAGAAGAATGTTTGAGAACAAAACTAATAGTTTATGATACAAGCTAAAACTTATAGATCCAAAGTTTAAAAAGTATGATCTTTTATTTAATAAAAGAGAAAATAAAATAGATCTGGAAAAATATGAAAAGTATTCAAGCTTTCTTTCTCCAAGTATGCACAAATTCCAATTAATTTTATTAAACTCCATGACTAACAAGCCAACCTTCATTCTCTCCCTTCACAAGTAATCAAAACTTTCATTATTTTGCATGATTATTTCATTTCAAATGTCAGCAGGATAAATGATTATCTCCTAAATGATCTAGTTAGTAACATTTTAATATTTACTGGTGCCTGTGTTTAATTTCCAAAGCAATGAAAACATAATACTTTGATCTCTGGAGTGTTTCTAATAAAGAGAATAATATTCTAGATATCAATCAATACTTACCATTAAAGTTTTCACCTGGGAAATGCTGCTTGTCTTGGTTTTTAAATTTTTTACTTTACTGACCTCTGTTTATTTTGGCCACTGGGAAATGCTGTTCTCACTTTACCAGAAGAGAAACCGAACTCCACAACCTGTCTAATGAAACAGTGAATCAATGACCATTCTTGGAAAAGAACTAAATATGTCTTATTTCTAAGGTTTATACAGATTTTTGATGCCAGGATAAAATCTCTGTCTAACAGAAAAAGTAGCGTTTCTGAACCCCAAAGGCTAAAGACACTGGAGAAGTTGGCATTCTTAAGACATTTTAGTAAAGAGAGATTCTTTTTTCATTATATGATCCCTATCCTTTATAGTTCCAAATTAAATGATTTTTGTGGTAATGATACTAAAGAAACCCTCATGAAATTTTTACCAAAAACAAAACTTCTAATTAGTGTTTACCAGATGTTCCCTAAGGAAAATATTTCTTTTCATCAAAGAGTTTAGAAGTCGGAGAACGTTAGCACAGGTCGAAATAGACTGCGCGGTAAATAAAATGGTGGAATCAGGTTCCTTCTGACCAACTTCTCTTCATTCTATTTCATAACTTTAATCTTTTACCTCTATTCATTTCTTTTCCTTGACTTAAAATAATCTGTTCAAAATATTCAATTATCTGAGAACGATAGATCTTCATGCTAGAAGAAAGCAAAGTCGTCTGTGCATGATGCCAGCTGGGTCAGGAACTATCAGAGCCCAAGAAAATTCAGGAAAGCATCCATATAGACAGGTCATATAGTTGGCATAAGGGATAAGGTTCTTTTTGTGTGTTTGAAAATACCGTATAAAGGGGTTACAATTACATGGACAAGGTAATGAGTACATTTCTTATCAAGCATTGTTGCCTCCTCCTTTGTTTCCCCTTCCCACCCCTTCCCAGCCTTCCCCCCATATTCCTCCCCACCCCGCTGCCCTGCTTCCACCTCCCTATTCCCTGCTCCCCCTCCCAGCCAAAGTTGTAAAGTTCGTTTTTTGACTTAACGTCTTGTACATCTCATTGTTGCAATGGGTCCACCTGTATCCCTACTTAAACCATTTGTTTTTTCCCTTCCTCTCCACAAAGTATACCAACATAAAATACAGTGAAAACAGGGGTTATACCGTGGGGAGGGACATACAAAGCAACAAAGAAATATCTTATAAATATGTTAGAAACAATAGCAAGAAAGAAAAAAATTTGAATCCTGATATTGGGGTTCATTTCGTCTAATACCAACTTATCTGACCGTTTCTGCTTGTCTCAGACATAAACTAGTTATTGCTAATAAGGAAAACCATGGGACCTAGGTTTCTTTGGGCCTGGCTTACTTCACTTAATATATTTTTTTCCAAGTCTTTCCATTTCCTAACAAATGGGGCAATGTCGTTCTTTCTGATGGAGGCATAGAATTCCATTGTGTATATATACCACATTTACTTCATCCATTCGTCTACTGAAGGGCATCTGGGTTGGTTCCATATCTTAGCTATGGTAAATAATGCAGTAATAAACATAGTTGTACTGGTAGCTTTAGTATGGTGTTCTTTGTGATCATTTGGGTAAATGCCCAAAAGTGGGATTGCTGGGTCATAGGGGACCTCCATGTGGAGTCTTTTGAGGAACCTCCATACTGCTTTCCAAAGTGGATGAACAAGTTTACACTTCCACCAACAATGCAGTAAGGTTCCGTTCTGTCCACATTCCCTCCAGCATCTGTTGTTAATAGAGTTCTTGATTATAGACATTCTAACTGGGGTGAGGTGGTATCTCAATGTTGTTTTGATTTGCATTTCTTTTATGGCTAGGGAGGTTGAGCATTTCTT
>NW_012267289.1:9234272-9237887 GCF_000151885.1 Dipodomys ordii | reverse complement strand
GTGCAGGGTAATATATAAGGATCTAGCTTTAGTTTTCTACAAGTGATTAACCAATTTTTCCAGCACCATTTACTGAAGAGACTGTCTTTCTTCAATTCTATTTTTTTAGCTCCCTTTTCGAAGATTAGATGGCTATAGGTCTGTAGGTTCATTTCTGGGTTTTCAGTTCTATTCCATTCGTCCTGAAGTCTGTTCTTGTGCCAGTACCAAGCTGCATTGATTACTATGGTTTTGTAGTAGAGTTTGAAATTTGGTATTGATATTCCTCCAGCAGTGTTCTTTTGGTTAAGGATTGTTTTTGCTATTCTGGGTCTTTTATTGTTCCATATGAATTTTTGGATTGCCTGTTCTATTTCCTTGAAGAATGAGGTTGGAATTTTGATAGGTATCACATTGAATTTGTAGATAGTCTTGGGAAGTATTGCCATTTTCTCGATGTTGATCCTTCCAATCCAGGAGGATGGGAGGTTTTTCCACTTGATAAGTTCTGTTTTGATTTCCTTTTTCAGGTTTTTAAAGTTTTCATCATAGAGATCCTTTACTTCTTTGGTTAATTCCTAAGTATTTTATTTTTGTGGGTCTATTACGAATGGAGTTGCTTTCCTCATATCAGCCATGCTTTTCCCATTGTTGTCATACAGAAAAGCCATTGATTTTTGAGGGTTAATTTTATACCCTGCTACTCTGCCAAAGTTTTGATTCAGCTTGAGTAATTTGGGAGTGGAGTCGGTGGATTCTTTAAATACAAGATCATGTCATCTGCAAAGAGGGAGAGTTTTACTTAATCTTTCCCCATTTGGATCTAAGGGATCAGATTCTAAGTAGAGTCTACGCTGTTAAAGACAGAATTTCAGAATTTGAGAGGATTAAAACAATTTTTCCTGAGAGGGGCAAGCCAACATGAGATGTCAGAACCCAAACTATCCAATCCAGGTCATCCATGATCATCATGGGAAGGACATCCATCCCAGAGAACTCTAGAATGAGGTAGAAAGCTTGCTCAGGGTAACAAAGGTGCCCGTACAGGAGCAATCTACAGGCATCAGAGAACAGCAGGATGAGACATTCATATCCAAGATTGGACATCAGGAATGATAGTGCCTATGAGAGATTCTGATAAACACACACACACACACACACACACACACACACACACACACACACACACACACACACACACCAGAGAGACAGACGGAGATAGAGAGAGAATAAAGAATAAACCAGGTTTCTCAGTGTCAAAAATGTCAGTACATATATAGAGAAAAAATTAAAACAAAATCCAAGAATAGACCTGAAGATAATAATAGATAATATCATATTGATAGGTAGGTAGGTAGTAGACAGAGATAGAGCTTTCTAAGTACCCATTAATATATATTCCAAAATTCACTTAAACTTTACCCATCACTAAATGTAAAGGTTGAGTGACATAATGGGGGAAAATGCTTTTAGATTCAGGTTGGAGTAATATCTAGATGTGAAATTTATTCCAGCCATTGAATGACTTTATATAATCATAGTGAACATATGTGGCAGGAACAAAGCAAACTGTAAAGTATCTTCAGTTCTTTTAAGGCGATAATTGTTGACCATGGGTAATTTTTGACCCCCCCAGCCCAAGAGGTATTTCTTAATTACCACAGATATGTTTGTTTATCACAACTGGCAGGTATAAATAACAGCTAGTGAATAAAGGTAAGAGATTCTGCTAAACATCCAACCACACCAAGGACAGCACTCACAACACTAACAACAAAGAAGTGTTGATACGTGTGCAGTTGTGTCATGGAAAATCTCTATTGAAACACAAACCCAATACCTCAGAATATAACTGAATTTAAGGATGGGATCTTTATACAGCTGATCTTTAGAGAGTCAGTCTGAGGTCATAAATGTAGATGCTCATATCGCTGGAAGATCTTCACTTGGAAACTTACCTCAAGTCATGACATCTCTTTTTAAAAAGCAGGCTCTTGTTGAGGAGAAAGAAATCTATATGGGAAAAATGACTATAAACAGCTGGTATTCTGTGTCCAGTGACTCAAGTCATTGGCTGACATGTCAGCCGCTGAACTCATCTACTAAGCATCCTCTAAATCATTATTTCTGCTAAACCTTTAAAGTAAGCAGATAGAAAGTAGTACCTGACTGCTGGAAGCATGAACCTGGAGTCTTTTTTCATGCTTGATAGAGCACAAAAGCTTTGTTAATAATCACTCAAGTTAAGAACAAGTTTCTTTTCTTGCTAGACTGTGTGACAGGCTAAGCACTGGCCACTTCTGACAAAAGGAGAATTCAACGCATAACTTCACTGTGTTTTTTGGGCTGTACATGCATACTTGCTGACTTCTGTAAGGCTTGCTACTAGCTCAGCTTCTCAGTCCTTTGTCCTTATTTGAACATAGAACACTAAATCCTGCTTTAGCAACACCCCTAGTCAGAGAAACTTAAATCTCAGGACTCTGGGGGTAGACCACAGCCCTGGAAGAATGAGCTCAACTAGGAAAGAATAATTCTCACCTGACAGTGAAAAAGTTGAAAAGGAAACAAGTAGAACACCTGATTTTCAATGGCCTACCTCTGCCAATCTATTTCAGAAGCAGAATGATGGAAACAAATACCTTAAATAGAAGGATGGAAGAAAATAAATACCTAAGGAAATACAAAATACTAAGATGAGTCTTATGCCACAGAGCCCAGCAAAAGCATTACTTTAGAAGCCAGTATTCATGGTTTATTGTAAATCTAAGAATGCTTTGTATCATTGTTTAACTGTACACTAAATGACATATGTATATGCCACTTGATTATTATTCATGCAAAGGAATATTCATAGTAACTATATTCCATTATGGCTTATTGAAGAATGAAATGCCCATAAAACAGAAATGCCAATCTTTCCAGGTTTATTACTAAATAAGCTCAGGCATGTTGGCCACTCGCTTATCCTGACCTGGCAAGACTGTGCCTTCTCCTGCCAACGCTCCTCTAGTAGCCAGTATGCTTATTTACAGTATGCTTATTTACATCCAATTAAGAAGCCCTAATGTGAACAGGACATTGAAATCCACTAAAACCAGACTATGTTTCAGGAAAAAGGAAACATAACTGGCCAATACATACATTGAATGCTAATTAACTAGAAAGGAAAAAAAATATTCTCAATACGATCCACTGGTAAAGATGTGATTTTAAAAAATAGGCTGTGGTAATAAAGATGAACCTACAGACCTATAGCCATCTAATCTTCGATAAGGGAGCTAAAAAAATAGAATGGAACAAAGACAGCCTCTTCAATAAATGGTGCTGGCAAAATTGGTTAACTACATGTGGAAAACTAAAGCTACATCCTTATATATCACCCTGCACCAGAATCAACTCCAAATGGATCAAAGACCTCCAAGTCAAAGCAGACACTCTGAAAACATTACAGGGTGGAATAGGAGAAACCCTAGGTCTCCTTGGCACAGGCCGAAATTTTTTGAATAGAGACCCGGAAACACAACAAATCAAAGAAAGATTGGACAAATGGGATTGCATAAAGTTGCAGAGCTTCTGCAGGGCAAATGACATAGCTAGCAAGATCAATAGAAAGCCCACAGATTGGGAGAAGAT
>NW_012267289.1:9214907-9231822 GCF_000151885.1 Dipodomys ordii | reverse complement strand
CGGGTCTCTATTCAAAAAATTTCGGCCTGTGCCAAGGAGACCTAGGGTTTCTCCTATTCCATCCTGTAATGTTTTCAGAGTGTCTGCTTTGACTTGGAGGTCTTTGATCCATTTGGAGTTGATTCTGGTGCAGGGTGATATATAAGGATCTAGCTTTAGTTTTCTACAAGTAGTTACCTCCGGATCTTCTGAGTTACCTCTCACCTTCATTTTATTTCCACTCATATTTTTTCATGACTTCTCAAAGACTATTTTTTTCTTCCTCTTGCAGTACCTATTACTGTATGACTAACTTTCTGCCCCTACAAACTGCTTGGATAAAACAGCTGTGTTGCTTTGCTTGCTATTATCTGGGTCAGGAATCATACAGAGTTCAGTTCATCCTCTGGTACCTCAGACATCTGAAGGATGGACAAGACTAGACTGAATGTGTAATATAATTCCCAGATATCGCTGTAAGTCTGTACCAAAGAACCTACTGGAGTCCTGTGTAGTAAACTCAACATAGTAAAATGTCCAACATAGTAAAATGTCCTACATAGTAAGTGATTTCCTCTAAGGCAAGCAGTTGAAAAGCTATAAAAAAGTCACGTGACCTTTCCAAACCTCACTCAAGTCTAAACACCACTGATTTAATTCTTCCTGCTTTGATTTCTATGTTTATGTACGTGTGGAAAAGTTCTGTGGGAAAACTATGAAGTCCTTCACAAAAGTTAGAAAATAAGTAACAATGATCATTTTAAAAAATTAGGTCATCTCTATGGCAGGATAGTATACTGAAATATAAAATAGGGTTTGAATGGTCTATTTTTCCTTTCATTTTTTTCATCAGGAAAATGAAAACCAGTGTTTTCATTCTTTGATACCGGGTCATTATGAGACCGAAGCAAAATTTTGTTCTTGTCTTTCATCTTCATAAAACCAGACTTAATGAGGAAATTATGCTAGAAGACAGCAAGGGGAAAAAAGCACCTTTTACAGGTCAAGTAAGGGAAGGTGGGTAGGAGAATGGTAAGGCTTGTTTCATTTCCTCAGAGATTTCCAAAGGTAAATACTGTCAAGCCACAGAGAGTGAATGTCAAAAGTTAGTAAGCAGCAACCTCTGTGCTTTCTTTTATTTTGTAAATGAAGGAAAGTTTTAGACACAACTAGGTTCATTTATTAAGGTATTGTCTACAACTGTTTTTGAGCAACAATAAAAAGTTGAGGCATTATGACCTAGGCATACATCATGTGATATATTTACTATCTAAAAACTTTTACTAATGATCTACATGAATAGCAAGAACTGGTGTTAGCTACTATAAAACTAGTGCTACCCAACAGCAGTCCTAAGACCACAGCTTCCTGACAAGATTACTTTCCCTGCCATTACAAAGGCAGGGAAGGTATCTCAAATGATAGATGAGCTTCAGTGAGGACCGTATGAGTGGCAATATAACAGGACATAATTTTGAAGAAGATAAACTCATGACTCATGTACTAATATTAACAAAAATTGACTTTATCAATCATTTTTGACTCATTAATAAATGGAGGAACCAGTCGAACATAATAACCAGTCCAAATGACTTGCAGGAATTTATATTCTCCACCTTGTCAAAGAAACTAGCACTAGGCAGTAAAACAGAAAAAGCAGGTTTTAATTAGGAAGTCTTGTGATAAGGGAAAAAGTAAATTGAGTGTAAATGTGATATTCATTCTAATTACAACACAAATTAGTTGAGATTTTTCGCTAGAAAGCAAGATGGTGGGGGGGACAGTGTCAATGGATGGAAACTTACTAATAAGAATCATCGGAGATTGGGGAGATTCTGACTACACAAAACAACAGGATTCCCACTGAAGGCTGGCCAAGTTGTCATATGTTACTTGATGATGGACAGAACTGAAGGATTTGATCAACTCCCTAGGGTAGAGGTTCTGGCTAAACCAATTTAGGAAGATTCTTGGCATAGTTGGCCTGATAATGACAGGTGCTGAAAGTCAAGGAAGAAAGCTTTTAGAGGAACCTGATGGTGTTGGTCTTTGTTAGTCTTCTTTCGTGGGAAGAAGGAACACTCTCCTTGAATAATAATAAAAACCCGTTTCGTGTTTGATTACTCTGTATATTAGGAACCAGCTGGACCATCTGTTGAGAGCTGGTAGTAAAGGGTATTTCCTGGTTGAGGCTAAACAGACAGGTGTTTAACAAGGAGAATTCCTATAAAAACAAAAAGAAACACATAGGTTAGCATTTGGAGTTGATTGTAAATGCCGTTTGTGGGACCAGAGGGAAGTCATTTGAGAAGATTTGTACTTGAGCTGAAAGGATAGAAAGTTGCTGAGAGGAAACACCAGGGAAGTGTTCTAGTGAAGCTGACCTAACATGTTTCATGCTGAAGGAAGGCCACCTTCATGCTGAAGGAAGACATACTGGGGGATGTGTAAGTGGCAACTTGAGTAGCTATCAGATATTGAGAGTGAGAGTTCTGCTAGGTATCCAGCCTCTGACTATTCTAGGGAAATCGTCAATGTTTGTTGGTACATTATATGTTACCTTTAGGACGGACAAAATTATTTGTTAACACTTTGTTTTCATTTTCTCATGTTTTCAAGCCTAAAATTACCCATTCCCACAAAAAAAATTGTTTTGGGATCTGAGAAGGCTGCATTCACTTTACTAAGTGAGTATAGCTCTCTCAGTAGGGGGAGTTTTCTTCCCCACAAACCCCAATTAATTATAATTTAGAAAGAAGCTCTTTTAATATTCATCCCTGGAAACTCTCCTTTGTCCCTTCCAGATGATTAATTGTGGTTTTATTGAAATGACTTATATCTTGTGTCAAATTCACATGACATAAGATCTTTGTGGTCTAAGCCTAACAGTCCTACAGATTTCTGCCTTCTGAGGGAGGGTAACTCAGTTTTGGAAGAAGTAGTATTCCAGTTCCTCACCTGATGGTGACCTGGAGATTTCTTACTAGACTTAAAAAAGATAACCAAGTCCTATAATATATATGCATCTGGGATGATTTTATCTTGATAGTTAAGGACACAGAGAAGAGACAATATAAATAGAAGGATTAAACAGGAAATTAACTTTTGGATTAGAATTATCTCCACCATTTCATGAAGGCAATAATTAATAATACTATGCAGTTATCATATTACCATCAGGGAGCTCAGAGTATTGTAAGATGTACTATATATTCAATTCTTTTCTTTGAATACACTACTATTTTTCCAAAATCAGCACCAATTTATTTTTATAGCATTATTTTTTATGTCCTGTTTTGGGGTGTGTGTGGGGGGAGAGTTTAAAATTAATGTTCACTTTTCTCTAAGTACTACTTTGGAAGAACTTAAAACATGCTCTGGGGGAGGGAAGGGTAGTGGGAGAACAACAAGGGAAGGGCTAATAATGCTTGACAAGTAATGTACTCATTGCCTCACTCATGCAACTGTAACCCCTCTGTACAGCATCTTTATAATAAAATAAATTTTTTAAAATACTCTTCAGAAAAGTTTAAATCATAATTCCCATAGAAGTACAAATAAATGGGTGATAAAGACTTTATTCACTTACCAGTGAGGGAACAAATTAAATATTGTAATCATGTCAAAAGAGAACCTGAGCAATAGACGTATTTATAAAGAAGGAATATTGAAATGAACATTCAAATTGAGGCAAAGTTGGGTTTTCCACCAGAGAAGAAAGAAATCAATGGAATCTCTCCTGAATAAGATAGAATTTGCATGTCAATAGGCCAGAGTTATTTTGTATTGTTACCATTTATCTTTAATTTACAGAACTGAAAAATAGCTCACCAGCATTAAAACTGTAGAATCAGATGGCCAAAGGGTGTCTCTCCTCCCGGGCCAACTTCCCAGTGAAAACTCACATATTTTTCTTCAAGAAAAAGGTTTTCTACATGGGGTGCTTTTTTCTGTTAGATTTTTTTAGATAGAGGCAACCTAAGCTCACCCTGTAACAATTGAGTTTCCAGCTAAGATTCCTTTTATTTCTCTCATAGAATACAGTGAACTTAAGAATTTACATAATGCTGAGTTGGTGGGAGGGATCTCTAGTTCACTGTAGGAAATAATAATTTTTGTTGTTTTTAGATTATGTTTATTCTGTATATTGATATCCACACTATTAAGCAAATATTTTATTCTCAGTTGCTTATTCAGTGTTGGGTCTAGAAAAAAAAATGGAAGCAAATCAGACCACTCGGTCTTCAAGGAACTTGAATATAACAGATACAAAGAAATTTACTCATTACCTTGCCCATGTAATTGTAACCCCTCTGTACGGTATTTTCATAATTTAAAAAAGTGATATTCCAAATAAACCTTAAGTTACACTTAAAAAGTAACTTTCACTCTATAAACTAGGAAGTACTAAAAACCAAACCAGGATTTTGCTTTCTTTAAATCAATGACATTCTGAATCTGAGTTCCAATCACCTGCTTAGCTGTCTTTAATGAATCTCAGTTCTTATATGGCTTTGTTAGAACCACATGAAAACCTCCAGCGTTTATGAAAAGCAAGACATTTGCAAGCCTTTTCTGTAGCTTTTGGTCCTGTGGGGGGAAATCATATGAAACTTCAGAATGGAGTAGTGTCATCTTTGCTTTTGATTATCTTTCACTAGGCTACAGAGATTAGAATTAAGTTACACAACACTCACAGTAAAGCAATTGCTTCCTATGAATAGCTAAGCAAACGATTCCCATTCATGCCAATTAATTTTATCAGACTTATTTAAAAAAAAAAAAAACTTTGTCCTGACTCTAATCAGACTTCTCTAATACCTTTAAATATCCTGATCTTCAAACACTTCATGCAGCACTAAATGAAGGAAACATTACAGGTCTTCACCAGTAGAGGGAAATACTGTCCCAGGGAAAACCAAGAATTCTCATGCTCACTTTTTCACAAATGAATGCTTCCCCTAGGTTTTTCTCATTTACTGTGTGCTCAATGGTAGAACATTTGCTATTCTCTGTCTAGAACATGATTGTTTTGAGGGAACAGGAGGAAGACTGGGGGAAGAGGTAAGAGAAGAGTTATCTGAAATCTGTCAGGTTCAGGAGATACACAAGGCTCAATAGTAGAAGAGCTTCTCATGCAAAAGAAAGAGAACCTTTTCTTTACATGACACAGTGGTTTGCTGCTTCCTAAATGTCAAAATCCAAAGCTTTACTGAAATCTCAATAGTTAATGGCTAGCTCCTACCAATGAAGACTGCTGGCTAGTTTTCAAATCAATAGAAACACATCATGTATAGGTATTCCTAATTTGTCTCAGGAAAATATGAGTTTCCAAGTATGTAGCTGTTTTCTGCTGGATGCAGCCATAAACTTTTGATTTTCTCCTCAGCCCTACTCAAGCTGCCAAGATTAATACACTGATTTCATGAAAGGAATTGGAATACTGAAGTGGAATCACACAGCAAGTGACATCACTATGTGAAAGAAATGAGAGGAGCCTCGTATGTCTGTGTGTGTGTGTGTGTGTGTGTGTGTGTGTGTGTGTGTGTGTGTGTGTGAAATGTCACTCTAAAGAATCTGCTGCCAAATCAGTTTTAGAGCATTCTCCCTGAAGTCATAATAAGCAGAGGCCAAGGAAAAGGAAGTGGTGCCTCTTCAGCAATATAGGATAGGACCGTGGTATTAAGAGAAGTGGTAAAATGTCACATTAGGAGCTATCTTTAGAATTGATAAAAGGAAAAAAGGAAGGGTGGGAGAGAATCAGAGAAGGAGGAAGAGAAAGAAGAAGGGAGGGAGAGAATAAAATCAAAGGAGGCAAAATGACAGAGCCAATTGAAGACATATTGACAATCTCGTACAAAAGTAGACATACCTTTACCTGTAATGAGCTAAAAACATTTATATACCAAGAAAACACCTGCTCGTGGATACAGATAGTAGCTTTATTCATAATTGCCATAATTTAGAAGCATCCTTTCTTAGGTTCCCAGATAAATTATGGTACATCCCAACAATTATATATTTCTCCATGATAAAAAGCAATAACACATGGGTACCTAGTAAAAACGCAGAGATGCTTATGGTTCTGCCTCATGACATTTTATGATAAAAATTTTGTGTTTCAAGAGGCCTATTGAGTATTTTTAAATTCCATTTGTTATTGTTTATAACATTATATAAGGCATATTATTGGGGCTTATACTGTGGTTTAGAATTTGTAGTTCATTCAAACATCACTAACATCAAGAGTGGTTATCTGCCATTCTTATAAAAAAATCTGAGTCTAGGTAATTATTTTGTTTGTGTCCATTTCTGGTAATTAGGTAGGTGACTAATGGCCAACCACTTTGTATCTATAATTTAGATAGTATAAACACACTATTCCTAATATTACTCTTCTAGTGACTGGAAATATCTTGGTTTGTCCCCAAACATAATAGCATAATTTCCTTCTTTGATGAACGATAACACAGTTGTACATTCTGCATGCATAAAAATAATGGGAGTTGTCCATGCTTGCTTATTTAGCCAGCCTCATTTTCTAAGAAGCAAATTAGTGGAATATAGGTGCTACCCTTAATTTCTTCAATCCAGCATGCTTGAAATGATTGCATAGTTCCACATTCTGCAAGAACAGTTCCATCAATGGTGTTATCTTATATTCTGGAAAAATAAAGACAGTATCTTTTTTCTTCTGGTACATATCTGTGTCTTTATTTGTTCATTTCTCATTTTTATGTTTTCACTAAAACTGCAACCTCTATTTTTTTTTAAATTTGTCCCACTTATTTCATACCATGAATAATAGGATACATAGGATACATATCAAAAATAATGGTTTCTCCCCTAGCCATAAAAGAAATGCAAATCAAAACAACATTGAGATACCACCTCACTCCAGTTAGAACGGCAAAAATCAAGAACTCTAACAACAACAGATGCTGGAGGGGATGTGGACAGAAAGGAACCTTACTGCATTGTTGGTGGGAATGTAAACTTGTTCAACCACTTTGGAAAGCAGTATGGAGGGTCCTCAAAAGACTTCACATAGAACTCCCCTATAACCCAGCAATCCCACTTTTGGGCATTTACCCAAATGTTTACAAACAAGACCACACTAAAGCTACCAGCACAACTATGTTCATTGCAACATTATTTACCATAGCTAAGATATGGAACCAACCCAGATGCCCCTCAGTAGATGAATGGATCAAGAAAATGTGGTATATATACACAATGGAATTCTATGCTCCATCAGAAAGATAGACATTGCCCCATTTATTAGGAAATGGAAAAACTTGGAAAAAATTATATTAAGTGAAGTAAGCCAGGCCCAAAGAAACATAGGCCCCATGGTTTCCCTTATTTGCAATATCTAGTATATGTATGAGTCAAGCGGAAAAGGTCAGATAATGTGATGTCAGGAAAATGAACCCTTAGATATGTATTTTAATGTTTTTTCTTTCATGCATGTGTTTCTAATGCATTTATAAGATTCTCTTTGTTGCTTTGTATGTCCCTCCCCCACAGTATAACCCCTGCTTTCACTATATTTGATGTCAGTATAACTTGTGGAGGAGATGGGGAAAAACCAGTTGTTTAAGGATAAGGTGGACCTGTTGCAACAATGAGAAGTACAAGTTGTCATGTCCAAAACGAGCTTTACAACATCGATTCCGGGGGGGGGGAAGGGGGGGAAGGAGAAGGGTTGGGATTGGGGGGGAGGGGGGAGGCTGGGAAGGGATGTGAAGGGTAAACCAAAGGAGGAGGCTGCAATGCTTGGTAAGAAATGTATGCATTATCCTGCCCATGTAATTGTAACCCCTCTGTACAGTATGTTCACAAATAAAATTTTAAAAAAGGAAAAAAATAATGGTTTCTCCTTTATTGTGAGGAAAGCCAACTCAGTTTCTGAAGACTTCTCATCATAAAACTCATTCTACTTTCATTAGAGAACACTAGCTGCTATATCGACTTTAGTAAGTATATCAAGATTCTAACAAGAATCCCAATACCAACTTTTACTACTCATGAATATAATTTTTTCTTTACTGAAATGATAAATTGCAATAAGCTACAGAAAGAGTTAAAATAGATGCTCCACAGGTGACACAGTTATACATCTTTCACAATTCTACATTTTGAGCACATTTGCAAACAAAAATATGTTAGCATGAGAATTGACAGTATGGTAAGAGCACATCAGGGGAAAGCATATGAACCTATGACTCCAAATTAACAGGAGGCAAATGATGAGTGAAATTTTGGTTGCTGTTGCTACATGCTCTCCACCCATTCATATATCAATAAATCAGGATTTCATTTCCTTCTCATCCATTCTAAGCCTTTAGTCCAGGCTCCTACAGAAGCACCCTGTCCCTCTATATTGCCTGTCTTTTGTGGCTTAAGTCTTTCAACAATTACATTATAAATATCTATCTATCTATCTCTGTATATATATATTCCAGTATTGGACCTAGGCCTGCACACCTATAATTCCAACACTTAAGAGCTTGATGCAGGAGGATTACATGGAAAAACAAAACTGGAATCAATTCCCTTTGGCTTTGACATTCTTAGACTCTGCTTATATCTTTCAGGTAATCTCCAGTGGCTATTCTGGAGAAGATAATGCAAACTCCACTACAATCCCTGATTTTGAATTCCGAACTCCAAAATGTTTTTGAAAACTGTTACGTTTTTCATCAGTTAATGGTAAATTCATTTGGTAGTAAATCTAAACTGAACTCAGGAGAAAGTTTACAATCTTTACAAAGTCATGTATTGAAATTTATTTTTTCATACATGTCAATTGAAAATCTGTTATCACACTTGATTTCTACCCTCAATTATTATTGTGGCTCTATATGAAATTCTGTATAAGCAGGAAGGTCACAGAGCCACATACTTACAGGAGCCCCGTTCTTAATTTAAAATTCTGCTGTTGCCATCTTGAAACCCGTAATTGCTTTTGAAGAGCACTTAAAAGCTTTGTTTTTTTCACAGGGCCCCACAGATTAGGTAGCTAGTTCCATAGTACCGTTCTGAGCTCAAATCGGTGATGAGTTCTGAAGCACATTTGACCTAATGGCTTCTGTTTAGTGAGCTCTACTACTAAACCATTGACATTACCACTACTGTTACTATCCACAGTTTACGCTGAACCTCTCCTACAAGCACATGATCTCCTAAGGACTTTATACATAGAACCCTGTAATGTATTACACATAGAACCCTGTATGTGTTATATTCTTCACTTTTAAAAATTAAATACAGTAAGATGTGGCAATTTATCCTAAAATTTATGGCTGCCAGGCAAATCAGGGCACCATTTAAACTAAACTCTGGAACTTAAGAAAACAACATTTAACATTCTTGAAAGTAAACATGCTTTGGAATTAGTAGGATGATCCATGTGAGATTGCCAATATTCATTTGTTTTGACTGAGGAAAAAAATAGCAATTTCTGTGGGCATGGCTAAATAAATATGAATGACTTACTTGTAAAACACAAGCCCTATGTATTTCATTGGCCTGTTTTTAAGTTTGAAATGATGACCAAACTAATCTTTCTGTTAAAATAAATAAAAGGTTACAGTGATCTCAGAAGAAAAATGTATGTAGTTCAATTTAAAATGAGTCACATGTCTCAACCTGTCTCAGCAGAGATGACATCACCACGCCTCAATGGGGAGGACTGGGCACAGGGGAGATGTGTTTTTATTGTGATCAGCTGCAGAGGATCAGCAAGGATGACTTCATCTGCAGCTGAGGAAGTTGACCTTTGCCCCTTTCGACATGTGAAACAGGAAACAAAATTCCTTCACAAGGGAGTTGATCAAGCATGTGTTAAGTGCAAATGCTCAGACTGAACGTGATGCAGACTCAATGAAGGGAAAAGAACACTGAGTAACCTGGGAGCTGGGTGTGTTCTTTGGCATATCTCAGCCATACTACAAAAACATGCTTTTCACTTTTCAATAATAAAAGTTAAGAAGCCTTTCAGAAAAAGCTTTACTTTTATGAATTTTTCCTTATAAAGTTCTTATTGTAACCAGTTTCTCACAAAGATATCTTAGCCCTAATCAAAATGATTAAGTTTACCAATAGGTAGATTAACTTCATTGTTCAAAAAAAATAGTACACATCAAGTGTTTCTATTTTAATTTTTAAGATGTTAATTTATATGAAAACAAAATGAATAATATAAAAATAGTACATAATTTTCAGCTAAATCTTTATATTAATTATGATGATAAAGTTTCTCAATAATAAAAAATAATAATAATAAGCCAAATGAATGTCTAGGAATGCTTGGAAAATGAAAGGAAAATTTTCTATTGTGTGTTCTTTTTCTGTCCTGCTTCTGTTGACCTGCTCAAAGAGTAAAAGCTTTCACTAGTGTAGATTTTCTTCAAAAAGCTCTACAGAACCCAGAGATTGCCTAATTCCTTAGGGGTTTTTAACATGTCTCATTTGTTGTTAACATTCGTGGGCACCATGACTAGAAGCTGTTAAAGTTATTTAAGAAGAGTAAACTAGTCAAATCAAAAAATCTCATTCCTATCTCTTGGCAGATAATTGTTAATCAATATTTTTGTAATCTGGTGGGAAGGAGATTCTTTGTTTCCCTAGAAGCTAATTGGAAAGATGGAAGTTTTCCAAAGGGTGCTATACTGCTGAAACATGAAATGTGAGAAATATTTCAACCAGGTATGAAAGGCAGTTCATTATTCTAATTTTAACCTGGGCAGTTACCCAATTTAAAAAGCCAAGTCCTTTGTAAAGTATCCTGAGTGATTTTTATCTTTCCTATTGCTTCTCATTCTCCTAGTTCTTATTTCCTTATGCTGAGAATCTGAGAAGACCAACTTCTTTAAAACATGTGAGTAAAAATGGCTCATGATGTAGGCAGTTAATATTACCAATGTTGCCTCCATTTTTATTTTGTTTGCTTTTGTGTGTGTGTGCTAGTGGTGGTAATAAAGGATTGTCCAGTATTTTTTCTATATAATAAAACATATGAAAATTGGAATGAAAAATGCTAAAAGAAAAATGTCAAATGCTAAAAGAAATGTCAAGAATGTCAACTGTAGAGAAAATGCAATCTAGTAATATTTATGGTGAGCAGATATTAAAATTTTCAATATTTTTTTCCTGGTTGTTTCTCAGAATTCTTGCAAAATTGGTTACTACAATCTACTATCTGATTCCAAATGACTCTTTTAATTTATGGGCTTAAATTTATTTTCAAATACTAAAGTAAGTATAAAGAAACACTGGAAAGCTTCTAAGAGAATACTACTAGTTTGGGTGGTTTCATGTGAGAGCCAGTCTTACATTTTGAGCAGTTTTCTTGACAAGGCCTCTAAAAATCATAATGATGTTCATGATTCATCAGAGAAAGATGAATAAGAATGATTTCATCTGGCTTTTTATCAACAAGTTCACTTTAAGAAAGCAGGTCTTAAATAATTAGAAAATAAATACATTTTTATCATAGCACTATTTGCAATAGCAAAAATTGTAAAATCTGCCTAGGTGTCTATCAATCAGCAGTCGAATGGATAAAGGAATTTGTGCCATAGATAGATGGATATCTATATCTATACATATATCTATGTGTGTATATGTGTAAGATGAAGTTTCCCTCAGCCATAAAGAATGAAATTATGTCACTTTCTGGAAAGTAGATAGAACTTGATATCACAAGTGAAATAAACCAGTCTCACAAAAGTAAGTGTCACATGTTTTCTCTCATTTGTGGAAGCTATTGGCACAAAGTAAAAAAGTAAAAGAACAAAGGAGGAGGCAACAATGCTCAATAGGAAATGTACTCATTACCTTGCTCATGTAACTGTAACCCTTCTGTACAGCATTTTTACAATAAAAAAACATACAAAAATAAATTAAAAAATAAAAAAGTAAAAGGAGGACTAGGAGGAAGAAGAGGAAAGGAAAGGAAAAGAAGAAGCAGGAAAGTGGAGATAAAAAAGTAATAAAGGATCAAAGTACATTATGTGAATATGTGGACATACCTCAATGAAACCTCTTATTTCACATGGGCTAATAATAATATGTGACTTTTTAAAAAACCATTGGAAATTCTAGGAAAATATTTGTGTTCTCGTTATGAATTAGGAAAACTATTGAACTATTTCTGGCTCTTCTGTTCTATTGGTCCTCAGGCCTGGATTTTTTTTTTTTTTGCTTTGTTTTGTTTGTTTTGCCAGTACCAAGCTGTTTTCATTACTATAGCTCTGTAGTAGAGTTTGAAGTTTGGTATTGTTATACTTCCAGCACTATTTTTTCTGCTCTGGATTACTTTTGCATTCAGAGCTTTTTGTGGTCCCTATGAAATATGAAGGAAATTGTAGATTGTTTCTCTATCTCCGTAAAGAAGCATTAAGAGATATTGATGTAGTTGTTGGCTAAAAGGACCCTAATACAATGTAAACTTGTTGAACCACTCTGAAATGGAGGTTCCTCACAAAACTGAATATAGAACTACCTACGATCCACTGAAACCACTCATGGGCATTTATCCAAAAGATTACAATTGCAGCACTATTCACCATAGTCAAGGTATGGCATCAGTCCACATGCCTCTCAATGAATGAAAGGATAAGAAAAAAAGTGGCATATATACACAATGGCATTTTACTCATCCATTAGAAAGAATGATATTGCATCACTGCAAAGATATGAAAAGATATGAAAAAAATATGTTAAATGTAGTGGGTCAGTCCAAGAGAGACAAAGGATGCATGTGTGGAAACTAGAATTAGTTATAAATACGTAAGCAAATACTTCAGATGTTATACAAATGTACATAAATGTATTAACTGAAATATAGTATGTTAGGAAGAGTACTTCAACAATGTAATTCCTTAGAAATTTTGATTTCAAAATTAAAATATAACCTGGACACTGCGGCTCATGCCTGTAATCCTAGCTACTCAGGAGGCTGAGATCTGAGGATCACGGTTCAAAGCCAGCCTGGGCAGAAAAGTCTGTGAGACTCTTATCCCCAATAAACCACTAGAAAGGGCTGGGAAGGTGGCTCAGTGGTAGAGTGCTTGCCTTGCATGCATGAGGCCCTGGGTTTGATTCCTCAGCACCACATAAGTAAAAAGAAAAAAGCCAGAAGTGGCACTGTGGCTCAAGTAGTAGAGCGCTAGCCTTATGCTGAACAGCTGAGGCTGCCCAGGCCCAGAGTTCAGGCCCCACTACCGGACCCAAAAAAAATAAACCACTAGAAAACTGGAAGTGGCTCTGTGGCTCAAGCGGTGCTTGCCTTGAGCTGAAGAGTGGAGGGATAGCGCCCAGGCCCAGAGTTCAAGCCCCACGACCAACCAAAAAAATAAAAAATTAAACAACAGAAAGCCAATACTTGAGAAAGGGAGGGTAGAAACAAAGGTAAAGGAGATAGACAAATGAAAAGACAAGTGGGAGAGAAATGTCGTCAAAAATTAAATGTGGGCTGGGAAGGTGGCTCAGTGGTAGAGCGCTTGCCTTGCATGCCTGAGGCCCTGGGTTCCATTCCTCAGCACCACATAAGCAAAAAGAAAAATGCCAGAAGTGGCGCTGTGGCTCAAGTGGTAGAGTGCTAGCCTTGAGCTGAAGAGCTGAGGGACAGCACCCAGGCCCAGAGTTCAGGCCCACAACTGACAAAAAAATAATAATAATTAAATGTATATCCTACAAAAATTTAAAAAATGAGAGAGGGGGTGGGTTAGGAGAGATGGGTGAGAATGTTGAAGGGAGTGACATTGATCAAGATGCATTTATTCAATTGTTGCTTTAAGTGGAAACTAGTGGGTACAACTACTTAAAGATAAAATATATTTTAAAAGAGTGAATAATTTATTTTAGTTTTAGTGAAATAACCATCCTACTTTTAGTATTAACCTTTATTAGACTATATAAAGACCAAAATTTACTTGGATTATGCACCCAGTTAAAGAAATTTGTTTCTGATCCTAAACTAAAAACCTGACTTGAACAAATAGAGCTAGTATTGCATAAACACTGTATCTTTTATATCTAGGATACCTTATAATAATATTGGAACTACTTATAACATTAAGCTCAAAATCCTTTAGATATTTTGCATTTTAATAACTAAGGAAAGCATTCCCAAAAGACTATATGAATAAATTTTAAGAATGTAAATATGTTTTACATAATCTCAATTGCCAGTAAGTGTCAAGGCTAATAAAAAAATCTAACCAAACTGTTAGCAATGATTGTCTTCCTCATTTTTGTTGAATTGTTCATTTTTTTCAATATTACAATACACTCTAACAACTTACTTTACAAGAGGAAAACTTCATAAAATTAGTAGATTGTTTATAAAAGAAAATATGACTCCCATGCAAAGGAAGTGCATTTTTTTTCAGCTGTGAAGAGTAGATGAGAGTACTCAGACAATACTATACATCAACAACATTTCAGAATCAAAGGATGTGTTAACCCTTTGCCTTCCAAAGACTGAGTCCCAGGTATTAGTTTCTCTGCATGATTGCAATCAAATGATCTAAGAACCAAGGTTGGTGGTGAGGAATATTTGCCTTTGTCACAGGCTGGGAAGCCCTACTGGAATGGAAGAGACGAACAGCGGGAAACGGTGACATCGCTGAAAATGCTTTATTGATGGAGCCACTAAATAACTTCCTAAATGACCAGAAGTGGTGGCAAGCAAATATAGCAGCAAATCTTCGTGGTTTTCTTATTCAACCTCTTCCTATAGGAAACCACCTTCTCCCACAGAAGACTCATGAGCAATCATTGCCAGGCCAGAGCTCAACAGAATAGCTCCCCTACCCAGTGTTTTTGTGAAACATTTACACAAAGCTAGAACCCATTTCAATCACTTATTCTGTATTTATTGAGCTCCAAAGTACTGCTAAGGCTAGGAAACAAAATAATCACCTCATCTAAAGTATATGAGTGGAAGAGAGGTAAATTTGACCTTTATTTGTCAAGTAGTGTTTTGACATTGTGACTTTAAGTTAGACTCCAATTACCACAGAATTGGCACTTTATAGTAAAGTAGATTTGGACTTAAATCTTGACAGGAAAGAAATGATGGATTTACCTGAAAAATTTCCTTAAAGTTTTCTGAGGTTTTTATATATATCTTGTATATAAATATCTTTGTATATTTATTCACCAGGGGCTAATACTTTTAGTAATTTCTGGTGAATGGTTGTGATTTCCATTAAATATTATTTGCTTTTGTACTCAGTAATACATAGTTGATAAACATAATAGTAGAAGTCTAGCCATTATTACTTGAGGTGCATATAGAAAAAGAGAGTAATCATTATACAATCTAGAGTAGTATATCCCTGAAGAATATTCATGATGAATGGCCCTTTGTTCTTTAATTACTAAACTGAAATGCATCTAAACTTTTTTTTAATTATGTATTTCAGATAAAGTTCTAATGTCGGCATAGAAGTCCCCAGATAATTTGCCACCACCTATCTGGTGACATTCCCTGTTCTGATTCCTCTTAAGTTTTTATGTGCTTTCTTAGTAATCTAGCCATTCTAGGATTTAGAACTTTGTTTTTATCTGGGACTGGGCCTTGAATTCAGGGTCTGGGCTCTGTCTCTGAGCCTCTTTGTACTCAAAGTTAGTGCTCTACCACTTGAGTCACAGCACCACTTCTGACTTTTTCTGAGTAGTTTATTGGAGATAAGAGTCTCAGAGACTTTTCTGCCTGGGCTGACTTGAACTGCAATCAATCTTCAGATCTCAGCCTCCTGATTGCCAGGATTTACAGGCACCAGCCATGGGCACTCAGCTAGAACTCTTTCTTACTCCTGGAAATTCACTTCCCAAAACTGAATTCTTTCCATAAACTTTCTATTGATATTGTTCATAATGATAAAATTGGCATCTCTTCTCAAATCTTTAAATATTATCTTTCCCTGGCTTCACCATGTTCTTTTGGCATGCTGAACCGCATTAACACCTCGTTGCCCAGGCTAGAATGTCATGAATACTATGTTTGCCTTGCAAATGTGAGCTACTAATTACCTTCCGTTTATCAGTTATTATTGTGGTGCATGGGTCACTCAAATTTTTATTGAAAGTGATTTGTATATTGCTACAAACTCAAACCATTTACCTAGGCAAATCTATGACGATCCAATTATACCAAGTATACCTGACATAATCCATAAAATACAAGAGAAAATAGATAGGTCAACTAAATTTTATTGATTCAAAAAATAGTTATAGTTGGGCTGGGAAGGTGGCTCAGTGGTAGAGCGCTTGCCTAGCATGCATGAGGCCCTGGGTTCGATTCCTCAGCACCACATAAGCAAAAAGGAAAAAAAAAAGCCTGAAGTGGCGCTGTGGCTCAAGTGGTAGAGCGCTAGCCTTGAGCTGAAGAGCTGAGGGACAGCGCCCAGGCCCAGAGTTCAGGCCCCATGACCGGAACCAAAAAAAAAAAAAAAATAGTTATAGCTCCTCAAAACTTCCCATCTTCAACCAGACTCAGTGGCTCACATCTGCTATCTTTGCTACTTAGGAAACAGACATCGGGAGGATCCTGTTTTGAGATCAGCCTGGGCAAAGTTTTTGAGACCCATATAACCAATAAAAGGTAGATGTGGTGGTCCATGCTTGTCATTGCAGCTACGTGGAAATGATAAATTGAAGCCAGACTCCCTGGGTTCCTACCTATAATCCCAACTACTCAGAAGCCAGCTCAGGAAATTCCATGACACCCTTAACTTCAATTAACCACCAGAAAACCGGAAGTGGCATTTTAGTTCAAAGAGGCAGAGCCCTAGATTTGAGTGAAAAACTCAGGCACAGTGCTCAGGTCCTGAGTTCAAGCCCCACAACAGAAAGAAAGGGACGGAAGGAAAGAAGGAAGGAAGGAAGGAAGGAAGGAAGGAAGGAAGGAAGGAAGGAA
>NW_012267289.1:9199811-9211957 GCF_000151885.1 Dipodomys ordii | reverse complement strand
GAAGAAGAAGAAGAAGAAGAAGAAGAAGAAGAAGAAGAAGAAGAAGAAGAAGAAGAAGAAGAAGAAGAAGAAGAAGAAGAAGAAGAAGGTGGTTATGTAAGAGTGGAAGAAACATGAGGTAAAGAAGAGAATGGGGATAAAATGAGAGGAAAAGATTTAGCTACAACCAAAATATTTAGATACAACCTTCATAAAAGTGTCCTTGAGAGGCTAACATTGCAACTGTTCAAAAAAAATAAATTTCTGGAAATCACAGACCTCTACACACATGTGCTAACTTTTAGCTATTTTGTTTAAACTTGTAAATTTTTCTAGTCCAAACAAGAATGATAAAGTCTTCCTATTGTTGAGTTATAATTTTTACAATTCAGAACAAAAGTTAAACATACCTACTTACTTAACCTCCTTCCAGAATAACTCCATCCAAAAGCCATTAGATAGAATAAACTTTTCTGTAATATTTAAATTATTTTTAAAAATATTAAAACCAAACAGAACTAAAAAGCAATTCAGATACAAATAATGTTAATTTAGAAAAAATATAGGGAACAGGAATGCATAACAGTCATCACACATATAAAGCACCAATAGCAAGAGCAAAAATTAAAGAAAATCAGAACAGCCATCAAACATCTTACTTGTTCCAAGAGGACACAGGTGCTGGTGTTCAAAATAGAATACTTGATGGCTTATTTACAAAATTATTATGTGCAAAAGCATGACTAAAAGAGATAAAGGTAGATAAAGGGGGAGTAGATAGAAGAAATCTGGCCTAGTTTCTGTCAGTTATATGAAATTAAGAAATCAGTGCTTACTTTTGAGAGGTTAACACAAATGAAGACTCTGCTTAAAGTGTCCTTTAAGAAAATCTTATGGAGATGGGAAATTCTTTGAAAGTTCCAGGAAAACAAGCATGGTGGTATTGAGGAAGCTGGAATAAAGAGGGTAAAAGAGAATGAATATCGTCTAAATAGATTGCTGGCAAGTATGAAGTCTGTAATTTAGATCTGATGGGGGTCCAACGTAAATCATTCCTAACGTTGTGTTAGCAATGAGAGAAATTTTGCGTAACAGGAGTTTTGTATAGCAATAATTTTGTATAGCTGGGACATTCCATATCCCAGATGACTGCTAGATGCTTTCCTTCTTGTATACTCTTAAGTAACAGTAACTGTTAGAAACATCCCTTTGGGTACATATAACCACAATCCAAGAAAAATTAAGTAAAAGGGAAATGAGTTGACTCATCTAGTTAGGAAGCACAATAAGGTCATAAACTTAGAAGAGAAACCACAGAGACCAGTGATTCACTAGACATGACCTTAGAGCTGCTGTAGTACATGGCTCTCTCCAGCTCTTGATTGTATCCGTATCTGCTTCTCTTTATACGCTGGCATCTGTATTTTCTACTTTATATGCAGGCTCTCTGTCTCTGTCTCTGTCTCTCTGTCTCTGTCTCTCTCTGTCTCTGTCTCTGTCTCTCTCTCTCATACACACACACACACACACACACACACACACACAGAGCATTGGAGAGGAGAGTCACCAACAATTCAGACCCTCATCTTTCAGAGTTTATATGCTCAGTAGAAGAAAGCAATTCTTCTCTACCTCTAACCATAACATCCTAGGAAAGAATTCTGGTTTATCTGATTTGCTTTGAAATGTGCCTTCTGAGAATGATAACTGACTGGGTGAATGTGTTATAATGATTGGCTCAGTCTGAATCAGGTATTCAAAGGAAAGGAAATACTGTAGCTACAAAAAGCAAGGCTGGAAAGATAGTGGGCAGAAACAAGGCATATCAGATGCCTCCGTGATAAAGTATCAGTGGCTATCTTGGTATGTTCCAAGGTGAGCATGGATTATACCAAATAAAGTATGCCTAAAGAGAGGACAAACCTTTGATCATTTCTAGTGGTTATTCACACTCTCTGCAATGACATTTTACTTCTGTTATTCAACAGAATACACAGATCCCTAGGGACATGCCGTATGATAATATTAATATGCTATTGACTCCTTCTCATTAGTCATCTAGGCATGATATGACCCCAAATTGAGTGTGCGTGCTCTCTTCAGCTCTGAAAAATAATCACAATATTTACATAAGCATCATACATAATGGTTTAATGATTATGTATCTTGTTATTATCAAATTCTTTCTTTTTCCCTGTTGGTCTTGGGGATTGAACTCAGGGCCTGGGCACTGTCTCTGAGCTCTTTTGCTCAAGGCTAATGCAATACTATTTTGAGCCACAGCCCATTTCCAGTTTTCTGGTGGTTAATTGGAGATAAGTGTTTCACCGACTTTCCTGCCTTGGCTGGCATTGAATCAGTTGCTGGCTCATTATGAAATACTTTGTTTCTAGTTGTCATGTTGAAAAGGAACTTTACAAATTTGGTGGGGGGGGGATTGGGTGGGGGACTAGGGGAAGGCTGGGAAGGGATGTGAAGGGTAAACAAAGGAGGAAGCTGCGATGCTTGATAAGAAATGTACTCATTATCTTGCCCATGTAATTGTAACCCCTCTGTACAGTATGTTCACAATAAAAAATAAAAATAAAAAAGAAATACTTTGTTTCCACAAGTTAATGTTTTATAGTGCTATTTTGTTTCATGTTTTGATTTAAAGAGTCTATTTTCTATAAATGCTCCCCTCCCTCAAAAAAAACCCCACAACTCCAAATCTTCAAAGTACTTTGTATTCTAACCTCCAAATGCTTCTGC
This sequence comes from Dipodomys ordii, assembly GCF_000151885.1. NCBI lineage: Eukaryota > Metazoa > Chordata > Mammalia > Rodentia > Heteromyidae > Dipodomys > Dipodomys ordii. Next base: position 9,209,227 of record NW_012267289.1, on the reverse strand, counting down.
AGCCTGACCATTTCATTTGCTTTCATTTCTACCTTTCTTTCATCCAATATAGCTTATTTCTTGTTAGTATGTGTCTCTTTTCAGCACTTCTCATTCATTTACTAAATCAGCACACATTCGTTGTTATTTTTTATGCCAGATATTGTAGTATTCCAGATGTAAAAACAAATAAGACTATGTCTTCTTCAAAGAACCCACTTTAATTGTAGAAGAAATATAGAAACGACTGTTGTAAATAATGATCAGTCTCTGTGAAGCTTGTAAATAAGAAATTGCTAGATCTGTTGAATGTATGGACAATTGGTGGATATCATAGTTAAGACTGAATTTGGAAGATAAGTGTATGCTTGCTAGGTGGAACAGTCAGAAAGGGAATTCTAATAGAACATAAACACAAGTCCAGATATAGGCAAATAGGTAGCTTGTTTAGGAAATTATGTTTGGTAAAACCTTCCTTAATTAGCATCCACTAAAACAGCACTCAGATTTAAACAGTATACTGCAAATTTTTCTAAATAGGTTGACTAATATATAGGATATGCATATTGTGTATAATTATAAGCTACTCTTCTGGTAGAATTTCATCACCACTGATTGAGTTTATACTTATTCAGTGTCAGAAGTCTCTTTTGATAAGTCAGCTTTTTAGCCTTGTTGAATTGAAAGTTGTATAAATGATGTTGTTCAACCTCCACAGTATCATTTAATCCACAAAATTCTCTGTTGAAGGAAGACATCTTGAAGTTTGTAGGATATTTAGCAGCATCCCTGACCTCTTCTCCTAGATGTTAGGAGCAACCTCCCCTGAGTTGTGACAACCTAAAATGACTCCAGTTGTTTCATTGTTCAATGTGTTTCAAGAGATGCAGTATCACTGCTACTAGAATCGGGCCAAATTATATATTAAAAAAACCCTTGTACATACATATTTGCAGGCACACAATGAGAAACATTGGTTGTGAATAAATAATAGAGAATGTGGCAAATTATCTAAGGATAACTTAGAAAAAGCAGTATGAGAAGTTTTGCTTAAAAATATGGTTGCCATAGGACAAGTGAGAAGAGACCAATACTGATTTAAAAAAAAATGGCAGTGATGGTCACACAGGCAAATTGAAGGGAGCATTTGATGGGCAGCAAAAGTTTTGTCTTCTAGGATTTCCTTTCATTTTCTCTCCTTTCCATGCCCACTTATTAATCGAACCTTACTTCAGCTCTCGTATACCTAAATAAAGCCATCCAAGTTGACAAGTCTGTCTTTGAAGTTAGTAGCTCATTATTTGAGCTTTTTCTTTTTTTATACTTTTAATTTTTTTTGGGGGGGGAGGGTGGGTCCTGTCGTGGGGCCTGAACTCTGGGCCTGGGTGCTGTCCCTCAGCTCTTCAGCTCAAGGCTAATGCTCTACCACTTGAGTCACAGCACCACTTCCAGCTTTTTTTCTTTTTTGCTTATGTGGTGCTGAGGAATCAAACCCAGGGCCTCATGCATGCAAGGCAAGCACTCTACCACTGAGCCACCTTCCCAGCCCTTGATGCTTTTAATTTTAATGTCCACATTAACACTAGCATTTAAGTCCAAATTGTAAAAATGGTTAAATAGTGGAGCATATTTTACTCATACTTGCTTTTTACTCAGTGATCAACATTATGTTTTCCAAAGAGAGACTAGAAATATTATTTTATGAGAAATTGTGGAATGCTAGCATATATATCTCTGGGTGTGATATAATCTATCCTGTATTTAATGATTTATTTTCTTACAAATCCTATCTACTCTTAGAACTGGAGGATGTTTATATTTATTAGTCTAGTCTAGCAGCTTTTCTTTTCTTTTTTTTTTTTTTTTGGGTCCGGTCGTGGGGCCTGAACTCTGGGCCTGGGCGCTGGCCCTCAGCTCTTCAGCTCAAGGCTAGCACTCTACCCTTGAGCCACAGCACCACTTCCGGCTTTTTTCTTTTTGCTTATGTGGTGCTGAGGAATCGAACCCAGGGCCTCATGCATGCAAGGCAAGCGCTCTACCACTGAGCCACCTTCCCAGCCCTAGTCTAGCAGCTTTTCTTATAAAGTATTCCTTGGAGAAATTGAGCAAAACAATGGTCACATATCTCTTCAAAAAAAGTAACTAGATACAAATTAGTATCAAACTACTACCCAATGCTTTCAACTACATTGGGAAGATATGAATGAATTAGGCAAAACAATGGCATGTTTTTCTTACCCATATAAAACACCAAAACTATTACTTACTATAGTTTCTCAACTATGTTCTTGTACAGATGCTTGTAGCTACTATATTTTAGGTTCCCAAGTAAGTGATAGAAAATATTAATTGTGAATAAAGGTTTAATTACATATTATCGAATATTAGAGTTTTACCTGTAGTGATAGAAGTTGGGACAAAAATCAAACTGAACCTCAACCACATTTAGATCTGATTTGCCTTTCTTATTAATTAATGGTCAAATTTTCAAATTGCATTTTTCCCTTTTCAAGTCACAGGACTTGAATTGAGGCCCTGGGTGCTGTTCCCCATGGGGTTTGTTGTTGCTGTTTTTGTCATTTTTCCTCAAGGCTCTTCCACTTGAACCACAGCTCCATTTCTAGCTTTATTTTTTAATGGTTCATTGGAGATACATGTCTCAGGAACTTCCTGCTTGGACTATGAACTGCTTTCCTCAGATCTCAGTTCACTGAGTAGCTTGGATTACCGATGTGAGCTACTGGTGCCTGGTTCAGTTTGTTAATGTGTATCTTGAGCCTCATATTCTATTAAAACTTCAAGAAGTACACACAAAAAAATGACTTGCTAACAAGGAAATTTTGGGAGAAACAAATGTAATTCCTCCATATGCAGACTGAAGAGTAGAGGTGAGTGGCTTTCTTGGTTAATCTGCTTTATGATTTTTCTACTATTTTGACTTGAACTTGAGACTTTTACTGCTGTCTTTGTGTCACATCAGAAAATTCTGATATCACTGCATTGTTTGTCCAAAAATAACCTTGCTTTCTTCAATACTTTTGGGAAATGTTACAGACATGAGCCACCATGCCTGGCCTTGAAAATATGGAATTTGCATGTAAGATAAATTTGAAAAAAAAAACAAAGATGTGGGCTAGAGACATCTTGTAATGATGTAAGAATTGAATGGGTGACTCTAGTCTGAGTTCAGAAGACTTAAAATGCCAAAGAAAATGAAGACTGTAATGGCCAGGCCGGAACTGTGCTACAAGCCATTCATGTCGCCTACCAACCAAGAATTTGTCTACATTTTCCTCCCATTCTGAGATGTTGAGTGAAGCTGAAATTCAAAGTAATGGGCTATAATTAGCCCAAATTAATTTTGGTAGTGAAAATTTCAAGAGAGTATAACATTAAACCATGGTCACAGTTGTTGCTAGCTTCTTTTAGTCAGGTTTGCAGTGCAAAGTGAGAGCAAAAAGTAGTGGAAAGGTTTGGGAAATGTGCAGTTTAGCCAGTCAAAGAAAGTTGAAGATAAGAAAGACTTGATTGTTTAAGGCCATTAGAAAGAAATCAAATTCATTGCTACTTTGGCCAGGGACAATAGGAAATGCACTTTGAGGACATCTCAGAAACTGGTCTAGGCTCTACTCATGCAATGTCCAGGTATAAAGGTGTTAAGTCATTTGGATGAATTTGTGTTCAGAGTTCCAGGCTGTTCAGCAAGCATGTTCAGGCCTATCTAGGGAAGTGTTTTCTTAGACTTATCTGCCCAGTCACTCATATGCCACTGCAGTAGTTTTTCAAAAGGGCATGAATACTTCTCCATCTCAGAGCAGGCCATGGGATCACTCACATAATGCTGATTTTATAAGTTTACAGAATGTAAGAGTTGTATAGTCATTGAAGTGTCCATCTCTCTCTCACCCCGGGAAGGTGATAGAGTGATCCATGAAATTGTGAGAGCAGAATGGAAGCTTAAATGGAGTCAGAGATGCTAGAACACAAAAAGTATGTCTGCTGAGGAAAGGTAAAGAGCTAAAATGGGAGTGGTGGGGTTAACTCACAGAAAGATAATCTTAGGTTTATTAGAAGATAAACATTGCTTAATGTCAGAGTCATTCAAAAATAGACTGACCATCACCAGTACAGAATTGTTTTCATTTATGAGAGATATTCAGGCACTAGGTGAAAAATCTCTAAAGAGAAATTAGAACTCAGAAAATAATTATCCTGAATGATTTCTGAAGCCAGGCACATATAATGTTCCTGAGGATGATGACATGAGTTATAGCAAAGAGAGTGTGAAGGAGGGAATGGGAAAACAAGAATGAATTTCATCATAGAACATTCCATAATTATACATATTGTTAAGACTTTTAATTTAATTTTTTAAAGCCATTTCTACAATTAGATTCCCCCACCTTGGGCTGGGAAGGTGGCTCAGTGTTAGAGCGCTTGCCTTGCATGCATGAAGCCCTGGGTTCAATTCCTCCGCACCACATAAGCAAAAAGAAAAAAAGCCAGGAGTGTCACTGTGGTAGAGTGCTAGCCTTGAGCTGAAGAGCTGAGGGACAGTGCCCAGGCCCAGAGTTCAGGCCCCAAAACCAGAACCCCCGCCAAAAAAATAGATTTCCCCCAAGAGACCATTTCTTTCCAGCTGCATTCTTTCACTTGGGAATTTATGAATAAGACTATGGCTTCATGAGGAGCCATTGTGCTCAAATATTTCTGCCATAGAATAAATTATTTATATATAAGGTTCTACTAATCTCTTAAAAGATGTCTCTCTCTTAGATGTAGCTGCCAATCACTGATCTATTTCCAGATAATTTAGTTTAAAAAAAAGTAAATTATATTTTTAGATCAGAAGCAGAATTTCTATAAATTCTAAATATTGTATTTCCAGTCACTGAAGAAAGATGAGTAATGAAGCTCATAGTCTCCAGAACATTTATGTCTGAAATTAAAATTTTTTCAAAAACAAAACAACCATTATAGAGCCATTTGTTCTCATTGTGCAGAAGAGTTCACATTTTGTTTCCTTATTTCCATGTATTTAAATTTGTAATAATTGTGTTTTAAGGCCCCAGTTTCTCTCATCTCAGTCATTATAATTCAATGCACACAAGTTCAAATTTTTACTGCTGGACTTATCTAAGCATTACAATATCAATTAATTTAGTCTATTTGTTTTCAAGCTTCATACATTTCCTTCATAGGGAAATTATTTATGGATAGGTAGATAGATATAATGACATATTGAAGGCACATATTACCTCCTTTCTTACAATTTTAATACAAACGCTGAAACAAGTATGCCAGATATTTTCCTCTTATTCACAAGCAAATACCTCCTTTGCATATCCCTTGATTCACCACTCATTTTTAAGCCTGTGTACTTTTTTCTCATTTCCACAAATCCAAATCATGCACAGACTCTTCCTGCGAAAGTCCCTCTTGATTAATCACTACATGTGACTCAGCCTGGTGGGTAGCTAAACTGTGTAACAATGAGAATTGCTAATGAGACAACCTTGTAATGGCAAACTCTCCACTGAAATCTGCAGCATTCTGAGCTAGTCTAAGTGTTTCCATTCTTTCCAGATAAAATCACCCCTAAAAGGTTTTGAAAAACTAACATGGCATTTCCACATTTATAAAATTGATTCACACATGTCTGTCATCTTGCACATGCATTTTACTCATCTGATTTCTTAGAGCCATTTTCTTAAATTAGCTAATTCATCCTGACATCCAGATTGCAATGATTTTTTTCTTTAGAAAATTTCTTACATTTCTACTTCTTACACTAGCTCTACATCTTACTACAAAGCTGGTGACACCAGAAAAATTGAAATGTGTCATGTTGTTTAATGCAATGAGCTTGTAATTCATAAAGTTATTTACATATTTTGCTTCTAAGCATATTCTAAGGCAGATACCACACATAATCTTAACTGAACAGCAAGTTGAGAGGTTAGTAGTTTGAAGCCAACCTGGGCAGGAAAATCTGGAAACTCTTATCTTCAATTATCCTCCAGAAAACTGGAAGTGGAGCTGTGGCCAAAGTGGTAGAGCTCTAGCCATGAGCAGAAAAGCTCAGGAACTATGCCCAGGCTTTGAGTTCAAGCCCCATGAACAACAAAAAAAGTCTATTATATAACTGTGAGATATTAGAATACTGAAGAGTAATGCATAGTTGATGTTACTCAACAGTGTTAAGAAAGGACACAAAGATTTCATGACATTGATGTTGGCTATCTCCAAAGAAACCACAGAATCACATTTTATACAAGAAATAACAGACTGACATTTACTGAAGTGTGCTCCAGAGCAATTTAGCATGAGGGCAGGGTACAACTGGCATGTAACATTTGTTTCACGGTTCATTATATGATTTACACTGTAATAAGAACAAGATGCAATGTACATTTTGTGCACAGAAGATTTATTCTAAAAAAAGACTGCAGGATTTGTTGATATTCCTTGGTCCTTTTTTTATGTGAAGAAAAATATGATTTGATTTGAGGTTCTATTCCTGTACTTGATCCTTGACATGGTTTTAAGAATATTTCTCATTCTTGGATTTTTCTTTGTTGTTATCTTTGTTTTTTTTTTGTCTTTTTGTCTTTTTTTTATTATCAGCCATTGGGAGGATAAGGGAGGGCACAGAAATGGAAAGACAGAGGATGAACAAATGAAGCAGTGCTACTCTCTAGACACTAGGTTGGAAAATAACTATACACTTATAGGTAGGAATGGGAGGGAAAACTAGGAGAAAGTGACAGAAGGCATTAACACTGTCCAAAAAGAAATGTTCTCATTACTTGACTTATGTAACTGTAACCCCTTTGTACAAAAATTTTAAGACTATTCCTCATTCTCAATTAAGATGGAAAAACAATGAGGCAAATGATCCAGAATATTTTCAACTTGCTGTGTTATAAATAAACCCAACACATTTGGCTTACAATACTAAACCCTTCAATAAAGTAACAATGAAAAAAGATTATCATTAATTTATAAATGTGTATCTTATATAGAAATGATTGGCAACAGTAACAGCTAACATATTTTGTGTTTATTATATGTATGTACTGCTTAAGGTAAATAAATTCTTTAATCTCTAACAGCATCACAAAAGCTGCTTATTGCAAGTATTCCCCTTTTTTTATTTTTTGCAGTACTGGAGATTGAACTGCTGTGGGCATAATAGACAAGTGATTAGTCACTTGAGCCATGGCCCCAGCCCTTTTGATTTTAGTTTTATCAGTTAAAGTATTCAGCTAACTTCGTGCTGCAAACCTCCAACCTCCACCTCCTTAATAGCTAAAATTACCTGGACCATGATATTTCCATTTGACACATGAAGAGATAATATCAGAATTAAGTTATGTACTAAATATTAAGCAGTACGTAACAATCTAAATCATTCTACTGTTTTCCTCTTTTTTGCAATAAAGGGAGCCCAAGGCCTTGCATGCTAGGCAAGAGTTCTGCAACTTCATTTTTAATTTTTTTTTATTTTTGAGATAGGGTCTTGCTAACTTTTTCCTGGCTGTCCTTGAACTCACCATTCTCCAGTTGTGGATCCACAGTAGCTGGGATTATAGGCTTGCATCATTCTCCCTCTTGCTCAGAGGAAGAATTGTTTTCTGAAAACACAATTGGTGTGAATCAAAACAAACTACTTATGGAAATTAAAGACCCATGCAAAATGAGAAAATTACCAGATGTGTTGAGACATTAGTCCATCTGGTTGTTTTACAATAAAACTTGTAATTACAATTTCCATAAACAAAAATCATAGGATATAAGAGAAATACATAAATAGAAAGCACATTCCAAAACAATCTAGTACAATCTTTGTCTTCAATTAAGTGACAACTGGAATAACAATCTTGAAAGTAATTTGAATTACTGGGTTTATTTTCAACAAGTATTTACTTGCTTGTATTATGAGTAATTGGAATAGTTTTAAAGATGTAGTTCTTGTCTTCATGGAATCTACTGCTAGGAAAATGTGTCATTGCAGAACCACATGTAAAAACACAGGATGGTTGTATTTTGTTTAAATATCACAGTAAATAAGTCAGACAACATACCTTTGCAATTTCCAGATGCTACTATGTGTACTCAATGTAGAAAGCAATGTGGATCATTCATGAGAACTTTGTTCAAGGAGAATGTGCTTGAGCTCAGGCCTACATATGGGGTAAAATTAAGAGGTGGCATACTAACCAGGAGGAAGGATCTGCTTGATAAGTTATAGAGAGAGTGAAGAGAAGTCGTGGTTGGAAGAAAAAAAATGTAGGGAACAATTATGTCGTTACTCCACAGTTTAGACATATGGAATTAAAAGGAGCATTAAGGAAAGGTTTTAGGATATTAACAGCAAGGTGATGGGGAACAAATCAGACAAAGATAACCTTAAATTAGGACAGTGGTTAAGAACTTGGAATATAAATTCTAATATGGAGCAGGATATGTGAAATATGATGCATCATTCTGCTTCATGAAGGTGAGTTAGTTTCCTGGGATGGTCAGGATAAGATGGAGGCACAAAACAAATTGTTTCTGAGGAGATCAGAGTTCCACAGCCCCAAATTCAAGATGCCAGACCTATTGTTAAGGTATGGGGGAAAGCATAGAGCTGAGAATAAAAGATGGAGCTAAAGTTTGCTGAGTGAAGGCAAGATTTGAATAGGAGCAGGGGTTCTTCAATGGGAGCAAAGTGACAAAGTCACAAGCAGGATCATGTGCCTATATAACAAGGCACATGTTGTTTAAAGATCATTTTAGGCCAAAGGAGGAGGCTGCAATGCTTGGTAAGAAATGTACGCATTATCCTGCCCATGTAATTGTAACCCCTCTGTACAGTATGTTCACAAATTAAATTTAATTTAATTTAAAAAAAAGATCATTTTAGGGGATAATGCCCCCATGGTCTATTAGTCTATTGAGCAGAGAATGGATAGATAGCCAATGCTCTGGTTTGTAAAAGAACTAGAAAGCAACTGCAGATATTACTAGACCTTCTGGGCATCAACCAGTCATAGTCTCTAAGATACTGGGAAAGCTTCATTGGAGCTAGAAACTTTCTCATGAATTTTTTTTTCTGACATTGTATTTGGGAGGATGGCTAGTGATTTTGGAGCTCAGAAATCATTTCAACATAAGAATGAATTTAAGACACCCATAATGTGAATCAGGGATTTCAAAAGTAGAGTAAAAATTTTTAAATAGAATTATATAATTATACAAAATAAAGAGACCTCAGAACTTTTCATAATTCCCCACCCATGGTCTAAGGTAGATTTTTAAAAACAGCACTCACTATTGCCTTACAAGTGTTTTTTTTATTTTATTTTATTTGTGAACATACTGTACAGAGGGGTTACAATTACATGGGCAGGATAATGCGTACATTTCTTACCAAGCATTGCAGCCTCCTC
>NW_012267289.1:9175945-9199721 GCF_000151885.1 Dipodomys ordii | reverse complement strand
TGCAACAGGTCCACCTGTATCCTTAAATGACTTGTTTTTTCCCATCTCCTCCACAAGTTATACTGACATCAAATATAGTGAAAGCAGGGGTTATACTCTGGGGGAGGGACATACAAAGCAACAAAGAAATAATCTTATAAATGCGTTATGCCTTACAAGTGTTTTTATACCGTTAATATTTAACTTTATAAGGAATGGAAAAATTCTCTTCCAATTTGCCAATTATTTTGCATACCATTAGCATATATGCAAGTTCTAGTTGTTCTGACTCCTTGTCAGAATTATGACCAATAACACTGAGCATTTCTCATGCTTTCATTTACCATACGTGTGTGTATACTTTGATGAATGACTACTCAAATCTTTTTTTGTTGTTTCTTTCTTTCTTTCTAATTTTGGTGGTACTAGCTTTGATCTCAGGTCTCTGCACTTGCTAAGTAAGTGTTTGACCACTTGAGCCTCACCTCCAGCCCTTATGTCTTTTTAATTTTATTTTTTGGCAGTATGTGATATTTTTTCCAGCTCTTTCCAAGTCTTCACAAATGATGCACTATCATTCTTTCTAATGGGTGAGTAAACTGCCATTGTATATAGATACCACATTTTCTTGATTCATTCACCCACTGAGGGACATCTGGGCTGATTCTATACCTTGATCTATTGCAATATATTGCAATCAACATGGTTGTGCTAGTGGCTTTACTGCATCCCAGCAGGTAATCTTTTGCATAAATGCCTGGATCAAGTTCAAGTTCTCTAAAGTATCTAAGATGTCAGATTATTGAAATGGGCAAGACATCAAGGCCAAAGCTGAAGCCTTAGATAAAGGCTACTTACATGACTTTCAGTAGCATGTATTTATCTAATGTCTCAACTAGAATAATTTACAGAATCAATGACTCACAGTATAACAGTGTGAACTTTTCTTTAACCTTGACTATTAAAGCAAGTATAATCATATCTAATTTGTAGTGTTGCTGTGCTGATTTAAGTAGATAATAAATACTGAGTGGTGGCACAAAGTAGGGCTCCAGTATATGTTACCTTCCTTCTTGATCTTCAAATATGTCACTGTTCTAGAAGACTGTGGAGTTAGAGGAGGTATGTATATCATTGTTTATGGCATGAACTTTAAAATCATCATGTCATGTTTAGACCTCTTCTTTTTGTGTACCCTGGAAAATTATAAAACTTCTTGATGTGTCAGTCTTTTTATGAAACAATGACACTTTTCACATTCTAGAGTTCTTAATGAAATTAAATCTTCAGTTAACATGTAACATGTGCAATATTCCTAGGATGCTACTAGGAACATGACAAATACAAGCAGAAAATATATCAGAACACAAATTAAAGTTTTTATTTTTAAGGGATAGGAGGAGAAAATGAAAAAGGAAGAACAAGAAGAAGAGGAAAAGGAAAAAGGGAAACAAAAATTGAGAGAAGAGCAGAGAAAAATAAAAATATATTGAAAGCATTATTTTCTTTTTTAAGAATTTGGGAGGATGATTGCTACATAAAGTATGTCTTATAGTGAGATCAAGGAGTATTTTTGTTTGTTTTTGAAGAATAAAAGCAGGCAATGATGAAAGTCAAAGAAAAAGCCTTTTATAATCAACGAATGAGAAGTAGGTAAAACCAAGCAAAAGGAGAGAGGGAAGTTATATAGTAACATCACAGCCCTTGTAGATTCCCTTTCTGAGAAAAGAGATTGTGAATGACAGATAATCACTTCATTTACTTCTTGGGTCTCTGGAGATAGTTCTCAATGCAAAAATGTCCTTGAGAAATTTCTTAGTGATTTTTCCCCTTAATGGATTGATGTTTTCATAGCACACATTGTGAAAAATTGCTTTTGCTTTGTTTCTTAAATGTATAGCCTGATGGAGTTCTTTTTAATAATTGTTGGTAACTAGTTCTGCCTAACAGCATTGGACACAAATACCACTGATGATGATGAATGGGCTGAGGAATGCAGAAGGCATTGTGCCAAATAGTAAGATGGCATGTCGATGTAATTGCTTCACCTCTCTCACTTGCAAGAGAGGCACTTTAAAAAAAATGTGTACATTGGACAAATGGGATTGCATAAAGTTGCAGAGCTTCTGCAGGGCAAATGACATAGCTAGCAAGATCAATAGAAAGCCCACAGATTGGGAGAAGATCTTTACTAGCCATACAACGGACAAGGGTCTCATATCTAAAATATACTTGGAACTCAAAAAATTAAACCCCCCAACAACAAATCCCCAAAGAAACAACTGCCCAATAAATAAGTGGGCGAAAGACTTAAAGAGAAACTTCTCTGAAGAAGAAAGAAGGATGGCCAATAGACACATGAAGAAATGTTCAACATCCCTAGCCATAAAAGAAATGCAAATCAAAACAACATTGAGATATCACCTCACCCCAGAAAGAACGGCAAAAATCAAGAACTCTAATAACAACAGATGCTGGAGGGGATGTGGACAGAAAGGAACCTTACTTCATTGTTGGTGGGAATGTAAACTTGTCCAACCACTTTGGAAAGCAGTATGGAGGTTCCTCAAAAGACTCCACATAGAACTCCCCTATGACCCAGCAATTCCACTTTTGGGCATTTACCCAAATGCTTACAAACAAGACCACACTTAGCTACCACCACAACTATGTTTATTGCAGCATTATTTAAAATAGCTAAGATATGGAATCAACCCAGATGCCCCTCAGTAGATGAATGGATCAAGAAAATGTGGTATATATACACAATGGAATTCTATGCCTCCATCAGAAAGAATGACATTGCCCCATTTGCTAGGAAATGGAAAAACTTGGAAAAAATTATATTAAGTGAAGTAAGCCAGGCCCAAAGAAACATAGGTCCCATGGTTTCCCTTATTTGCAATATCTAGTATATGTACGATTCAAGCGGAAAAGGTCAGATAATGTGATGTCAGGAAAATGAACCCTTAGATATGTATTCAAATGTTTTTTTTCTTTCATGCATGTGTTTCTAATGCATTTAGAAGATTATCTCTTTGTTGCTTTGTATGTCCCTCCCCCACAGTATAACCCCTGCTTTCACTATATTTGATGTCAGTATAACTTGTGGAGGAGATGGGGAAAAACAAGTTGTTTAAGGATACAGGTGGATCTGATGCAACAATGAGAAGTACAAGTTGTCATGTCCAAAACGAGCTTTACAACGTCGGTGCAGGGGGGGGGGGGAAGAGGGGGAGGAGGGAAGGAGAAGGATTGGGATGGGGGGAGGGGGGAGGCTGGGAAGGGATGGGAAGGGTAAACAAAGGAGGAGGCTGCAATGCTTGGTAAGAAATGTACGCATTATCCTGCCCATGCAATTGTAACCCCTCTGTACAGTATGTTCACAAATAAAATAAAATAAAATTTTAAAAAAAATGTGTACATACGTGACCCACAAGATGTGATCCTGGGGTTACCCAGAATTCACCTCTCTAATTACATTAACCTTTTCCTCTTCCCTCACATATCACAGGTGCTCTTTCTGAATAAGATTTTGAGTAAGATGGGTTAGCCCCTTCATTTTCATATTTATTTGTTGCAGCATTTCACCAAAATCAAATGAAAACACAAAAGTGGCAAGAAAACATCCATTTGAAAATGAGTCATCCATATTTTTGCAAAGAGAATGATAAATTAGCATGGAGGTTCAGTTTAGGTATCATTCTTTCATAATTTACTGGTAAAATCACCCACTGGTATGTGCTAATATGGATTTGGGTAATTCTATAATAGTTTGAAGTTTTCTTGCTAACAGCTGTTTGAAAATTGTTGTTTTTTTACAGCTAAAACTACCCTTGAAAAGCCTAGCTTACTAAATCCATTTTGTTGGAATGATTCCAAGTGATATGATTTCCTCATAGAAAAGACGTCCAACCAATAGTTATACAAATACAAGACTGCTATCTGTTAGGAATTTTCTATTTTGGAGTTCACATTTATAAGCAGCTGTGAAATAACCTCATCTTTCAATGGGCTCCTTCTGTATGGGAAGTGGTCATTCCGGTTTTGTATTTACTGCTCCCCCCTAAAAGAGACTTTTCTTCCTTCCTTCATAACTAAATGTCTTCTTTTTCTGTTTGGTTTGTTTTTGTTTTTCCTCTACTGTTCCAGGGAAGATCTTAACTCAGCAACAGGAATTATTTGGTATGTGATTTTTAGACAAAAGACAGTAGTTTGTACCTTTGCTTTACTTGTAATTCATCTGGAGACTCTTCTCTCATTTCTCTAACCGTGTTCGTGAAACCAGCCCTCTTTTCCACATTCCAGTCAGGGGAGTGGAATCACAGAAAGAAACAACCTTTCTACAATGCTGTGATTGTGAGAAAAGACAGAGCTCTCCTTTCAAAGTTGCTTGCTTAAGGTAACTATAATCACATTGTGGTTACGTGATGCCGATATTTTTAAAAAAATCCAATATTTTGCTCTACTTGAGTCAAAAAGTTTCTTGCTATTTACAACATGTATAAACACCATTAACAATTATATATGGCACACACAGATATATAAGGTGAAATAGCAAATTCAAGTTTGAATGTTTTCAAAGACCCTATTAGAATGGTAATAAGGGTATAAAGAGAAGAGGGAGTTGTAGATAGAGAAAAGACTAGGGTAATATCCAAAGTGTTTTATAATTACTATAGCACAAGATCCTCTCAGAACAAACACCATCCATAGCCCCAGTTCAGGGCCATAGTCTTTCAATCATATGCAAGCCTATCATTTTAGTTACTGGAGAGCAGGCAGGCCTGGAGAGACCAAAATAAAGTACCACAATGGTGAAGACACTTAGGGCATTAGAGCAAGGGTAAAGTAGAAAATAATGATGTACTGTTGTAAGGTAAATCATCCCAGAATCCACATTTTAAAATATAGAATATTGGAGTCTTTATTATACAGTTAACAGACTGCAGGCTGCCAGTTGTTACAAAGGCCTGCAGCATGCAAATGCACATAACACAGCTAGGAAACATGCTAAAGAGGAAAGAAATAACAAAAGCAATACCCACAAGCCAATTCAGCTCCAATGGAGAGCTGAATTGGGACTCCATGATGACTGGAGACAGGACATGGGACATGATCACAGAGACACTCGTGGCACGGAGTCCTGGCAGCTAACTGGTCCAGCCCTAAATAGGTCTGCACAGGAGGCAGATCCTCAGGAAATTCCCAGTCCCAGGAACTACACTGACAGATTCAGTAACCTATCAGCCAAGTGCCTGCCCCTGCCTCCAAGGGTCCGGGCACGCCCATTACCTGGGAGGCAGATGAAGGGGGTGGGAGGGATCCTTCCCCCAGCATGAAGACAAGATACCAGACCATACCATCCACCATGTGGCCAGTATGTCTCCGGCCAGACCTGGCCTTCTTACTTCAGTAGAAACATTCTGAAACTGTTCAAACATTCAAAACTGTTCCAAAACACTCAAAGCTGGTCACATCATGTACAATAGTGGGTAGAATGAAAAGGGTGAGTGACCAGACATCAAGGCTCACAATAAAGAGCTCCAGTTTACATCTGCTAGTGCAAATGATCTTTGACATTAGTAATAGCTCCTTTTGTGGAGAATGATATTTGCTCTTTCACCTTTTTTATAAGGATGACTACATAATGTATACCTCCTTATTTTTCCGTACTGGGGATTAAACTCAAAGCACTGCTCATGCCATGCAATTGCTCTACCACTGAGCTGCATCCCCAGACTTAATCTTAAAATATCCTTAGCTGGACAATATATAATACATTCACTTTGATACAAGGACACAAAGACAAAGTACCATTTTCTTGGATGCAAAAGTAATAAGTAGGAGAATGACCTTGACATCTAGATAGGGGGAAAAAAGTAACAAAGAGAAAATCTACATACCAATTGCTAAACTTAAGATTGTGAACATAAGCATGCCAGTTTTCAGCATATTCTAGGGAAACAAGGAATGAGCCCAAGCAGCTAAAGATAACAGAGCTGCCAATGAATCCCTTTGCCAAGGCTCCAGGAAAAGTATGAGCTGGAGGAAAGTCAGAAGATAAGTTCAAGAAAATTTGGCAGGGAGACCCCTACAGTCCACAACAAACAAAAGAAAAAGCTACCAAAAGTATAGTCCGGGCTGCTGTATATGGTAATAGAAGTTAGACACTAAGCAGCAACAAGGGCATGTTTCCACAGACTATGATGAGAATTTCATTCTTTAGAGTAGAATAGCACATATTCTACACTGTACATAGATGATCTCAAGAGTAACATTGTTCCAGACTGTGTGACCATCCATTGGCCTAATTTTTCATATATGTACTGTTCATTAATCATAGTTCTTTTCTGAAAACTTTAGTTGGTTCGTTCATTCATATGATACATCCAGGATGTTTGCAGGTAATTACGTGCAAAAACCTCTATTGTTTAATGACAAGTATTGATTACTTGGTAACCATGAAGAAGGGTAATCACTCCACCCCATCATCAAGGGATGAAGTATGTCACAGACTGCAATTTTTTAAGTGAAGGAGATAAAATGGCAACCAAAGATGGATGAGCAACTTTCCTGCATCATAGAGCAATTCACAACATACATGCCCATATCAGTTCACAGGCTTTATCATTTCCTCTGAAGACTATTTTCTTGCTTGACAGAGAGTACAATTAAACATATTCATGATACGAGAAGAGTCAAGGGGATTGCAACAATTACAATCCTGCTATTATTAAAATACGCATTTTGCAAGTCATTGTAGAAAAGAAAAATTTTGTATTTCAAACTCACAAACAGTGGGTACATATAGGGAATTCATGTTTATCGTGTGTGTGTGTGTGTGTGTGTGTGTGTGTGTTGTGGTGCCTGAACTCTGGGCCTGGGCACTGTCCCTTAGCTCTTCAGCTCAAGGCTAGCATTCTACTACTTGAGTCATAGCTCCACTTCTGGCTTTTTCTGCTTATGTGGTGCTGAGGAATCGGACCCAGGGCCATATGCATGCAAGGCAAGCACTCTACCACTGAGCCACCTTCCAGCCCCCATATTTATCTTAATACTCTCAAACTGCAATGCCTTCCATTTCCTCCCTTTTATGACAAAAAAAAAAAGAGAACGAAAAGTTCCTAGCAAACAAATGTCAAAGGTTGTGAATTAAAATGGCAATGTGGAACCACAATTTTCTAAAGGAATTTGAGGATGTCAAATGCTGAAAATATGATATATCTGAATGTCATACCTCAAGGTTTCCCATGTTTTTGTCTACGTCAGTCATTCTTTTTATTACTTTAAATCTTTTGAAATCTTGATCATACACTAAGTCCTCCTCTGTATTACCTACTTCAGTTATGGACAAATCCATTTTAGGGTGTGTATTTGTCCTGAGTATGTGTGCATGAGTGTGTGTGTGTGTGTGTGTGTGAGAGAGAGAGAGAGAGAGAGAGAGAGAAAGACAGAGACAGAGACAGAGAGACAGAAAGAGAGAGGGAGGGTCGAACTCCCTCCTAAAATGTTCAATGTGAACCTTCCTGCCTTATGTTTTGTTATAGCCAGCTAATACTAGTGCATATGTCAACAATAATCAGAAGCCTAATATATAGACATAACTAAGTAGGCCTTTCTCTTTTCTCCTGTAACTCAAACGTATTGATAGAAAGTTATTGTTTGGTCAGAGATGCCAGGATTTTTAAGCTTTTCTACCCTTATCTTCTGTCTTCAAGTTTCAAATTACCTCTTATACCTTCACAACCTCACAGCCCTGATCTGGTTAGGAAGAAAAGAGAAGAACAAGGAGCCAATGCCATGCAAGAGTATCTCCTTTTCAAAGGCTTTTCTGAAATCCTGCTTGCTGAATTCTTATGTTTCATTGGCCACACCTAGGTCACTTAGCCATCTTGAGCAGTAAAAGACTTTTTTTCCTTGTGTGTATTTAATAGGATGCCAAATGAAAGCAGCAAATAAATTGAGTAATTTAAGATTTAAATACACGTATTGGGCAACATGCACAATTAAAGATAATAAGAGTTCCATAACAATAAATAAATGGACTATGAATTACTTTAAAATAAAAAAGAAACAAGAACTAGCTCCTAGAAGAATCTTTCAAAACCTTAATCCTATGTTAAGACAATGTGGTAACATAAAACAGCATTTCTAATAATTTTCCTAGTTTATGCTCATACTCATTTATACTGTGGAAAAGTGTAATGGGAATTTCTGCAGTTGAGTGTGGCAAACAAGGCTGAAAGCATGGAAAAGAAAAGGAGCAGAGTGAGATAGAGATGTCTAGTGACTTTTGACAGAGGACTTGTCCCTTTGGTGGTAATGACAGTA
This sequence comes from Dipodomys ordii, assembly GCF_000151885.1. Taxonomy (NCBI): domain Eukaryota; kingdom Metazoa; phylum Chordata; class Mammalia; order Rodentia; family Heteromyidae; genus Dipodomys; species Dipodomys ordii. The sequence continues at coordinate 9,191,408 of NW_012267289.1, read as the reverse complement.
CAGGGTTATTCTAATCTACTTAGTCAAATGAAATGCCATCAGAACTTAGTTAATTTTTTTCATAAAAAAACAGAATGTTTCAGAAATTTTTATATATTTGTGTTGCCAAATTGGCTGAATAGAAATGAACCTGCTGCCTCACACCAATACTACTCCAACTCTACAATGAAATTGAAAGTGAAAGTTCACTACCAAACTCTTTCTATGAAGCCATCATAACCCTCATCCAAAACTAGCCAGGGACTTATCAAGAAAGAGAACTATAGCCTCATTTCTTTGATGAACATCGATGCAAAACTTCTCAACAAAATTTTGGCCAATCAAAAAGATTGGGGAAGGGAATAAACACTTGTGATCAATCCACCATATTTAATAAGAATTATTCTCTGATTCTTCTAGCTCTTTGTAGGCATGCATTAAATAAAGATGAGGAATGCCTGTACATTGTTTAAAGACTAAATTGAACAACATATAATTCCAGCACCTGAGCTTGTAACCCTTTTAAAATTTTCATAGGATTTAAATTTTAAATGAAATTTTAGAATATGCCAAAGATAAACTGGTATTTACCATCACAATTTTCAAAATAATCACCTGTACCAATAACTGCACTTCAACTCTTTGACTAGGTATTTAGATATTTCACTGTTTTCTAGGTAGAAGCAGTCTTTGGTCATTGAGTGATGTAGGCAAAATTCTAAACATAGCATGGAAATGAGTGTGGTCAAGTAGAAACTTATAAGCACTTATATTAGACGGGCCTGGAGTCTCGATCCAGCTGGATTTTGGACTAATCGCTGAATTGTTAGGCCCTTATCTGTGAAGAGTGGTGCCTACCTCATAGAGAGCCCATGAAATTTCAATATAGAATGTATAAAATGCTTAACACTAAACACGAAGCTCTTCCTTTTCTCCACTGGCAGGGACTACTGGTGAGCATGATTCAAAGTGAGATAACTCAAAGTTTGCCATTCTTCATTTATTGGGAGAGAGTATCATCACAAAAAGCCTTCTGAGAAACCCTGGGCACAGGAAATTATGTGCAACCACTTCATACAATGATAAAACTGTAGCAGGCTATCTGCCTGCTGTAAACAGAAGAGCCTATTTAAGCAAGTACCATGATGGACCTGCTGCTAGGGGGGTAGATTTTGTCTACTTGCTGGCTTGCTGCCCATTGCTTCTTGTGACTGTGAATCAACTTTGTGACAGAGGGCAGTAGGTCAACTACATTCCTCTAAATGGATCAAAGCATTTTCTTTGCACCTTTACAGCAGAGAGAAGACATATGAAAGATATGCACAGTAGGGTGGACACAGCTTAGTCAGAAGAAACAATAACACATAGGATTCTTCCACGTAAATCTAAAAAGGCCAAAGATTCTACTAAGTTCACATAACCTGCTTGACATAATAGAAGTGTCTCAGCATCTTTTCCTTCACTGTTTAGTGAGGGCACAGATTGCCATTAGGGATTCTTCCATTAGGGAAGTTCCATCAGCTGGTACTTTTGGTACTTGCTGTGGCAGTGGAGCAGTTCGTTCAGTGCCATAGTTCATAAATTTAGGTACAATCATTTTCATGTCACTTGCTTCTTTAATCATGTTGGTAGTTTGAATGGAAAATATTACCATTGTATAGGATGCAGTGTTCTGAGAGTTTTTGCTTCGTCACGCATATATTTAATATTCTCAAGATATCGTCTATACAATCCATATTGCTTTCTAGAAAACATGTTTTCATATACTTCATGGAGGTAACTTCCTTGCTTCTTTCCTTCCTTCCTTCTTCCTTTCTTTCTTCCTGTCTCCTTCATTCCCTCCTTCCCTCCTTCTTCCCCTCCCATAAATATTAGCTACCTCTTTTACTGTTTGGGAAAATAAAAATGGGACTTATTTCATATAATAGAATGCAATGAAACCTACAATTAGGGAATTCTTCCTCGGGCTTTGGGGTGGGGGAGTGAAAGTAGGGGGAACCCACTTGCTGAGTAAAGAATTATAATTCTTTATACACAAAATATAGATTTACATGTTGGAAAATAAATTTCAGAGGAAAAGATATGATTACAGATGGGATTTAAATATGATATTTTAGCATGTCTTCAAACATGTCTTGCTTGTATCATTTTGTTTTATATTAGGGCACAGATGGTGTTAAAATTTTCCTTCTGGGGACTGGGAAGGTGGCTCAGTGGTAGAGCGCTTGCCTTGCATGTGTGAGGCCCGGGGTTCAATTCCTCAGCACCATATAAGCAAAAAGAAAAAAAAAACGGAAGTGGCACTGTGGCTCAAGTGGTAGAGCGCTAGCCTTGAGCTGAAGAGCTGAGGGACAGTGCCCAGGCCCAGAGTTCAGGCCCCACGACCGGACTCCCCCCAAAAAAATTCATTCTGGGACATATATTAAGAGTATCTCTTAAAAAATCATGAGTGACTGAATTAGTTTACCACTTGGGGAATTGTTTATTTATTTTTTTTTATTTTGCCAGGACCAGACTTAACTCAGGGTCTTTTGTTCTTACTCAGCTTTTTGGGGTTTTTTTTTTGCTTATGGCTTGTACTCTACCACTTGAGACATGCCTGAAATCTGGCATTTGGCTGGTTAATTGAAAATAGTCTCTTGGACTTATGTTTTTTGCCAGAACTAACTTCAAACCATGATCCTCCAAATCTCATCCTGCTGTATAGCTAGGATCTCAGGCCTAAGCCACACAAGCTCAGCGCTTGAGAAGTGCTTGTTATAGTAATAGTGGTTTAATCACTTTTGGATTTCTTTTCTGTTATATTAGTTCTCTTTGTTTATTTTAATTTTTATTAGCGTAGATCAATTGTATAAGTTTTAATGTGATATTTACAACAAGTATATAATATGATCAAATTCACCCATCTATATTGCTCATTTTTAAATTTCTATGTCTCCTACTTGTCTTTTTTTAAAGCAATTTTTAGTGGGTTTTATTATACTTCTTTTCAAAATTAGTTGAAAGGGACAAAGATCATTTTATATTGATAAAAAGAACAATTCATCATGAGGTGAAAACAATTATGAACACTTATGCACTGAATGTTGGTTCATCCACTTTCATAAAGCAAATACTACTGGACATAAATACACAAATAAATACTGGTGAAATAATGAGTGAGTCCAATATCGCACTAATTTTGTTTTGAAATCTTCTTTGTGAGATGGCTTTAGCTGCTCCTGATTGCTTTTGTACTCCATTTACTTGGAGAATCTTTTTCCATCCTTTCACTTGTATGTGTCTGTGTATGCATGCATGCATGCATGTGTGTGTGTGTGTGTGTGTGTGTGTGTGTGCATGTATGTGCTGGGGCTGGGGCATGAACTCAGAGCTTGCACTGTCCCTGAGTTTTTATGCTCAAAGCTAGTGTTTTACCACTTGAGCCACAACTCTGCTTCTGGCTTTTTGGTAGTGTTTGTCTGCCTATGCTGACTTCAAACCATGATCCTTAGATCTCAGCCTTCTGAGTAGCTAGGATTACAAGCATGAGCCACTGGTACCTGGTTTTCATTTTTTCACCTATATTATGTGTTTTTCCTTGTCAGCGAGGTCCATTTCCTGCTAACAATGCTTGGGGCTTCTTTTTCTAATCCAACTTGTCAATCTGTGTCTTTTGATTGGAGAACTAAGACAATTAACTTTTAGAGTAAAATGTGTGGAGTAATACCTGTATTTTTATTGTTTTCATCATGTTAGGTACTTTTCCACAGCTCATTTATTATGTTTATAGTGAGATTTCATCTTACCTGTCTTCCTATGACTGTTTATCTTCCTATTCTGTATTTATGATTCTTTAGATATCTATGCTTACAAATTCCTTACGCTTTTGATTATCACAAAAGATTTTTATTGCTCTTTCATTTTGGAAGAATAGCTTTTCTGGATACGGTAATCTAGGTTGCCATTTATTTTCTATCAAGGCTTGAAATACATCTTTCTACACCCTCCTAAGGTTTTTGTTAAAAAATCCTTTGTTATTCTGATTGATTTGTTTATGTAACTTGTCACTTCTTTCTTGATCTATTCAATTTTCTTTCATTGTTCTTATATTTAATGTGTTAACTATTATAAGTGAGTCTTTTGGTGTTGTCTGTTGGACGTCCTAGAAGCTTCCTGTACCTGAATAGATGACTCTTAGGATTTGGAGCGTTTTCTACCATTATTTTATTTCAAATGTTTATATCCTTTAGCTTTTACCTCTGATTTTTCTTCTCTGCCTATGATTCATTTATTTGGTCCTCTGTGTACTAGAGATCTTCAATATTCTAGTCAAGGTCTTCAGTGTTTCATTCATTTTCTTCCCTCTTCATTGGATTGTTCTAGCACTGTCTTTCAGTCTTGGAGAGATTTCTCACTAAGTTTTTATTTGTTTGACCTATTGCTTTTCTCGCTTCCAGATTTTGAGTTTGATTCTCTTTCAAATTTCTGTATGTTTATAGAATTTGTCTTTCATAACTTGCATTTTTCCCTTATTCCATTCAGCTGTTTATCTGTATTCTTGAGCTTCTTCAGCAGTTTATTTACACCTTCTTTGAATTCACTTGGAGTTTTATGTATGTCCTCTTTCATATCATTGCTCATTTTAATCATCATGTTTTTGAGTTTTTAAAGTTTTCTTCCTCTTGACTCTCCTTAGTGTCTGTCACTGTATGGTTATTGATCTTTAAGGATGCCCTATTGCTTTGCTTCCTCATATTTTTTGGCGTTGTTATGTTAAGATTTATGCAACAGAGAACAAGTCATTGGTTAGAGATTTTAACCACATACAGTCTTGCAGTCAAAGGGTTCTCAGTATTCAAACTGTTTACTGAAACGACTGCCTTCGCTCACATGTAGTCCTGAACCCCAGCTCTTACACGGAGTGAGAAAACCCAGGTGGAATCTCTTGTGTTTCATTGTGTATATAAATTATATGTGGGTTGTATGTGGGTTTAGGATGGAGTTTGAGGTGAGTCTGGTCAAAGGTCTGTTTGTGTACTATTTCCCCTTTAGAACTTGGCTTTTTTGTGTACTGGAAGCCACTACTGGCCTTCCAGCACTTTTTAATCCATGGGCTCGGTAAGTTCACAGTTGTTGCCCAGACCCCCTTGCTTCTCCCCAATTGCTGCTCAGTCCTCCTTGTTTGTTTTCCCTGTGGCAGCACATGTGCAACTCCTAGGCTGTCCTGGATAGTGGGGAAAACAAACAGAGCACAGAGCACCGACTGGATCATTGGGCCAATCTCCATAGAGGGAGCACCAGGAAATGATACCAGATATGTAGTAAGAAAATAGTTTTATTTATCCAAAATTACATGAGCAATCGGTATATCTAGTCTTTCAAATTTTTGAAAAAAAGTAAGCTTGGGAAAATTATATTGTTCTTTGTTTCTTTCCTAGGAGTTGTCTGATCTGCAATCAATCACTCCGAAGAATCTTTACTTCTTCACTCTTGTGCTATGAACAAAATGATAGTGTATGTTAGTGAAATATGAGTTATGTTGACATTAAAATCTGATTATTAATGGAGAAGCTTGTGGAAATTTAGGTTATTTTGATTCACATATTATTTCCTTTTAGTCCCTAATCTATCATTTCACAAACTATGGTTAATAGAATGTCAAAAGTAAAAGGACTTGCTTCAATGAGAATTATATCAGCATCTCATTTGTGTCTTATTCTGTTAGGAAGGCTATCAATTTATGTGCGAGTGTGATGAAAAGAAGATAATATACTTATTTGTTTTTTTAAAAAAAACCTGGGGTGGGAAGGAGGGGGAGGGAGAAGGATTGGGATTGGGGGGGAGGGGGGAGGCTGGGAAGGGATGTGAAGGGTAAACCAAAGGAGGAGGCTGCAATGATTGGTAAGAAATGTACGCATTATCCTGCCCATGTAATTGTAACCCCTCTGTACAGTATGTTCACAAATAAAATAAAATAAAATTTAAAAATAAAAAGAAAAAACATCTACAGATAAACACACACACAAAAAAAATCCTTAGGTTCTCCTTTTAAGTACTGAATTTCCAAAGGCTTGCTGTTATTTGAATATTAGTTCATATTTTATTTGCCTAATAGGGTTTGAACTAAACTAAGAGGAAGGAACAGTTAAAAACAAAATGATATATGCATTTAAAAATTTATCAAACCTATTTCCATTCTCTTGGTTGTTAGTAAATAAGGAATATTATTATACTATTTGCTTATCCTAATGCAGTTAATGTTAGTTGCCTAGATGATTCCAAATTTTCTAACTGGCTGTAGTCACCTGTTTAAATATTCTAAGAAACTTGGAATAAAAACTTGACCTTGTCAAAAGAGAAGGGAGTAACATGTCAGTTTGAGGGGCCACCACCAATGAAGGATCCCACATATCCATTCCAGGGGACCACACAGAGGCAGGCAGGCACAGGAGAAAGATTATTATAAGGTTTATTGGAGAAGCCATATTTCCCCCAAGAGGGAGCACATGGCCTCCATCTCTATCCAGGTAGCAGGAGGGTCTGAGAGATAGGAAGTGAGGTAGATGGGAGTTCAGGTGAATCTGGGCGGAGAGATGGAGGGCCAGCTGTATGGAGGGAACTCCAGGAATGGGAGTGGGGCCTAGGACTGGGCGGAGCTGAGACCAAAGGTGAGGATAATACTAACAGAGCTCCTTAGAACTTCTTATTCTAGTGATCTTCTAGTTTCTCTGAATTCTTTGTCTGCTTTCACTTCATCTCAGATAATGTTTCATTTCTCTGTGTAGATTCAATCAGCTGGACACACCAACCTGATTTTATCCCTTCCTGTGGCCTACAACTTCATCCAATTGAACTGTACCCGTAGTAAACTTAATAGAGCATTTGAGAGGAAAGTGAAGAAACTACAGCAATGTAGCATAATCATCAAACAACTGGGAAAAAAATTTAAGCTATTTCTCTACATAAAGGTATCTTTGCATTGATTCAACTGGGAAATGCTGCTGTTCACCTCTAGGTAGTTCCAGCTTCCAGCCAGCCACATAGTTGACCAGCTTTACCTCCTCTATCTTCTCTTCTCTTCCTGATAAGTTTATTGTTAGCACTCCAAGGTCTTACTTGCTTCTTTCACAGAACAGAACTGGGGCTACTATTCAGCTAGCCCCAGTTCCTCAAGGTATTGCGTTGATCCAAGGCTTGAGGATTATTTTCTAAGCCAAACACCAATTATGGTGCATTTCTCTTCAACAAAGGCAATTCTTTTCCCAAGACCAGTACTATGACCATCAGCTTTTTTGTTTTCTCTCCTTCTTACATTAGTTACCTAATTCACAAGAATTTATTTTTGAAATCAGCAAGTAATAAAATCTGGATGAACCATCAAACTTTATTTTTCTGTTAAAGGACAAAGACAATGATGGAGAGACTGACAGCCTCGTGAAAGATTTGATAGCACTTTAAAGCAGGATTTTGGTACATAGGTCTCACCCAGAACCATTTCTATGATCACATGAAATAATTTAGTTTCTTGGATTCCAAAAAGCATTTCACTTCTGTACATCTAATTATTGACTATGTTGCCAGCTAAGATATCACAGGAAAGGGTAGAGTACTAAAGCAGGGAGGTATGTAGCTACTTACTGTACACCTAAGTCATATTATCTCAGAGGTTTGGTTTTCTATTCAGGTTTTAGTGTTATAGTAACTACTTATGTATAATTAGTTCTCTCATTTACAGGCATGATATTGATGCTCTCAAAGGTGATTTTCACTTGGTCTTACAAAAATGCACTGAAGCTTCTATCAGAGATTAAAAAAAAGTTACACTGAAAACTTGGGGATTGATCCCAGGCCTTGTGCATTCTGGGTCAGTGTTCTACCATGAGCCAAATCTCTAGCTTAAATTTCTTAAGTTCCTAGAAAAATGAGAGCTGTGTTAGAACCTAGGATATGAGATAGAACAGGAGAAAGAAAGGAAAGAAGGGAGGTCTGGTGAATTAAAATTTCTGGTGAATTAAGATTTAGGTTGTTTTTAAGTATCTTAACATAAAATATATAAGTACATTACAGAAATGCACTATTTAATTCCTGGCATTTCATATTTGACTGATCTATGAGGTACTTAAATGAAGTCATCATTTTTCCCAGAGCCTACATCCAAAGCATTAATTCACTTACAAGCCAATAAATTGAGTCAACCGTGATTGCCACAAGTCCTGATCTATGTCAATGAATTTATGTGCACTGCTCAGTTTGGGTTTGTTCTATTGGCTTTGGACTCAAGAGAACTTTGAAAGCTTGTATAGGAAGGTCATGGAATGAAGACTGGCCTTATAGAAGAAATTTATCTTCTGGGGGCCTCTAATTGTTATGATTGTAGGTTTCTTCAACCCTATTCTCTTTGAGTTCTGATTAGAATAGCTGGCTCTGTTCAAGCCTTATGTATCCAAGTCCTGTGGGTAAAAGTCCTGGACAAGTATCACTTCAATTGCCTCAGAATCTGTCAACTTCCAAATAAACCAAGTCCCAAAGGCAAGAAAGAAAATCCGTTTCGCTAGAGAAGCATGTAGAAAATGTGACAGGTAGTAATATAAAGTAGAATTTCACTCTGCCAGTTATTGTTCTAGAAATAAATGAGTATTATATTCTTTTGGTGTGAGATCCCAAGAGAAAAATCTGGTTATCTTCAGCTTTCTGTCATTGCCTTTACGCTTAATACAGTGATAGTGGGGTCAGCAATAGCATCGTCTCATTCATCTGTGCTACACAGTAACTCATTGTGTTCAAATATCAATAAGGTGCTCCACAATTTTATTCTAGCCAGCATTCCAGACCTTGTATTTACAAAAAAAACCCAGAAAGCTGAAGCACAAAATAATAAATAGACAAATGACACCATTGACATCATGATTTTAAATCGAACTGCAATTTGTTACTACTTTGCTTTTTTCCCCCTTGACCTGACCTCAAGACCCTCCTCATATTATTCTCCACTTCATCAACTCTTCAAAAAATTATTGTGGATAAGAAATTGTAATTACTTATTCTTCTTGCTTTAGAGTAGGAAACTATATCCACAAAGAATAAAGGGTGCCCATAGCTAGGGTTTTGGTTTTTCTAGAAAGGTTTCCAGGTCTGTGCTAATTCACAAGTAAATTCTCACTTGTGGTTCATCTCTATGTAGTTGATAAAATGCAAGCCTGAAATTTATAAAACTTTGCATTCTCATTCTCTACTTCTGTGACCCCAGGATTATCACTCCACTTCAGTGTGAAAAGATTGGTCTTGATACCCCAAAACTACACCTAGTTAGAACTCTTTGTCTCATTGGTTTTAAATATTGAGTTCACAAAGAGTAAACAAAGCAAAATAGCAAAGCTTTATTGAAGAAAACAATACTTATGAGAGCTCCCACTAGGTGAGAGACATTCATTCCAAGCGAAGGTCATTTTCTGGGATGAATTGTGCTTAAGTTAATAATGTATCCGTGCAAGAGAGAGTTACATAATTCACAAGATCAATGGACAGCCTGAGGTCCATATCAATCCCTAAATCTAGTCAGAGGCTCCACACAGCCTGAACCAGCTATTCCCAAGACATTTAGTCCTCTGACTAGTGTCTACTCAGATCCTCATCTCTGTCTGGGGGCCAGTCAGTCATCTGTTCATGTGGAAGTCTTCCTAGAAATGTTTCCTAAGGTTGGAATTTAAGACTACTAAAGGCCTTGGTGAGGAATGCAGTGCCACTATGGGTGGAGGGCCAAGTTTGCTTGGACTGCATAGCCGGTCTCTTGGTCTGCACTCAGTCCAACAAATGAGATGAGTTTTGTTTTGGTAACTAATACCAGAAGTCTTAGTTCACAACCAAATTCATGATCTTATCTTCTAGCTCTTTATCCAACTAAAGCAGTTTCTTCCTGTGTGGAAGATACCACCTTCAACCTAGAAATCTGAGAGTCCTCCTTCACTTTATTGTACTGCCCACATTGGATCCATTACTAAGTTTACAAATAGTCCTCCCTGCTTTCCAAGCCCACAGCCAATTCAGTTCAGTCACCTTCACTCCCTTTGAGTCCAGACAAGCTCTCTCAGGCTTTCTGTCTTTCTGTTCCTCTAAGCCATTCCTCCTCCTCTTGTTCAGATTTCTACAGTAAAAATCTGATGATGGCACTCTCTTAGAAATATGTATTTATTCCCAGTGTTGCAAAATAAAATTCTCTCAGCCTTGATTTGGCTTCTATGTATCTTTCCAGATTCACCTGTTGGTTGTTGCTGTTTTCCAATTAGGAGCTCAGTAATCAACTCTATTCAATTCCATTAATACCATGCACTCTGGTGCCTATGATTCAGCCTATTATATCTCTGAACAGAAATCATATTCTCACTATATCCTTACTCAGCCGAGGCTTCATTCTATTTGAATGGGTTTCTTGAATTCCCTCCACTGTGGTATTGTGACACTGGTGCATATGTCAAAGGTGGTACTAATGACAATATTTATGTTTGCCATCTCCTCAAGTATGTGAGCTCCTCTGACTGAACTTTATTCAACCAGTGCTTACATTAGGGCTATGACACAGTAGGGATTTCTTGGGTGTCCAGTATAAGTGCTTATTTGAATCCATTTGGTGGAAAGCTTATTGTGTGAGAAGTATGCAAGAGTTGAAAAAGATGACTTCCGAGGTGTTTTCCAAGACCCCGATTTTAATTTTATAAGTCTCTTTCATGTTTTTGAACATCGTATATTTATGACTACCAGATTCATAATTGTGAGACACTCTTCAACCTGTGCTTTATAACAAACCATCCACCTGCTTGTCATATAGTCTTACTTATTAGCAGAGTTGGTATTACAACTTCAATGCAGTTTTCCAACTTACAGGGTCAGATCTGTTCATCTTTTAGTTGAAAATATTGTAATTTGAAAATACATTTAGTTCATTTAAGGTGCCAAAGACCTTTACTTAGTTGTACAGTACATTGTAGAGCATCACTTGATTATTCTTATGAATGTATACTGGCTGGGAGCTGTGACTTGTCATTGTCAAGCATCAGAGTTCCATAATACATATTGTTGCTAGCCTAGCAAAAGATGAAAATCAAAAAATCAATGCACAGTTTCTACTGAATATGCATCACACAGGCATTGATATTGTGAATTGAACCATCTAAGTAGAAACAACATAAGTTGGTGCTCTATCGGCCCCCAAAGCAACTTCATTTTCCACAACATGTGTCTTACCTAATTTCCTTTATTTGTTAAGAATGACACCATCCTCTTAAAACATCGTGGTAAAAACATTCCAAATGGTACCTGTCTCCTCTCCAAAATCAGTAACTGCCTGGTACTACGTATTCCTCTTTCTCAAAATGAATTATATTTATTGCTCTATCTGCACAGCATCTCCACCAAATTGCTCATGACATTTATTTGCAATTATTTCAATCTGTATCACCTCTTTCTTCTTTAGATTCTTCCAGATTTTTGTATTATTGCTGTGACTCCTGATATTTTTCAGACAGATATCAGGTGCTCAACAATTCTCGGAAGCATGTCTGGGTGAAGTTTCAGGTGTAAGTTTTCAATAACCTTGGCCACAGGGTCTTTCTTTTACCCTCACCACCCCCCGTCTCCCAACCCTCTCCTATTTCCCTGTTGTAGTAAAGGACACAAGAAATACAAAACACATATGCTAAAAATTGAATAATACAACTGTTATTACCACTCAAAGTTGCTGCAACAATCAGCTGTAGTTTTAAAATGGAAAACAACAGCAACAACGACAAAAAAGAGACTGGTGCCAGTAGCTCACGTTGGCAATCCTAGTTATTCAGAAGGCTGAGATCTGAGGATCACAGTTCGAAGCCAACTCCGGCAGTAAAGTCCATGAAACACTTATATTAACCACACACACACACACACACACCACTTATATTAACCACACTCACACTCACACACACACACACACACACACACACACACACACACACAGAGCTCCTTAGAGTCATTCCTATTCCAGGACCCAGGTTTCCCACCCCTTCCAGTGGCCTGATGTGCGGCGGGGGAGGAGCTGAGGGCAGCTGGGCGGGAGGAGCCTGCGGAAGGCGGGATGGGGGAAGGCCCGGAAGTCATTGACCAGAGCAAGCGGTGGGTCGCCGCAGCGGGACCTCTCTGGGCTGCAGTCCCAACAATAACAGGCACTCGGGTAGGGCGGGGGCCGCTATGGCCTGAAGCTTGGGGGCGGAGCCGGCAGCTTGGTGGGCGGGTCCGGATTGGGGGAGGCGGGTGGGACGCTTCCCAAACCAGAAGGCGATTGGAGAGAGCAGAGAAGGGGCGGTGAGCCTGGGGGGGAATGGGTCGGAGAGCTAACGGGTCGACCGAGGAGAGAACGTGCTGATTGGGTGATGGAGAAGAAGACGGACCCGAGGTGATTTTGGATTGGTCAGAAGGGCAGAGGGGGCGTGTCCAGCGCGCGGGAGAGGGAGCGCGAGGGAGCGAGCGGCAGGCCTGCCTGCCAGCTAGCCAGAGCCGCGGGCGGCGAGTTGGGGTGTCCGTGGAGAGCGTGGTGCGGGAGGCGCGTTCCTCCCCCCCGCCCCCGCCAGGTCTGAGCCCCGGCGACTCCGGCAGCTTCCTTCCCTCCCCTCCCCCTGTGCTCCAGGCGGGGTGTCGGGGAGCGGAGGGAAGGGACGCAGGCAGGAGCGGCGGAGGCGGAGGAGGTGCAAGCGGGTGAGGGGCGGAGGGGTCCGGGCGCGGGGCGCGGCGCGCGCTGCCCCGGCCTCTCCCGCCGCGGCCGCAGCCTCTTCCTCGGGTGCTGCGGCCTCGGCGGGGCCGCGTTGGGGGTTCCGGGGCGCCCGCACTATGCAGGCAGGTCGCCGACCGCCGCGATGGCGAGTCGGGCGGTGGTGAGAGCCAAGCGCGGCGCGCCGTGTCCCCGAGTTCGGGCCGCGGCCGCCGCCCCCGCCTGGGCCGCGCTCCCGGTCTCCGGCTCCCATTCCCTCCCTCCGGGCTCCCCCTCCTCTTCCTCCTCCTCCTCCTCCATGCCTCCGCTCCTCCTGCTCCTGCTCCTCCTGCTCGTGCTGCTGGACGACGCTGGAGCCCAGCAAGGTGAGGGGTCCCCCGGGGGAGGGCGCGACTAAGCTGAGCCCCGAGGGCGGCCCCTCCGGCACCCAGCCGTCGGGTCTTCGGGTCCTTTATCCAGATCTGCGAAAGCCGGGGGTGGGCACGGTGAGACCCCCCCCCCCAGCGCGGCAGGTTGAATTGCAAAGATGGGATCTCTGCCCTCCCCTCCCCAATTATTCATGCTTTCTGTACTTCGGTGATGGGGGGGGGGCAGTCCATTCATTCCTCTAGGAAGGATCCTGAGACCCTGCCAGGGATGATGCCTCTTGGGATTTTAAATCCTTACAACTGAAAAATGGGGGTGTGAGGCGGCGTGGGAGAACTTTTGAAGGCGTTACTCCCTAAAGTTAAGCCTTCTGGATGGAGGGACAGATACCTAGGCCAGGAAATTAAATGCAGATACCTAGGCCAGGAAATTCAATAGTTACTTACATCTGTTGGAGACCAGTGAGTAGCGATGGTTATCACCCCTTTGTAAGTGCTCAGGTTCCAAAGAGAGTGAAGGAAATGGTGATCTCCTGTTCTTGGGCTCACTGCTTGTTCTTTGAACATTCAAGGTTACTGAGGATGGTGGTTTGTAAATTACCTTGGGCAAATGTGTGAGTCTTACCCCAAGGCATATACTGTTGCCCTGAGGGAGCGATTCCCCATCTACAATCCTTGAGAAACTTAGTTCAGAAGAAGGCAGACCTATTTCTTGAAAGATCATAATGGAAACAATGGGGACTGATTTTTTTTTTTAATTTTTAGTGCTGTTTTCAGATTAGTGGTACTACCCTTATTTGAAATTAGTTTGACATTAGTAATTGCACATAGCTTTCCATTGCTGTTCTCATTTTATTGAAGTGAGAAGGATGAAGGCTAGATTGTTTGTTACTGTTAGGAAAATTTTTTAAAACCTGTAAGCCCGGCTTAGTGTCAGTAAAGTAGGGAATCAAGGCCTTGAGGCTGACATTGAGAAGATATTTTAGTTTGGACAGCCATGTGGAAAAGTAGTGTCTAAGGAAAACGTGTGGTAACTTAACATTCATGTACATTTCTAAACCATAATTTACAGTTTACATGCTTAGCAGGAAGGTTTTTATCAGAACTTAATATATTAGAGTGTGAGATCCTCTTGGTGAAGTGTTGAAGCCCAACTATGTATCTTCTTCCTAGCGCTCCTAGGAAAAGGAATTGGCTAATACTGATCAGAGGTTGCTTTGTGGGAGGCACAGGACTTAGTGGTTTATGGGTATTATTCATTTGATTCTCTTAACAACCTGGTGAGAGAGATGCCATTGTCCTTGAGACAAAAGAATATATGGTACTTTGAAAGGAATATGTAAACACTATAAGGTTACTGTTTCACTTACTTGCATATCTGAAAGTGTTTACATCATGTTTTTTAAACAAATCTTTGACTGGTGTAGAATCAGTTCTATGTCTCCCTAGCCCCTAAAGCTTTAGTTTTGCAATTTTTCATGCCTAGGTTACTCAAACCATGAGCATTTTGACAAATGTTTCTTTCACAGTCATATAATTATGCAAATACCAATATAGACTAATACCAATAGATGCTAGTGACTAGTATGTTAGCTTTTTAAAAAAATCCTTTTAAGTTGGGTAAACTTTGATTTAGTCAATTTCTTTTTGCCTCATTCTGTATTAGGTATGTGAGAATACACGTTAGTGAAAATGAACTGAGTTTTGCAAAGAGAAAATCATAGTTATAAATGCTTAGCCTTATTAAACTTTGCCTACTAAGTTGATAAAGGAAGCACAGGTAACATTCAAAGTCAAAATTCAGGAATTATGAAGAAGTGAATTCCTTAATATAGTTCTTACCCTAATGCAGTCTTCAGTGGAATCCTTTTAAGCTAATCTGACCAGCCCACAAGATTGCTTGAGGGGTTATTGGTCTTCCCTCACATTAAAAAAAAAAAAAAAAGATCAGTGCTTTAAAACAAGTGTAAAGCTTTTTAATAATGAGAATGTCCATGTGATATAATGCTAGTAACAAGGTATTGTGTATACCATCTAAGAAGGCAACAAGGTGTCCTGTGTACCCTGTAAGAAGGCCTATGAGAAAGAGTTGGGTTTTGTTGTTTGCTTTTTGTTTTTTCCTTGTGCTGGGGTTTAAACTCAGGAAGTTGCATGCTAAGTAAGCTTCTACCACTTGCATCTAGCCCTATCAATTGGTTGTCTTCTGGTGATAGAATTGTAGAATTCAGGATATTTATACTTTCCAGATTGTTTGTAATTTTTGTAGTCAAAATAAAATAAACTGTGAAAAAAATGTTTCTTTTTTTTAAATTTTATTTTATTTTATTTGTGAACATACTGTACAGAGGGGTTACAATTGCATGGGCAGGATAATGCGTACATTTCTTACCAAGCATTGCAG
>NW_012267289.1:9114194-9175895 GCF_000151885.1 Dipodomys ordii | reverse complement strand
TAGACTGACGCATCATTTTAATGTCTCTATAAAAATATTTTACTTCTATTTTTTTCTATTTTCTTTTTTTTTTTTTTTTAATTTTATTTTATTTTATTTGTGAACAAACTGTACAGAGGGGTTACAATTGCATGGGCAGGATAATGCGTACATTTCTTACCAAGCATTGCAGCCTCCTCCTTTGTTTACCCTTCCTATCCCTTCCCAGCCTCCCCACTCCCCCAAAAAATGTTTCTTGAATAAATTTTTTTTCTCCTCAGCCAGCCCAGGTAGAAATTTATTTGATATATCTGCTCAGATGGAACTGTTCTTCTTGCTTTGTTTTGAAAGAGTGGACTATATTACCTTCATTCCAATAATGCTGTACATAGCAAATCCTCAGCATATTTTTCTGCTGACAGTGATTTTTCTTTTTATTTGGCTCAGAATAAAATTAATTGTTTAAAAACTTGCCAACCTTGCACAGCAGTGATGTGTTTTAATCAGTCTTAGTTCACTAATAAATTTATAGCTGCTGTTGATCTACATCTTACTCTGCTGGCATTTTGTTTTATTTTTTTTCCTGTGGCCCCCTCCCAGCTTCCCTCAGATGTGCACATGTATATACCATATATGGGGTCACAGAAATTATATGACAAATTAAGAAGAGGTCTTTTGTTTCTTGGGTCCTGTTTACTTTGTCATATCTGGTTGCATTTTCAATCTACTGGCATTTTAGATGTAACTTTTTGTGTATGTGTGTGGGTCCTGAGGCTTGAACTTGATCTGGCACTGTCCCTAAACTTTTGTGCTTAGGGCTAGCACTTTATCACTTGAACCACAGCTCTACTTCTGGTGTTTTGGTGGCTAATTGGAGATAAGAGTCACAGACTTTACTGGCCATCCTGGCTTCAGACCACAATCCTCAGATCTCCTGAGTAGATAGGAATATAGGTAGGAGACACCAATGGTGCTGAGCTGGATATAACTTTTATACCTGTATTTTTTAGCTGTAAATTTGATACTAAGTTCACCTTCAATTTTTTTCTCTTCTTTTGAAAACTTTCTTCTGTAAAAATACATCTTTCTAAAACACTTAAAATTGTGAAACTTCTGCTGATGGCACATTTGCTATAGTAATAAATGTAAGAGGAAATTGTGGTCTACTATGATTGAAGTTATATTTCCAGTTTACATTATGATGTTAGTAGTTTGGGTCAACTTGTTTCAGAAGATAACTTTCCTTTGTATCATGGAAGCATGTCTGTCTTTGGGACTAGAATGTGATTTAAATGCTATAAAATAACAGGAAATTAATTTTTAATACCATTAAGGGGACTTATTTATACCTATGGAATATGATATGTTGGCAAGGGTACTGATTTTGTTTGCTAATTGCTAATTTAGTAACTAAACCAATGAAACAAATCAAGATTTTTTTGAAAGGAATAATTTTAGTTCCATAATTATATTTGGAACTAATATGGCAAACAAGTTTTCCAGTCTGTCAAATCATGCCTTGACGGGCTTGTGACTAAGGGAAATCTGTTCTGAAGGATATTTGTGAGTTGTCAAAAATGGAAACTGCAAGAAGTAATTGTTACTAATGTCAACATTATGTGTAGAAGTTTCCGTGCCTTTTATTGTTCTGGTGAAACATAAGTGTGTACTGAGCCTGGTACACACACACATATAATCATACAACCAATCTCTGAAGCAGGATGATCCCAAGATCAAGGCTAGCAGTGTGGCTGCACATTGTAGTGAGACACTTTCTAAATCGAAAAGAAAACAACTATAAGAACATTCTCCTTCAGTCATATTCAGATGCACAAATCAAGGCATCCTTTTCTGCTGTATTTCTGATTAGTTTTGAATAATAAAAATTGGAAACATAGCACACATTCCATATGCACTAATTATCAGATTTTTAATCCCATAGCTTTTTTTTTAGAGATTTATTGGTTAAAAAAAATTATAAAATTACCAGCTAGTGATTTTTAGGTAGAGTCTCCAATTTTTTCTTTTTTGTTTTTTTTTGGTCGGATGTGGGGCTTGAACTCTGGGCTTGGATGCTTATCCCTCAGCTCTTCAGCTCAAGGCGAGTGCTCTACCACTTGAGCCACAGCACCACTTCAGGTTTTCTAGACAGTGACAGCGAGGCATGATGGTTCAAATAATTTGTTCTTAAACCACCCAAACTGGAATACTGCTTTCGCCTCTTTTATTGACCTCAGTTTCGATATTTCTTTAACTTCCTTTGGTCTCCATCATCTCAGATCATTTTAGGTTATGGTTTATCTCTTTCCCTTGGGTATACCCTTGTTGCAGCTTGTATCCTAGAAACTTATTGTCCAGATATGCAACATTCATAGGTAGAAGAAAGTTCAGGTTTTAAGGCTTATTATAGGGAATAGGAAGCTAAATCTGCTTAAGGTAGATGGAGAAAATGTTGGGAGGGTTCTGAGATACCTCGTAGAGCTGGACCAAACTAAGCCCAGGGGAAAGCAGGAATACACCTGGACTTCATGTTCGTCCTCCTTTCTCTGAATAGAAGAAGTTATGGCTACTGGAAGCCCGAGACTTGCATCTCTAGCAGTAGATACATTCTGGGATCTCTCTTAACTGTGCAGAGTCCAGAAGTAGAAATGGCGGGTGAGCTGGGAGCCCACATTGGCCCAGTGTGAGACAGTATGCATCTATGGACCAGTCAACTCATCATTGAGTACAAGGTCATATGATATGGTTGATAACTGCAGGCAGTCCACAGAAAGAATAAGGAGGATACTTAGAGAGACAAGCCTTCTGTTCTGAAAGGAGGAGTGTTGCATTTATAGAGTCCACTGTATTTTAAATAATTTACCAAACCCGAACAATTGCTTTGGGATATGGATGTATTAATTCTACATTCAGGTGAGATGGTATAGGAATATAGTGGTTCCATGCCCAGGATTTCAAAAGTCTGACTGTAAAACCTTTCTAATGTATCACTTCCTTACCATAATATGACTCTTTTGGTTTATTTCTAAATTAAACAGAATGCACTAAGAACCAAATTTTTTTTTCTTTCTTTTTTTTTTGTCAGTCATGGGTCTTAAACTCTGGGCCTGGGTGCTGTCCCTCAGCTCTTTAGTTTAAGGCTAGCGCTCTACCACTGAGCCACAGCACCACTTCCGGCTTTTTCTGGTTTTGTGGTGCTGAGGAATCAAACCCAGGGCTTCATGCCTACAAGGCAAGCGCTCTACCACTGAGCTACTTTTCCAGCCCCTTTTTTTTCTTTTTTAATGTATGCCTGGCTATAAAAATGAATAGAGGTGAGGTGGTTGCGGATGTACTTGATGGGTATGTATGTGAGGATCTGTATCTCTTACATTCCTTCATCTAATTCAGTTCCATAAATGATTACATTCACACAGATTGTTTGAGGTTTAGAATGAAGATGGAGCAACTTATTTTCCCTCTTTCATCTAAATGAATCGCTGTCTTATATATAGCACTAAAAAATAAAAATAAAAATACGTGACGCGGGCTCGCACCTGCAATCCTCACTACTCAAAAGGCTAGAATCCGCGGAGGGTTTCATGAGATTCCATTCCAAAACATCCAGAAAAATCAGGGCTGGAGATATTACCCAGGTAGTAGAATG
Source organism: Dipodomys ordii (assembly GCF_000151885.1). Taxonomy (NCBI): domain Eukaryota; kingdom Metazoa; phylum Chordata; class Mammalia; order Rodentia; family Heteromyidae; genus Dipodomys; species Dipodomys ordii. The sequence continues at coordinate 9,172,270 of NW_012267289.1, read as the reverse complement.
TTAGCTGAGTGAGCAAGTGAGTATAAGGTCCTGAGTTCACCTCCCAGTACAACCAAATGAAATGAAAGAAAGAGAAAGGGAGGGGAGGGTGGAAGAAAAAAATGGAGAACCTGTGAACCTGAAACTGCTCTAGAAAATAAGATCTATTTTTTTTTAATTTTTAAACAATTCTTTTTTTTGGGGGGGAGGTGTCCGGTCGTGGGGCCTGAACTCTGGGCCTGGGCGCTGTCCCTCAGCTCTTCAGCTCAAGGTAGCACTCTACCACTTGAGCCACAGCGCCACTTCTGGCTTTTTTCTTTTTCCTTATGTGGTGCTGAGGAATCGAACCCAGGGCCTCAGGCATGCAAGGCAAGCGCTCTACCACTGAGCCACCTTCCCAGTCCAAGATCTATTTTTAAAAAGAAAATTTAAATATATTTGCCATAATAAAAAAATAGGTAGAAACTGAGAAAAATATGCCATGTGAGCATACTCAAAAGAAATGAAAACTAGAGTAGATATATTAATTTCAGGACAAGGGATGTTACCGGGGCAAACACGACATTAAGAGAATTGAAGTACTACTTCAAATTATGTTTGAGAATTAGAGTGATGCAATTTAAGGATCCTCAGTTATAGGACTTACAAAGTACTTCCCTAAAAATTCAGTTCTGAGTAAAGCACTTAAACTTTTAGGCAAATGAAATTTGATGCATTTAGATAACAGTTGTAATTTACAACATTTTTTCCTCTTCCCTAAATGTGCCATGTTTGTTTTTTTTTTTTAATCAACTTGGGCTTGAACTCTGGGCCTGGGCGCTGTCCCTCTGCTCTTCAGCTCAGGGTGAGTGCTCTACCACTTGAGCCACAGTAACACTTCCGGCTTTTTTTCTTTTTGCTTATGTGGTACTGAGGAATCGAACCCAGGGCCTCAGGCATGCAAGGCAAGCGCTCTACCACTTGAGCCACAGTGCCACTTCTGGTTTTCTGGTGGTTAATTGGAGATAAGAGTCTCATGGACTTTCCTGCCCAGATGGCTTTGAACCGTGATTCTCAGATCTTAGCCTCCTGAGCAGCTAAGGTGTGAGCCACTGGTGCCTATTTTTTTTTCATTTTATTATGAAGTTTCACAGACAAGACACTTAGAGAAAATATGATCAGATTCATCAATTCACAGTGAACAAAATCAAAATCTTTGAGAGTTTCCTGGAAAAGTGTAAATTTTTCATAATTTATTATAATGAAACATTATAATTAGCATGCTGTCTAGTTTTGGCATACTTGTGAAACTTTCCTGCATTTGTATTTGCTGTAATTATAGGAAACAGTTCTGGAATCATAGACTTCATATTATTTAAGTTTAGTAATGAATATTATTTGTTAGTAATATGACATAAGCTCAGGTTGAAGTATACATGTAATCACTGGGGAGTGCATACTTACCTTGGAGGATGGGCACTAGTGGCTCATGCCTGTAGTCCTACCCTACTCAGTAGGCTGAGATCTGAAGATCACACTTCAAAGCCAGCCGGGGCAGGAAAGTCCATGAGACTCTTATCTCCAAATGATCACCAGAAAACTGGAAGTGATGCTGTGGCTCAAAGTGGTAGTGAAAAAAGCTCAGAGACCCTGCCCAGGCCATGAGTGCAAGCCCCCTGACTGACAAAAATAATAACTATGTAAATAAATAATAAATAACATGCTTGAAGTTTTAAGTAGAATAGCCTAGAATAAGCTTGTGTTCCTACTTGCTTTATTTCATTGTCATTTCAATATGTTTAATGCTCTTTCTGTTTTCTCTAGAGATAAGTAGTGAAAAGAAATCACTTCTCTTCTTGGAATAATATCAGAATTTCTATGTGGCTTAACACATACACATCTGACCTTGTACTCTTTAGTGAAAGTGGACACATGTTCTGTGAGTAATTCTCCAGATAGATAAATCTAGAGCCAAACAAACCATAAGATCACATTCCAGCAGGTTTTTTTTCCCCACTGAAATTAAATTTAAGCTAAAACAATGACATGGAAGGGTTTTCCCCCTTTATGAGAGAAGGAAAACATGTTAACAGTGATAGTGGTGATGATAGAGGAGAAAGAAAGGTTGGTAAGTGTATAGACTGGACTGATAATACATCCTTTTTGGGAACTTTCTCTCCCAGTAGTTTGTCAGTTCTGCCTTGTGAACGAATGATAGTAGGTAGTGTAGCCTGGTCACAAACATGGTTCTTCCCAGTGTAGAATGCTAATCAGAAAATTTGGGCATAATTATTCTTGACCTTATTGATAACCTTTACCTGTAATGTTAAAAACTCTTCAGTCAGGTAAAATAATCTTAGCTCTTAAGACCAATACATACTTTTTTCTTTAAAGAAAAATGAAGCATTCCCCATGTTTCAAAGATTGCTAAGTGGAACATAAAACTCGTTAGCATAATTGATGGCCTTTGAGAGAATATGATTCCCTGAATTGTACTTTTAGTGAGTACAACAGCATTTCCCTTTGGGTATGAAAACCTGCCAAGAGCTAGAGAAAATCTTACATCTAAGATTTCTTAGCCTTGGCCCTAAATCAATACTTCACAACCTCAGCTCCATTCACATTTAGGGGTGTTTTTTCAATAGTGTTGATTATAAGATATTTTAGTAGCATTTCAGGCTGCTAGCTCTAGAAGACAATGAGTGACAGCCCTGACTCCAGGTAACCGACTTGGCAGGAAGAATGGCCTCTATGGGAGCCGCTGCCTCGGTTGTAAGAACCACTGCTCCAAGTGTCTTAGATGAATCATTGATAAAGAATATTTTCCATGCTTTAGTTTTACTTTTGAATGTTTCATCATATTTCAGATATTCTCCATGGAAAGTCTTTAGTTTTAAGAACTGTCCAAATCACCTGGGAATATATAGCTACTTAGGAAGTGAAAATGAGGACAAGGACTTTCTTTGATTTGAGAATCCAACCTTAGAACTTCTGAGTGTTGAATACAGTGGTTTGTTTTTCAAACTACAAGGGTACATGTCATTCATAAAATCATTTAGTGAGTTTGCCATGTAAAACGCCCTTCCTTCTTTGAAATAACAGGAGGAGAACACATGAAGCTGCTGGCCTGCTGAATATGTGTACTGTGCCCAGCTTTGTCTTTACAGCAGGAGTATTTTAACCCGTGCTCTGTAACAATAGATGAAAGTTTAGCTGTTTATGTAGTCATGTTAAACTTACCTAATTTCTTTGAGAAATGAAACATTTGTTATTCATTCTAAAAGACTGGCATAGTTACTTACAACTTTGTTTTCTCATCTTGCAAGAAGATGAAGTGTTGAACTCCATCACATATTTTAGAGCATTCCTGGCACATTACTTGTTAAGTAATCTTTTATACCCTCACTCTCCCTACAGAAGACTCTGAAAAGGACATCTCTATCAGAGCTGTTTTCTTTTCTCATCAACACACATGCAAAAAAGTCTCTGTTTTTCATTAGTTAGTATTTATTTTGTTGTTATAGAAATCATGCTTTATGATAGAAAAAACAAGAAACACTTCACTTATTGAAAAGTAAACAGGAGGATAGGACATCTAAAAATTATTCCAAATACTGCTTTTACTGTTTTGTTTTTTGTAAAGCTCATTTTACAATGACAATCTTTGAATGAATAGTAGCCTATAAAAAATGAAACCATTTGCCATTACCAAGTCAGAGATTGAGCTCTTGATAGGTATTTCTGGACTTTGTGAATCCCATGAATGCTTCACTTGAATCACTGCCATAGCTTGTTTATTAAAGAAAACATTCATATTTTGAGTATTTTTATTTATCCAGTGGTTTTTTTTTGCGGGGGGGGAGGGAGGGAGGAGGGACGGGATTGGTCGTGTGGCCTGAACTCTGGGACTGGGCGCTGTCCCTCAGCTCTTCAGCTCAAAGCTAGTGCTGTACCACTTGAGCCACAGCGCCACTTCCGGCTTTTTTCTTTTTGCTTATGTGGTGCTGAGGAATTGAACTCAGGGCCTCATGCATGCAAGGCAAGTGCTCTACCGCTGAGCCACCTTCCCAGCCCCCCAGTGTTTTGTTTTGTTTTTTAAAGATTGAAACACTTCCATGAAGCACCATTTTTATCTTCTGAATAGTAAGAGAACATTTTAGGCTAGTTTCATAATGTGAGAAACTCTGTCTTAGGATAGCTGTTTTCTTCTCTTAGGAAAAATGTTAATGATTTATTCAAAAGTTATTTATATTTCAACTCATTTATTTTCACAGTGGGGTTTTTATAGCCCTGTTTTTAATTTAGATGATATCCAGCAGAGATATTCAAAACATTTTTCACGGTAGTACAGTGGAAATTTGCAGGAGATTTTTCAGGTTGTATAATATCCTAAGTTTTGTAGTTGCAAAAGACCAGGGAATATATTGCCTAGAACCTCACATTTATATTGTTCTTCCTTGATATATTTTGAGAGCATAGCTGCTATGTCTAGTTTTTGTGTGTGAAATGAAAGTTGGTATGTATAGAAATAGCTAAAATTTACTGTCCACTAAAAGCTAAGCTTTGTAAGTGTGGTTATATTATATTTTGAAAGCCAGATTTTGAGTGTTCACTTTAAAAAGTAAAAACATAATTAAAATAAATAAAGTAGAAAGAGGAATACCAATAGGGACTGGAAGATAAACTTTTTGCAGAAGGTAAGACTTTAAAGTCATGAGAATTTAGGCACAGAGTTGTCTCTTTGTGGAAGATATTGGAAATTCTCTTGAGCTATATCTTTAGTGAGGCTAAAACCCAGTATTGTCCCTTTCAGTACAACTTTTTGTACAAGAATGATACTGTTCCAAAGGTGACCTTGAGTAAGTATTTGAAAGAAGATGTCATTTTAAAAGGATACATTTATCATCCTGTTGGATTCATTTGAATTCCATTGTTACTGAATGCTAAACAGTACAATTGAAGTGGCAGCCTAAACTTACTAACTAAACATTTGATTAATGCCTCTTTCTGGATAGTCAGTTAAAAATAAGCTTGCAGTAAACAGAAAGGTGCAAATATTTCAACTTTGCAGATAATATACAAAAGTACCTAATTCTTTATATTCAGTTGCTAAAGAATTTCTGAAACAAATAATGCCACTAAGACATAAAAGTCATTTTTCCTAGTCTTTAATAAACCATCACACTTACTATTTTCTCTTAATTCTATAGTGGGATAAGTAAAGCTTTGTTGGAAGGGCTACCAAGCAGTCATATTTCAGTAGAATATAAAATTTAAACTTCACCAAATAGCGCTTTAATGGTTTCAGAAGGGAATATGGTATAGCCTGCAATGTGGGAAGTCATCTGCATAATCTTGAGTGCATGTTATGAAATCATTCCGCTTCTCACAGAGGTTGTAGAAGCTCGTAATGTTTATAAATAGATAAAACTGATCTGTGTTTACTTTGAACAATTACTATAAATTGATGCTCTTTTAAAGATTAGATTTATTATATGTTTATTATTTATTGCAAAATTGTGCTCATTTTTGTTCAGATTGAAAAGTCCCTTGAATTTATAAATTACCTAGGTAATCATGATTGTTTTGACCTTTTTGCTCTTTGCTTTAAGTATTATAAGAACCATGTCAGTTGTTTTATCACATATAAACTATTGGTAGAATAAAGTATTTGCTTTCCTGCATAATTTTAAATCTTCACAAAGTTTAAGATTAAAAACAGTGTATGTGTTTTCTTTTAAAGGTGATGGATGTGGATATACTGTGCTAGGCTCTGAAAGTGGAACCCTTTCATCTAAAAACTACCCACAGACCTACCCCAACAGCTCTGTTTGTGAATGGGAGATCCGTGTAAAGTTGACAGAAAGAATTCGTATCAAGTTTGGTGACTTTGACATTGAAGACTCTGATTCTTGCCACTTTAATTACTTGAGAATTTATAACGGAATTGGAATGAGCAGAACAGAAATAGGTAGGAGGATATTTTCTTAAATGTATATGCAATACTATTTTGTTGCCTCAGGTTCTGAAACTAAAGCTGTTTGGTTTTGTTCTGTTGTTCTGGTACCAGGGCCTGAAATCAGGGGCTTGGCACTCTTGCTCAGCTCTTCTGCTGAAGGAGACATGAAGACTATAAAAATATGGAAAACATTGTATGGAAAAATGTCCTTCTTTCTTCAAAATAACTTTAAAAAATTATGGGAAGAACTGTGTATATTGCAACTCATTCTCTAAATGTGTAGTTCTTATTTGAATCTTTTACAGGACTGGGGTTTGACCTCAGGGCCTTGTACTTACCTATACAGGTGCTCTCCACTGTTTTATGTCTCCAGCCCTTTTTCTCTGCTGGTCATTTTTAAGATAGGGTCTTGCTTCCTTCATAGATACTCCTGGATATTCCTCCCATAGTTGCTAGGATGACAGTTGTGTGCCACCATGCCCAATGTCTTCTACTGAGGTGGAGTCTCTTGGACTTTTGTGCCCAGACTGCCTGGGACTCCTGTCCTCCCCAATTAGCCTCTCACATAGCCATGTGCCACCATACCCAAACGGGTGTGGTGAACTTTTGTGCCCAGGCTGGCCTCTATCCATAATCATCTCAGTCTTTCAAGAAGCTAGCATCACAGGCATGAACCACTAGTGCCTGGCATCTTTGAGTCTCGATTCCAGCCAAGAGACTAAAAGAACTCTTAGATATTTCAGTTATTTAGATACTTTAAAAAAGATTATCGGCGTTGTTTTAGGAGTAATAAATGGTAATAGGATTTTAGAGGAATCTGTAATAATAAAATATTTAAAATGTGATATTATAATTTTAGTTATAATTTTATTAGGTACATTCCAAAGTCCACTTGAAATATGTAGGATGTAGTTTTAATTATTTCAGGGTAAAAGACGGTAATGGAGTAGGTAAGAGAAACAGTGCTAGGCTATTGGTGAAGCAGCCCAATGGATTCATGGAAGTTGTTATACTTCTGTTTTAGTGTATTTCATAAAATTCTCAAAGTAATTTTTTAAAAATAGAAAACAAGAATTATGTATTTGGGCAACAAATAGTGATAACATGTTAGAGAGAAAAAGTGACATGGGAAACAGGTGTTAAAATTGCCTTCTGAGTCTAGTCACCTGCTGGAATTCTTGCTGACATTCCCTTACATAAGTTACCCAAAGATGCCCAGGTATCAGTCATGAAATCATGTTTTTTTTTAATGTTTGGCCTGTTGATAAGTATTTAATGAGTATCCATTCTCCCTTATTTCCTTTATTTTTATTTTTCCTTGTCTCTTCACACAAGGGAGTACAAAACTCTATAGAGATCAAAGGGGGTGAATGGAAAATCCTTTTGGGCTTGATGCTCTCCCTCACTCCCCCACCTAACTGCACTATTTTGGTGCTGTTTTTGGTAGTGGAAGGAAGCAAAAGTTGCCTGTCACATGTGACAGAGAAAGAAAAATTATTCAAGGATAGCTGTTTACCATTTTGCAAAGTATAACAGGAAGAAACATACATGGTAGACTTGAGCACTCTACTACTGATGGGGCTGAGTCCTTCCTTTCTCATCTTTCCTCACTTTTCCTTTACAACAGAGGCAGGAACAGATGAGCTTTATTTCCCTGTAGTAATAGTTCCTATTTTGGTATCAGGGTTTTTTTTTTTTTAAACATAACTGTTAATTTTAGAGTTTTAACCCTGAGAGATGGTATTATGGACTCACAACTAAAAGGAAAAGAAATAAAAGAATGGTTCCTTCAGAACTATTTAAAATCATCACTTAAATAGGATGTATTTTAATTGAGAAGGCAATTTTGGTTTATTTGACAGTTAATGAATATTTTGTATTCTTTTAGGAAAGGATAGGGTGTTACATTATTTAATAACATGATTTTCTTGTGACTTTAGGTAACTCTTCTCTGAATTGGTAAATTGTATAGACTCTTCATGAAATAACTTTTATGATGGTATTAAGATGGCTGTATGTTCTAATTCATTTTTTAGATGGATTATATTAGATTAGAAAATTCCATTAAGCTTTTTTTGGGGGGGTTCGGTCGTGGGGCCTGAACTCTGGGCCTGGGCGCTGTCCCTCAGCTCTTCAGCTCGAGGCTAGCGCTCTACCACTTGAGCCACAGCACCACTTCTGGCTTTTTTCTTTTTGCTTATGTGGTGCTGAGGAATCGAACCCAGGGCCTCATGCATGCAAGGCAAGCGCTCTACCACTGAGCCAACTTCCCAGCCCCTCCATTAAGCTTTTTATCTAGCTTTTTATCTTTTCTTTTATGATGGTTCATTATATATACTTTTAGCACATGTTAATTGTACATTGTGGGAGTTTTATTGAGATATTTCCATATGTGCATATAATAAACTTGAATCATATTGCTGATTAATTTCTGATTTCTGAGACAGTTGGTCTCTAAAGGTAAAAATTAAACTATAAAGGTGTTTATTATTACACCTACAAATACATATATATTAATTTTACAGTTATTTTTTGTCTCCATTTTGACAGCTTTTCACATTGGTCTATACACATTTATTAGCATCATTTCCCTTGTGGATATAATTGAGAAATACTCCAAAAATGAAGGGCCCCACTTTTATAACCTCATTTAATTTTATTTACCTCCCTAATTTATTTGGGTTATAATTTAGTTTACACTATCTATAAGTTTTAATTATTGATGTTACAAATACAAATAAGACTGTTACTAAGTTTTCCTTCCTTCTGAGGTTCTGGTGAAATTTGTAGAGCATTTGAACCATCTGTTGTTTGAAAGTTTGTTTTGTGTAACTATCTAGGCCTGATACCTTTTTGGTGGCATAGTTTCTTGCCCGTCTTGTATATTTGTGCATTTCTCTCTTTATTTCCTTGTCAAATTAGGTAGTGATTTGCTTATTTCGTATTAAAACATGTTCAAAACACAAATTTTGATTTATTAGATCTACTTTCTATTCTTGACATTTTCATTTGTTTCTATTTTCCAGATTTTCTCCACTGTGTTTTTTTGTGGGCTTTGTTGCTCACTTTCATTTTTGTCAATATCACTGTTTTTACTGATTAAATTTTTAAGATATGTATCCCAGAGAATGACGTATATCAATAATTAATTGTTGACATATTAGTTGACATATTAATACATTAACATATTAATGTTAATATCTTATTACATTAGTGAATTTGTGTGTTATATTAATACGTTATATTATTACATTGTATTAATACATTATTGCACTGATGTAGTAATATGGCAGTTGTCAATTTTTTTAGGAATCTATAATTTGGTTTAGCTATCTCTTTTGCCTAATAACTGTTTAGTAGATTTATTTACACTTGGAAGGATTTTATTTTGGTATTGAAAATACTTAAGTTTTTTGAGTTAGAGAATGTTGATTGTAATACTTCCAGTTTATGGAATTTATCCATGCTTTCTTTGTAATGTTAATATATGACCTTTTATGTGCATGTGTGAATGTCCTATATATGATAAATAATGAATACTTGGATTGTTTCCATATCTTGGGTGTTGTGACTATTGCTGTAATGAACATGTGAGTGCAGATGTCTCTTTGGCACACTACATATCCTTTATATAGATATCCACTAGTGAGATTACTAGATTATATAGTAGTTCTAGCTTTAAGTTTTGAAGCTCCATACTGGCTGTACTGTATCCCCTCAGTAGTGTTTGGGGTTCCCATTTCTTCGTCTTTTTTTTCCAGCACTTACTATCTCTCCTGTTTTTGATAGCAGTCATTCTAACATATGTGAGCTGATATGGTACTGGGATTTGAACTCAAGGCTTTGTGGTTATTAGGTAAACAGCCTACATCTGAGCCATACTGCTAGTACTTTTTCTGTACCAGTTATTTTTTATTTAAGATCTCACTTCCTGCCCAGACACACTCCTGGGTCTCAGTTGCCTCTTTTAGTCTTCTTATCTTATGGCTGTATCACTGTGCCCTATATCTGTTGGTGCTTGTGAATTTTCCTGCCTGAGCTGATCTGTACTACAGTCCTGCAGTCTCAGGCTTCCTAGTAGTTAGAACTAAAGTGTGTCACAGGCACCTAGCTTCATTGTGGTTTTTTATTAGCATTTCCTTGATGTTTAGTGATGTTGAATAACCTTTTTTTCATGTACCTCTTGGTCCACTCTGTCCATTCTTTTTAGTTGCTATTGTGGTACTGGGTTTAAACTCGGGGCCTCATATTTCTTAGACAGGCGTTATCCGTAAAAAGTGGCGTTCCTTCAAAAGGTTGAATGTTTTGGGACAGATCGTGGAGGAATTGAAAACTTCACTGGATGAACACTTTTCTATGCAATGCTGTGCCATTCAAGAATTCCTTCTTAGGAAATAGATTTTGATGTCTCCTCAGTGGTGAAAAGCTTATTTTTCTAGAAAGTTATTGAAAGACGTATGCTATGTGTGTCTCACCTGTGATGCTTTCAGTAAGTCTGGTTTTGCTGAAGTCAACACATTATGACTCATTGCATTTTTACATTAGCATACTTGGAATGAGAAACTACTAGCCATCCTGAAAGAAGCTGCCAACTTAGTAAGAGCCAGGGCCTTGAGTCATCACCTTTTCAAAAGAAAAGAAATAGAAATGGAAGACGAATCTGCCTTCTTTCCAGAAGTGTGCTGGCTTTCCAGAAGATAACTACCCACACCCTCCAACCTCCACACCTCGATTTTTCTGGTGACTCCTTGAGCCATGCCCTCAGCTCTTTTTTCCTCTAGTTTATTTAAGATACAGTCTCTCAGTTTTTGCCTAAGCTGGGCTACATCTCAATTCTCAAACATAGCCTTCCACATAGCTGTAATTTACAGACATGTACCAATTGTCTTGTTCTTTGAACAAGGCCCCACTAGTGATTGTGTGTGCACGTGCACATACAAACTGGCCTTGAACTGTGAGCATCCCAATCTGTGCTTCTTGAGTAGTTGGGATTACAGAGGTGTGCTACCACACCCAGCCATAGCTGACTTTTTAAGTTCTCCTTAAAGCAGAAGTTTAATGAGAAAAGGACAATTTGCTTAGAAAACTTGACAGGGAAAAATACTATTAATTTTTTAGTCCTTGGAATCACTATCATGAATAGTATACTTCTGATCTACTGTCTAAGCTGCAGTTCTGAAAAGAAGTATCACAGGAGGAAACTATTCTTACAAGCAAATCAACGCAAACGTGATATATTTTCTCCCTGAATTGTAGTAATGAAAAGTTTTAAAATTCTAATATGTTACATTGGTATAGGTATGGTAAAACTGGTGTGTCTCTTACATTGAAGTATCAGTTGGTAGTACTCTTGTGGAATCACTGAAGAGAACAGGCTGCCCTGTGCCTGCTCTGGATTACTCTAGGATGAGGAGAACACAGCTTTTAGGCTCCGCTGAGCTTTAACCACATCATTCTGTAAAGCACTAGTTTTGAACCTAAGCCACAAATGCCCAATCAGAATGACTTTACATCAACTACCCTCTGTCCATATAACCTGAAGCACAAAATGGTAAATGACTTATTGGTGCTAATGAACATTACATTGGCAAAAATATCAAAGCATGTCAGAAACACCAGGCATGAACATATCAGACCTAGTAATTTGGGCAGCTCACCTGGATTATATTAAAGGAAGGACACTTGTCACTAGTTTAGGGTTTCTAGCCAGCCTAGACAGACAAATCTATGAGATTCTTATCTTCAGAAAACTAGAAAAAAGCCAAAACTGGAGGCATGGGGAGAGCGCTAGAATGCCAGCTGTAAATGGCAAAAGCAGTGTAAGAGTGTGAAACCCTGAGTTCCAGCCCCAATTCTGGGAGACGGGAGTGGGAGGGTGCGGGAGGAAGAGGGAAAGATGGAGAGACCCTGAAGCCTGACAAACCATTTTAGAAAGACTGAAAAGACTACGTTGTGTATCATTCCATTCGTATATAATGGGTCTAATTTCTCTACGTGCTCCCTGAAGCTTGATGTTTGGTTAGTCTTTTTGACTACAGCCACTCTCTTGGGTATGTGGTATAGTCTCTGTAATTGTAATGCTTAATTTCCTGATAATGAATGTTATCACTTTTTCACATTGCTCTTATTCAAGTGATGTTCTAATGGCTCAAATGAGTTTTGGAACTTTTTATTCTTTTAGACAAGTTACTATGTAAGGAAATCCCATTTTAAATACATAATTCTTCTCTTTTTACTATTCTACTTGGAATAGTACTGAAGATATGTTTGTTTGTTTGTTTTTTACTTTTTTTATTGGTCATGGGCCTGAACTCTGGGCCTGGGCACTGTCTCTCAGCTCTTTAGCTCAAGGCTAGCGCTGTACCTCTTGAGCCAAAGTTCCACTTCCAGCTTTTTCTGCTTATGTGTGCTAAGGAATCGAACCCAGGGCCTCATGCATGCAAGTCAAGCACTCTACCACTGAGCTACCTTCCTGGCCCCTTTTTTACATTTTTGTTATGCATTGAACATTAGAAGTTAGGCAGGTAGGGGTGTGTGTGTGTGTGTGTATGTACCTGAAATTCAGGGACAAGGCTGTGGCTGTGGGTAGAAGTGTTTGTGTATTGTTGGGCTGTCATTAAAGCCATGGAAGTAGGTCTGATCTAAGAAGGCTGAACAGGAAGGAGTCTTGAATCTTCAGAAAGAAAATAGTGTAGGACCAAAAAAGTTTGAGTTACCCTGAGACCAAGAATATAGGAGCATGTTGTTCATTGATCAAATTGTTCATTATTGCTTTAAAGAGTACACATGTTGATATAGAAATTTGACTCTTTACAAGTCATACCTGTACCATATTTTCTTTTGAGTCTTTTAAACACTTTCACTTGGCATTTTTTTTCTCTAGGAAAAATAGGATTTTTAATGATTAAATATCATACTAATTATTTTTACTAATCTTAATATCTAGTTTGTTAGAATAGGTGGTTCTGTTATGTACATTGAAAACACTCTTGACTTAATGAGAGTCAGACGAGTTAAATGCTTTTCTTTCATTCCTAGGCAAATACTGTGGTCTGGCATTGCATATGAACCATTCGATTGAGTCAAAAAGCCATGAAATTACAGTGCTGTTCATGAGTGGAATTCATGTTTCTGGAAGAGGATTTTTGGCTTCATATTCAATTACAAATAAGCAAGGTAATTTTCATCATTATGTAATAGCTTCCACATTTTGTAAATGCTGACAATAAAAGTGAGATGTAGTTTCAAGTACGTCTTATCTGAGATTGGAGTAGAACAACTAAACAGTTACAATTAATACACAAAGTTGACAGAATGTAGATCAGTTTCAGAATTCCAAATTTAATCATACTTTTACATAAAATATACTTAGTAGTGCAAATACTCATTTTTTACTTTTATAAGATACCTTTTTTAACTTGGTGAAATACTGAGTTATATCATATCTGTTTAGAGTTTTATTCTCAGTTTCCCCTTTCACAGTTAATGTTAAAGATCAGATTATCTTTATGGAAAAAATAAAATGAAGTCCTCATACCTCAGGAGTCCCTGCAGAAAGATGAGACAGTACAAAATAAGCAAGAAATATTTTTTGAACTGTTAAAATTTAATTTGAAGGAGGTAGAAAATTAAGATAAAATGTAAGACCAGCATTTCATCTCATATGTTTTGAATACTGTGACTCATATTGTCTGCATTAATTGTTGCTATTACACAGAAAATAATCAAGATTCAATTTTTTGCTTTGTTATTGGTCATGGGGTTTGAACTCAGGGTCTATGTACTGTCCTTGAGCTCTTTTCCTCAAAGCTAGCACTCTGCCACTATGAGCCACAGCTCCACTTCCTGTTTTCTGGTAGTTACTTGGAGGTAAGAGTCTCATGGACTTTCCTGCCTGGGCTGGCTTCGAATGGAGATCCTCAGATTTTGTCTTCCTGAGTAGCTAGGATGATAGGTGTGAGCCACCAGCGCCTGGCTAAAGATTCATTTTAGTAATTTAGACATGTTAGTATATGTCAGCAATTCCAGCTTTGTGGAACGTGATAGGTAGAGGATTGAGAACAAAGGCCAACTCTGCTTGGGGCAAAGCATGAGATCCTATCTGAAAAATAACTAAAGCAAAAGGTCTGGATTTGAAGTGTAAGTGGCAGAAAGCCTCCCTGACAAACACAAGGGATTGAATTCAAATCAGTGCCACTTTTGGTGTTACTGGCGAGTACAAAAAAACAAAAAAGTCTCATTTGGATGAAATAACAGAACATAAAGTGTTAAAAGCATTATGCTTAGTGCATACTTTAATGAGCAATTCATGCTTTTCTTTTTTTGTTATTGTTCTGGTCCTGGGGCTTGAACTCAGGGCTTGGACCTATCCCTGAGCTTTTTTGCTCACAGATAGCATTCTACTACTTTAAGCTACAGTCCCACTTCTGCTGTTTTGGTGACTAATTGGAAATAAGAATTTCACAGACTTTCCTGCCCAGGTAGCCTTTAAACTGCAATGTTCAGATCTCAACCTCCCAAGTAGCTAGGATTATAGCTGAGAGCCACCAGCACCCAGCCATGAATCCTTTGACAGAGCAGAAAAACTTAAGACAGTGTGATGTAGAAAGGGCATCCAGTAGCCCATCACAAACTAGGTGACCAGGCATGGTGACACACACCTATAATATCAGTACTGGAGAAACAGAGAGGATTGCACATTCAAGGAGTCTAGGCTAGATAGTGAGACTTTGCCTGTAAGCAACAGCAGTAATGTAAGTCCTATGTTTACCACATGCTAGCCTGATAACTTCTAGCCTCTCAGCTCACTTCTGAGGAGGGAGGACTAAATAATACCATGTCTGCATAGTGTCTGTGGTTACAAAACATAGCAGGTACAGCGGTGATGCATTTTTCCACCCACCACTAAATATTCAGGCAATTCTCCCTGCTCCTCCACCCCACACACTTCAAACAGTGTTTTGCTTCCTAATCTCTTGGCTTAATATCAGATTAAATATTTATTTTTGTATATATCTCCCCATTTGCTCATTAGTTATTAAATTGAAAGTTTCTGAAAATAACGTCTTCCATGTTTTTAGAAAGATTTTTTACATTAGCTATTTAAATTGTGAGCATTTGATCCACAGAAACATAGGTATCTTGCGCTAAAGTTACTTGAGAGATTGACAGTGATCTCAGGAAATGGAATCTCTATGGTTAAATTTGTCTCTGCCAAATTTAGCTTCCAAGAATTTTGGAAATAATCTACTTTAGGAATTTCTTGATAGTAATATAGTCATAAATCATCTTAGAAATCCTTACAACACTTCCTGGAAGCCATATATAATCTTATATGCATAGATGTGTGTGTATGTATATACATACAATTTTTTGTATGTCCATTGCCACCTATAAAAACATTATTTCATTGAAGTGAGTTAGCTAGTTTATTCTAGAGAATACTTGTTGAATTTCCTCTTACTTCTTGGGTGGCCTTTCAGTCATAGTTTTTGGTGGTGACCCATTCATTTGTACGCTGGTTCACTTTGTTGAGGTCCCCAATTTGTTTCTATCCACGAAATTTAGCTGCCACAATGAATTCCAGGAATATTTTTAAGAAACATTACTACATGTCCCTAGTTTAGTAACGTAATTGATAAAGAGTATTTGAGAATAAAAGAATCTGAACGGTCTTGCTTTAATACCTACTTCAGTGGTCAGAAACTGCCATGGGCTTATTAATATTATATAGAATATGTTGACAGAGTCACAACTTTGTTGGAGATGGACTAATGTTCATTATTTCATGCAAGAGCTTGCTGCAAAAATCCATTCATTTCTGTTTCCTGTTCCCATTTGTACTGAGGAAACAGCAGTGATGAAGACAATCATACCTTCATTGGGTTTACAGAATAGAATTGAAAAAGACACTAATTAAATGATTCTTTAGTTGCAATTTGTTAAATTCAAGTGACATGAAGTCAGAGAGATGGAGAGAGTTGAAGACTGATTGAGAGCAAGACACTTTGCTGAGGACACCATGGATGCTCAGAGCTGAAAGATTAATTGAAGGTTCCAGACAAAGAAGGAAGAACATTCTAAGCAAGGGAACAGTAGGCCTGTTGGTGGGAAAGAGATTTAAGGGACTTGAAGTACATTTGGTATCCCTAAGATGGAGTGAATAGTGAATATAAGAGCTTTATACAAAATATAAGGATTAGAGCTTTCTCCATGTGAGGAATATATCATAATGCAAAACCTTATGAAAGTGAGAACAGAGTAATGATACGACTGAATTCATAGTTTTGTTTGTTTTTAGGATCTTCATGCTTTATGAGGAATTGGTCAGAATAAGTAGCTGTAAGAAGGCCAGTTAAGAAGATGCTAGGAGACCAAATGAGAGATGTCTAAATGAAGAAGACCTATTATGTACATAGCTCTAGAAATACGCCAGTTTTTAAAAAAAAAAATTTAAGTAGTTGTCCAGAGGAGTTGTCATTTACCAAAGCAGATTATAAATGCAATATATCTTGATTAATGTCACCTCTTTCAACATTCTCACCCATCCCTCCCTACCCACTTCTTAATTTTGAATTCTTGACATCATTCTCCTTCTTTTCCACTTCATTCCTCTCCCTCTTTCTCCTTAACCCCACCTCACCTCTTTCAAGTGCTTCCTAGTGTTTATTTTGAACTTTGACTTTGCCTTTCTAAGAAATCACACTATATGAGTTCTCCCTTAAATCTACCATAGAAATATGCCAGTTTTTAAAGACCTTACAATCAGCATATCTTCTTCAAGGAAATTTCAAAGAATTAGCACCCACCCTGCTACAGCTTAAGTTGTAGTAAGAAGTACTGAACATCAAGAAGCACTCTGGGATGAAGCTCTGAACTACTACTGTAAGCCCAAGTCATACTATCTCTTCTTATTTTAATAAGACATTGTGGGTTTCCTTTCTCTGTAATTACCTTTAAGCCATAGTTTTCAGTATTTTCCTTTACTAATTTTTTAGCGAAATAATTATTTCTACCAGTGAAAGGATATTTTTCTATTTAAAACATATAAATATGTTTACATATATATGTTTATATACATATATATATATATATATATATATAGAGAGAGAGAGAGAGAGAGAGAGAGAGGCATCAAAAACTGTCCAGCAGTTAAGTGAGGATTAGTATTTCTACTCCACTTTGGTATATTCTCAAGTTCCAAGTAGACTTTCTGAAATATGGAGAGGTATGTGGACCTTTGAGGGATCCTAGGCATTTATATAGCAACCAGATTAAGATAGTCTGTAGAGAAAAATAGCTCCAAGTTCTGATGGTATCATTGCAGGTCCAGACTCTATAACTCAGGTATTTTATTAATTAATTTAAGAAATGCTGCCAGCATTTTCATTCTACACAGTAAATTTTATAACATAGATTGACTATTGCAATTTGGAAATAAAATGAATTTTGTAGAGAATGTGATCTGAATTTTGGGTTTTGAATATCTCTTCAATGGCCTGTTTCTGAGCTGACTCTGGGCAATGACTTTTTTCTAACAGAACTTAGAAAACTTTTTGAAATTCCTATTGAAACTTGCAGACCTCCAAGACAGCCTTTATTTGTATGTACCATAATTGTATATGGGTAGGTGTGTACATGTACTGGAAAGTAGTTACCCCTGTATTCTTGTGGTGGAAACTGGAGTTATAATTTAAAAGATTATGTTAAACATCCTTTAACATTTGGTGAAATGTACAGATTTCACCAAACCAGGATTTTCTAGTGGTCCCTCTAAAGTTTTTCTTTATTTTTGTGAAGGAAAACAGTAAGTATGACGTAGTGTAGATTTTCACATTCTTCCTATTTGAACTCATATACAATTCTTCATTGGCTCCCACTGCATAGACTTTGCTGAAAGTGTGACTGTGATTCTCCAGGTGAGCTGGAGAATACCTTTATTTGACAGGATTATTATGTTATTATTATGTTATATGTTCGATAATTTTTTAGCACTTCACAATATTATGGTTGCTACATTTTTAGCCATATACTTTTAGAAACATTTCCTCCATCTCAACATCAGATTACATAAATTTATAAACAAGATGTTGTGTAAGATAGAGAATGCCTTTCTAATAAAGTTGAAATTTATGTTAATGGTTATTGGTTTTGGTTTTGAAAAATAGAGTATGAATTTCTTAGACTGCATGGTATGGTAATTTTATACAGTCCTAAACTTACTCAGGATTCTCACAGTAACTTATGTTTTGTTACACATTTTGTTACTGTTATATCTGAAAATACAAAACTCTGAAAATAGTATTGAAATTGTTTTTGTAAGATCTTACTAATGAAATTTCAGTTTATATTCATATCTTTAGTTGTGCCCTTATTTGTAGGTAAATAAATAATGGTGATGGATAGTTTTTGTGTAATGAAGGTGATTTTGATCAAAGCTCAACCAATTTTACAAAGAAAGAGAATTTGCAATGAAATTAATGTATTAAAATATTAACCAGGGATGGGAAGGTGGCTCAGTGGTAGAGTGCTTGCTTAGCTTGAGGCCCTAAGTTTGATTCCTCAGCACCACATAAGCAGAAAAAGCCGAAAGTGGTGCTGTGGCTCAAGTGGTAAAGTACTAGTCTTGAGCTGAAGAGCTGAGGGACAGCGCCCAGGCCCAGAGTTCAGGCCCCATGACCTACAAAAAAAAATAATTATAACCAAATGAGATTACTCAGCTTATGGAATAAAGTTGTTTCAAGCTGATACATTCACATTAGAGATGTGACCATCATGTTTTTATGTTTTCTAGTTGTTATGTTTTTATTTTGTTTTTTAGCATCTACATATGAGTTTGTGCTTTTGGCAATAAACAATGGCTATATTCTTCATTGCTGGCAAAAGCTAATACATTTGTTATGTCCTAGATAATGTGCAGATCACAAAGAAATGTGCTAATATTTAATATGTCTTATATATACTATTTAATATGTAGGAATTTAAGTATAGGTAGAGTGTGATTTGGCCCAGTTAACCATTAGTTTATAGCCTAACTGCCTGGTTTCTTGCTTAGACAACTAAGCCGTGACTCCATTATCCATGACGAAGCATTATTTCTTCTGAGAAAACTGTGGCCTCTCTTTCTATAGGTGTTATTTTAAGTTTTCTAAGAGAAACATAAGATTTATTCTCCATACTACACATGTAAAATGAGAATCGAAATGTCCATAATTTATAATATTAAGCACTCAGTAAACGTTAGTTGATTCTGTATGGGTTATATTCTGTATATGTAAATTTCTTTTAACAGAATTGGAGTTGGTACAGATCATTGCCAGATACCTATCATAGTGTAAGGAAAAGCCTTAAGATCCCACAGTAATAATCAGCAGAATGAGCAGCGAGCCCAGCTTTCTACCACATCCTCTTGCATTTGAACAGTGTAAATGTTCACATACCCACAGAACAAGTTTACTGACAAGGTTACTGACAATTATGAAAGCAAGACTACACATTCCTTCAGGCACTGGAAAAGTGGTTATTTAAGGAATTTTGCAACAAAAAATTTAAAAAGGAGCAGCATTTGTAAGTATATATTGATTGCTTTTCCTTTCTCAGTTCTGGCAATAAATACAGTAATTTAGAAGCAGCATTTCCCATACTTTACAAGTAAATGATTTGAAACTAGAGGTATAACACAAGTGGTAGAGCACTGGCCTAGGAAGCAGAAGGCCTGAGTTCAAACCCCAGTACTACAGCACACACACACACACACACACAGAAAAAAAGTAAATGATTTTTGTTCGACAAAAATTAAACTCTGCAGCTAATATGTTTAGTGTTATTCCTGTTGTAAGACTATTGAGATTGTTTTTCCCATTTAGTCAACAACACAAAATAGTATTAATTTTGAAACCATCACAACTTAAATCGCTTAAGCTACATAATTAAAAGCAGTTATTTTCCATTTCTCATTCCTTCTCCATTCTCCAAACCTATATAACCACTAATCTGTTTTCATCTCTTTACATATGTTTATTCTAGACATTTTACACATGGTCATATTTAGTATGTGATCATTTGTGACTGGCTTTGATTTGGCATGTTTTCAGTTTATCCATGTGAATACTTCATTTTTTTCCTGACCAAATAATCTCCCATTGTAATATTGACAAATGCATATACATTTATCTTTTTAATATAACATCTTAGTGTTACTCATTTTGACATTTCAGTTGGATCATAAATACCAACTTTCTTTAGAATTATAAAATAGCGTGGTCTGTTATCCTTAGGCTGTAGCTGCTGTTCATGCAATGTATTTGTGTACTCGCTGTGTGCTAAAAAGGATGCTAGCCGCTATCTTTTGTCAGTGTATTTTCCCAACCCCCTTAACATGCAACCCCTTTAGCCAAGCATTTCTATGAGAAAGCACTTAATTTTGTGATTGCCCTTGGGTCTTCCTGCAGGTTTTCCTCTGTGTGGGTTAGTAAATGACTGGACTTAGCCAAGCATGCTAGCAACTAAAAACCTTTATTCTTCCATTGATTTATTAATAAATGTTCATTGTAAGTCTTCTGTGTAGCTTGTGTTGTAATTGCTCCTGGCGCTATAAAGGTGAGGCACTGCCTCAGTCTTTGTCCAAGTCTAGACATTGCCATAGCTCATCAACTAATCAGTCTGAAGCATGTGGTAAGTACTCTGAGAACATACGGTAGTCAAGTTAAGTGCCTTAACTGCATTAAAAAGAGGTGACTTACAAAGGTCTAATCTGTGTGCTCCTGTGAGAAACAGCCCTTAAGCTGAGACCCTAGAGAACTGTCAGCTGAGCTAAGTCCTAGTAGAAAGCCTTGCTGAGCAGCCTAGGCATCCTAAAGAGGGCAAAAAACCCAAGGTGGATACAGTGTGAGAGCTGAGAATACTTTCACACTGGTTACAGGCATTTTACAGCCCCATAGGCCTCATTGAAGGCATTGGTTTTCAATCCTAAGAACAAAGGAAGCCATTGAATGTACTTAAGCTAAAGAAGACCTTTGAAATAGCTTAAGGGCTCTTTGAGATTCTGTGATGCCTTTTAGCACAAGTAATAAATCTGTATTGCATCAATTTTTGTTTTTGTTTTTCTAGATCTAATTACTTGTTTGGACACCACCTCCAATTTTTTGGAACCTGAGTTCAGGTAGGACTATATTTATGATTTGTGTGTGTGTATTCACATACTTAAATGTTTCTCTTCATCTCCTTCATCTGCATTTTTTACACATTTTTATACTGGTATATAAGGTATTAAGTATAGTCTTTGTTTCAAAGTTCCAATAAGTTGGGTTCGTTTTAAGCTGTTTAGTTACTATGTACCATGTGTAAATTTTGCTTTAATTGTAGTCTTGTAGAGCTCCAAATGAGAAGGATTACATGTTTTAAAAGTAGAACTACTTGTTCATCAAAATTCAAAACTACTGATAAAAGAAAAGCTATTTTTAAATATTTTTTTCATAAAAGGGGAAGGGGATGTTTTAGGGTATAAGTTCTCAGTGTTCATACCCATGTAATGTTTCTATAATTGTTTCTCTGGTATATACCTTCTGTCTCTTGTTTAGAATAGAATGTTTTTGTGATTTACCAGTTACTAATCTTTGTTTTTTGTTTTGTTCACAAGTGGGTTTTTAAGAGAGAGAGAAAGAGAGAGAGAGAGAGAGAGAGAGAGAGAATGTATGTATGTGTGTTGTGGTTTGGGGAGGGAGAAGGGAGTTCCTGAGCACTGTTCCTGAGTTTTTTTGTTCAAGGCTATCGCTCTACCATTTGAGCCACAGCTCCACTTTCAGCTTTTTGTTGTTAATTGGAGATGAGTCTGACAGACTTTTCTACCTGGGCTGGCTTCTGGCTTTGAACTGCAATCCTTAGATCTCAGTCACCTGAGTACCCTAGCTTGCTGAGTAATTTAGTTCAAGTACAATCTGATTGATCATTTACTTGCTTAAAAATCTGGAGAAACTGATATGATCCCAGCAATTGGGAGTCTGATGCAGAAAGATTGTGAGTTTAAGGCCAGCATGGGCCTCATCAAAAGACATAGTTTCAATTTTAAAAATCCATTGACTGTTGTAGTGGGCCAGGACCAGTGCTTCTGGACCTGTAATCCTAACTACTCAAGAGGCTGAGATATAAAGCTTGCAGTTTGAAGCCAGACTGGGCAGAAAAGTCTATGAGACTCTTATCTGTAATTAACCACCAAAAAGCTGCAAGTGGAATTATGGCTCAAGTGGTGGAGCACTAGCCTTAACTAAAAAAAACTCCGGGACAGCGCCAAGGACCAGCACGCATACACGAAAAGAGAAGGGTTGGAGTAAAATAAGCCAGATACCTCCTCTGTAACCTTGACTACTTGAAAGATTGACTTTAAGGAGGATCTGAGTTTGAGGCCAGCCCAGGCAGAAAAGTCTGCAAAACCCCTTCCTAACAGCTGGGCATAATATCTGTCATCCTAGCTACATGAGGAAGATTATAGTTCCAGGCCAGCCTAAGCAGAGAAGTCCATAAGACTGTATATCTGCGGAAGAAGCTAGGCATAAGGGCACATGCCTGTAATCCCAACTTCAGAAGGATGCTTTCCCTAGATAGAAAATGAAACTAGTGCAAAAAGTGCTCTAAGTATAGCTAAGAAGTAGAACAAGTGTGTAGTCTGAGTCGAGACCCCAGGACTGCCATTATTATAATAACAAAACAAACAAATAAAAAACATGTAAAGATAAACAGTGGAGAGGGAGGGGGCTAACAAAGAATAGTAGAAAGGATAGTAGAGAGTAACTTTGATGAAAGCACATTATGTGTAGGTATGAAATTATATATATTTCATTATATATAATGAAACTCTTTTGTACAATCAATATACACTGTTAGAAAAAAAATAAAAACTTTGAGAAGCTCTTTACAATGTTAATAAGTTCCAGATCCCGTCAGTTGGTTTGAAGTCTTTCATGAGTAGCTTTGAGGCCATTTTTCTAATCTCATGTCTGTACAGCATGTTATTTACACTGCCCTGAACTCTCAGAACTTCTGCCTAAAATTGCTTTACTCCCTTTTGCTTGGCAAAACTTAATCATCTTTCAAGACTCATCTCAATAACACCTAACCTGCTGTCACTCACTACCCAAAATATGAATTTGCCTTCAAAGATGGGTGTCTTCTCTGTATAGAGTCTTCTGAACCATGAGGAGTCATAGTCAACACTGGTAGCAGTGGCATCACTTGATAGAGGGTTAGCTGGCCCCCTCAGCTCTCCTTCTCCTCACCACCACCCCATTTAAGCTCCTGTTGTATCACTATGGCAGATGCCTTTGTCTTTAAGGACGAAGGATTTATTTTGTCTCAGGGTTTCAGTCCATCTTGGCAGGGTAGGCGTGGCAGAGCAGAACAGCTCATATCATGGCTGCCCAGAAACAGAGAGAATGCTGCCTTTTGCCTGACTTTTTCTTGTTTTCCCCCAGCCCAAGGGAAGGTGCCATACATGTTCTGAATGGGTCTTTCCCCCTTGCACTCAGATACACCCAGAGATGAGTTTCACTCTCAAAAATGTCTTAATCTAGTTGGGTTGGTAATCAGGATGAACCATAATGTCTTCTGGGCTACATACTGTCCTTGCTTCCGCTTCATGACAACGGAGGGTCTCTTCTTCCTGGGAGTCAGAAGGATCTATGAGAGTTTTGAATCTGAATATACAGTCAGACTCCTTTATTGGCTTCATATTATCTACATCCCATCCTTCCTTCCATGGCCTATGTGACCTCTGCATGATCTATCTGCCCTTTACCAATTTCTCCAACTTCCTTTGGCTCAATACATTCTAGCGGTGTTGGACATCCATAATTTAAAACACATACCCATTCTACCTCAGAGCCATGTTCTCCCTAGTGGTCTCCATGCATTTCCCAACACTTCCTTGTTCCAGTGACCTCCTGGCTTTCTGCCATGGCTTCGCTTCCTCAGAACCCCATTTCTGAGGAATGTGCAGAGAACCCTGTGAAGAGCACAGGCTTTAGAGCCCTGCTGTACCTTCCAGCTCTGTGACTCGGGCTCACAGTTCCTTATTTTCCTTATCTATAATTGAGAATAACAGTGCCTCCCCCATAGGATTGTTATGTACATTACCTGAAACACTTAGGATGCTACCTAGCACCTAACAGATTTACTAAATGCATGTTTCCCTTTTAAGTTATAATTCTCCCAGTTATTTTAGTGTCTGTTCTAATTACTTGTGGCAGTATTGGTTTAATGTCTTCCTGCATTACTGGGATGTGAACGATGACAGGAGCTATCTTTGTTTAGTTAACATCTGTAAACTTAGCTACAACAGCCCAATACTGGACAGACAATATAGTTGATGTTCGTAGAAACCTATGGAATATGATGACTAGATCTTACACTAAAACTAAAGCTATGTCTGCCATTAATTAGAAAGTAAAATAAAGCTGTATGTAGAATATGAGAAAACCTTTGTAAATCTGTGGGTGAAGACATGCTGAGTATGTCTGGATACAAGAAAATCTGAAAGGACTGAAAAGAAGTGATGAACTCTGTGAACATGATAAGATTACACTCCACACATTGAGCTAAAAAAAAAAAAATGTGTGTTTCCAGAAAATTATTTAAACTTTTACTTTCATTTGGCAGCAAATACTGCCCAGCTGGTTGTCTGCTTCCTTTTGCTGAGATATCTGGAACAATTCCTCATGGATATAGAGATGTAAGTTTGATACGGGTTTATTTTATTGATTTGTTTTTTGTTGGTCATGGGGGTTGAACTCTGGGCCTGGGCGCTGTCTCTGAGCTCTTCGGCTCACCTGTAGAGCCACAGCTCCACTTCTGGTTTTCTGGTAGTTAATTGGAGATAAGAGTTTCACAGACTTTCCTGACCTTGATAGCTTTGAACCATGATCACTAGATCTCAGCCTCCTGAGTAGTTAGGATTACAGGTGTGGGCCACCAGTGCCCAGCTTATTTTACTTTGTTTATATTTTATTTTTGTGCTGGTCCTGTGAGACTTTGATCTCAGGTCATAGACACTGTCCAAGAGCTTTTTCTTTTCTTTTCTTTTTTTCCTCACAGCTAGCACTCTACTACTTGAGCCATAGTTCTGCTTCTGGCTATAGGGGGGTTAGTTGCAGATCAGAGTTTTACAGACTTTCCTGCCCAGGCTAGCTTCAAACTGTGATCCTCAGATCTCAGTCTCCTGAGTAGGTAGGATTAAAAGCATGGACCACCAGCATCTGACCTCATAGGGGTTTATTTTAAAATTGGGATATAACTATATTAGTTGATGCATTTCTATTACATGTAATTATCCTTTCATTGTGTTAGGAACTACTTTTGAATAACATTTAAATTTTATTTTTTTCTCTTCTGCAAATAATCTGTTGTGTTACAATATCAAATCATCAATGCTTCTGAGAAAACTGTCCAAGGTGACTTATTTTTCTTGAGGAAGTGTGTCTTGCTTATGAAGTACCAAAAGAAAACAAAGAACTTTTCTTTCTCCCTCCAGTCTTCACCGTTGTGCATGGCTGGTGTGCATGCTGGAGTAATATCCAACGTGCTGGGAGGCCAAATTAGTGTTGTGATTAGTAAAGGCATCCCATACTATGAAAGTTCCTTGGCTAACAACGTCACATCTGTGGTGTAAGTACATGTGCTATTTGTAATAAGCATGCTGGTGTGGGAGGCAGGGACTGGCTAGATGTCATGTTTAATGGTGTTCATGAGGTACCATTTATGCAGTAAGACTCAGTGTGTGTTGTCAGGATCTGAGTATTTTCAAGACTACTGGCAGTGGGAATTGTGGCTTGTTCTTCAAAGAAATAGTCATTGGAAAGGGTGATTTGTTTCTTCCTTCTAAGGGTAGATAAAAGATCCAAAGGTATAATTACTCTGTGCCTTATAGCCCATGCATGCCAAGCTAGACTGAAGATAATTGAGATTATTTTTTAAATGTCGGTCGTGGTGCCTGGACTCTGGGCCTGGGCGCTGTCCCTCAGCTCTTCAGCTCAAGGCTAGCACTCTACCACTTGAGCCACAGTGCTACTTACAACTTTTCCCTGCTTATGTGGTACTGAGGAATCGAACCCATGCATGCAAGGCAAGCACTCTACCACTGAGCTACCTTCCCAGCCCAGGATAATTGAGATTTTTGAACATAAAATAAATTTCCATATAAAGCAGAAGTAGTAGTATTATGATTTCCCTGTTCTCCCAAGAGAATATTGAAAAACATATTTATGGTTTCTACTGTATTCTACTGATTTGCTAAACAGATTGGGCATCAAAAGCAAGGAAATTTGAAACATGATCTAGGACAATGTCTATAGTCTGTTTCTATAAGTCTTGCCCCATAGACAACACTAAACTAACTGAAGCCAGATTGTTTTCAGAGACCCTGGTCAGATTTCATTCAGAAGATAAAGAGAATGGTCCATACCAATAGCAGAACAGAATAAGCCATTTTTTTTCCCTGAAAATATCTAGATAGTATCATGGTATAATGGCTAACACACCTAAAATTACTGCTAGCACTGGGAGATTGAATCAAGATTGAAACTTTGATGCCAGTCCCAGCTACGTATCAAAACACCCTGTGTAAAAATAAATATTCGTTAATTTAAAAAACAGAAGAGTAAAAATATCACAGGTCTCCTTTTCGGTGACATTTTTCTTTAGAGTTTCATTCACAATGTTTTAGTCATGTAGAAGTCATTCTTAGCCCACTGAGACTCAAAGGAGGCTATGCCTGAGCTGTTACTTGCCCAACTCTGGTATGGACTCTGTTTATTTCTTTCTTCTTATTTTGTATACAGATTTCATTCTTTTTTCCTTTTATGCACTTAGAAAGATAAGCTGGTGCAGCTGCATTCTCTTTCATACTTAAAAACAGACAGGTAGACTTACATTGTTTTGTAAGTATCCGCACTCTGTATTAAGGGTAGGTGTAACACTGGTGAGTCCCCTGGGAAGCCATGTGGTCTTCCCAACTGCCACAGTGTGAACTTTCTCCTCCAGCTAATAGGCTCTCCTCCAGCCACTCTTCTAAAATGCAGATGTAGTGCTGTATTCTAATTCTGAAAGTCAGCTCTCAGATATGTTTATTTTCCTAAAATTAAAAAGCAGTCCCTCAATTATTAGCTAGAAAACTAGAACCTTTTTATGTACTTTTTTCCAAAAGCAGTTACTGAAGTTTTACGAGTCAATTTATATCATGAAAATGACAATAAGTACAAATTAAAGGTTACATGGCAGAGGAGGTGAGTCTGATTGTGGCACATCATATGTGTATATGAACATGTCAGAGTGAAATCTCTCCTATACAATTAAATGATGCTAATAAAAAAGTTAATAAAAAGAAGGTTCCACGAACACTGAACCTGCATGTTGAACCTGTAGAGAAAGTTATTCATGTTGATTTCAGAAGTTCTGCTCAGAAATCAGATGATATTGTTTGTCTGTTGGTTAGAAATGAAATCTTGTTTTTTTTTTTAAGAATGTGGGGAGGAAATCAAAGTCTCAGGTAAATTTGAGGAATTTATGTGTTCCATTGAGTGTCACCCACACATACAAAAAAATCTTTCTGTTTTTCAGGGGACACTTATCTGCAAGCCTTTTTACATTTAAGACAAGTGGTAAGCTTTTCATGGACTTCTTTGACCTTGTAATTTGTATAGTAGCTAATCTGTAGAGAATGGCAGGTGATCAATGTATTTTCATAAAGTAATAGTTCCTGCCCTTAAGGAATGGAGTTGACCCTCCCTATTCATGGTTTCATATGTGCAGATTGGAAGCATTTAGGAAAAAGAAAGTATGTTGCTGGGCACCGGTGGCTCATGCCTGTAATCACAAGTAATCTACAGAGGGTAATATCAATCTAAAGTTAAAGGAGGTATTTGCAGGTAACTTGTCAATATTATACCATTTTATATGAGGGATTTGAACCTGTACGAATTTTGATATCCTCTTGTGGGGTGGAGGTAAGAAGTGTTCTGTGGAACCAGTCCTACAGACACTCAGGAACAAGTGTAGGTTTTTAAGTTCCTAGGGACACACAAAAATGTAGGCCCAAGAAACACTTACCACTTATACAACAGGAAGTTTACAGTAAGCAGGATTACATATTTTGAAATTGCATCTGGAAACCAAACTGACTTTGTGTTGTTTCAGGTTGTTACGGAACACTGGGGATGGAATCAGGTGTGATTGCTGATGCTCAGATAACAGCATCATCTGTGCTAGAGTGGACTGACCACACGGGTCAGAAGAACAGTTGGAAAGCTGAAAAGGCCAGGCTGAGAAAGCCTGGGCCTCCTTGGGCTGCTTTTGTCACTGATGAGTATCAGTGGCTACAAGTAGATCTGAATAAAGAAAAGAAAATAACAGGTGAAGAGAGGCAATTTTCTTTTCTTTTTTTTCCTTCTTCGGTTTGGTGGGTATTTTGTTTTGTTTTTGTTTGGGGGTGGAGTTTTTTTGTACTACTTGGGATTGAACCCAGAATCTTGCACTTGTGCCACATCCCAACTCTTGTTTTTAAGATAGGATACAACTAACTTTGCTAGATCTGGCCTCAAACTCATGATCCTCCTTTCCTTTCTCTGCCACGCAAGTACCTGTGATTACTGGCACGCACCACCCTGCCTAGCTAAGAGACATTTCTTTTTCTGGCTTAGGGGAGGATTTCCATGCATTTATACTTCATGCCATTCAGGATAAGGGACATTTATTTGTTTGTTTATTTTTGGTAGTGGGGCTTGAACTCTGGGCTTCAGCGTTGTCCCTGTGCTCTTAGCTCAAGGCAAGTGCTCTGCTGCTTGAGCCACAGTGCCACTTCCTGTTTTCTAGTGGTTTATTGGAAATGAGTCTCATGGACTTTCCTGCCCGGGCTGGCTTTGAACCTTGATCCTCAGATCTCAGTCTCCTGAGTAGCTAGGATTACAGGTGCCCAGCCTAAGGGACATTTTTATACAATGATTGACAGTACTGATTTTCTTTGGAAACCTGATAACATCTAAGATTGTTGTAGAAAATTGAGTAACTAAAATCTAATTATATGGTTTCAAGTTTTCTGTATTTTCCTAATATTGGAGATGGTTTCATAAAATATGGCAAAGAACTGGTTACAGAGCGCAGAGCTCTTGAGTTTGAACCCCAGTACTCAGTAACTTCTCATTGTAATAAGTTATTTTAAGGGAGAATCTCAGTAAAGTTATATTGAGACATTTTAATCATCTCTTAGTCATTAAGAGAAATTTACATTAAAAAGCCTACATGGTGTAAATATTCAATGCTGATAAATGTAATTTAGGTGAAGTTGGCAAATGGTCAGAATAATTGGTTGAGACTAGTTTATATAACTTTGTTAGAAGAGTTGTTCTGGTGCAGAAAATACCAATCATTATCTTCCATTTGTTTATTCCCAGGAAATTATTCTGAGAGAATGAAATATACTTTATCATGATATGAACACAAGCTGCCCAGACACAATAGTTCCTTCCTTATGCATGCCCAGAATTCCTCCTATCTCTGTAGGGGCACAAAGCCAAGGATTTAGTAACTATGTTGATAAAAACTTAAGGGATAGAAATAAACCATAACCAGAAGTATTTGCACAGGACATCACAAGTGTTTATACTTCAATGCCAAGCAAACTTTGGGAATCAGACTTTGTGTCCTAATGAAAGCCGCTCTTTATCTTCAGGTATTGTAACCACTGGGTCCACCATGGCAGAGCACAAGTACTACGTGTCGGCCTACAGGATTCTGTACAGTGAGGATGGGCAGAAATGGACAATGTACAGAGAACCTGGCATGGAGCAGGATAAGGTAAAATGATTGCAAAGGTATTTTTAAGAATATTTTGAAAGATAAGCCTTGTTAGAAGTTTCAGAAGCAATGCTATGTTGAGGTAAAAATTAAATGTTTTATTGTACACTGCTCTCTTCTGGTCACTTTAGACAACTTCATCTTTAATTAGCCTCTGCCTGTTGAAGAAAACAGCAGTTTTATCTTCATACCTGTCTTCTGCTTAATGCTTCAAACTTGACCAATAAATACCACATGCATAAATAGCAGTGGGTTATATTCTTGGAACAACATTTTTCCCTTCATTTTTAAAAGATAAATTCACTAGTCATACAACTCGAGGTTGACTTTTTCGCTGAATAGTTTGAATACATTGTTCTACTATTTTCTGGTTTATATTGGTTTTGATGAGAATTCTTTTTTATCAGTCTTTGTTCCTGAATATATAATGGGTCTTTATTTCTACATTTAATATTTTATTATTTGTTTCAGACATTTTGATGATATTTTGGGTAATATTCTTCATGTTTCTTAGGATTCTTTGAGTTTCTTAGATTCATAATTATGATTTATATCATATTTAGAAAATTGCAGAACATTTTTCTTTAAATATTTCTCTTCTCCATTTCTAATCTAATTTACTACTTGGTCCTTAAGTATATCAAACAATTCACTGGAAGTGGTGCTGTGGCTCAAGTTGTAAAATGCTTGCCTTGAGCTGAAGAGCTGAGGGATAGCACCCAGGCCCAGAGTTCAAGCCCCACGACCAATAAACAAACAAAAAAAGAACAGTTCACTGATGCTCTGTTTTTGTTTTACATCTTTTTCTCTTCATTGTTTGGTTTGGAACATTTCTGTTCACTAATTTGAAATTTACTAATTTCTTTTACAGTCTCTAATCTGCTATTAAGCCATCTAATGTAGTTTATCCCTAGTATTTTGTTTTGCCTCTAGATTTTAAACTCAGGATTTAAAAAAAATTACTTAATGTCTCTCATTTCTATATCCATGCATTCATCTGTCTCTGAAATGATGGGGCAATGTAATAGTTTTTCTAATGTCCTTACCTATTACTTTTACCATGTCATATCTGGGTCTTTCTTTTTTTTATATATTATGGTTCTCTTCCTTGGCTTTCTTGCTCCTGGCTGGCACTCTACCACTTGAGCCATGGCTTTCTGCTAGTTATTTTGGAGATGGAGTGTTGCAGACTTTTCCGCCCATACTGGTTTCAGATATCAGCCTCCTAAGTAGCTAGGATTACAGAGCCAGTAATGCCTGGCGATACTTGGTAACTTTTTGATTGCATTATGCCATGCTGGATTTATTATTATTATTATTATTATTATTATTATTATTATTGAACAGTTATTTTTTCTTTTTATGGCCTGCTTTTTAAAAAGCTTTGTTAGGCAGGATTTAGTAGCCTTTAGCTCACACTTTTCCTGTCACTTAGTAACTGCTCAACCTAAATGTCCCATGTACTGTGAAGTTTCTCTATTGTGTGTTAGCAATGCGAGATAGCCCCCAACTTAAATAGCTCTAAGATTTTTTTTTTTTTTTTTTTTTTTTGCAGTTGTGGGGCTTGAATTCATGGCTGGGCACTATCCCTAAACTCTTTTTGTTCAAGGCTAGTGTTCTACCACTTTGAGCCACAGTTCCATTTCCAGTTTTGTTTTGTTTTTTATTTGTGGGGTATGAACTCTGGGCTTGGGTGCTGTCCCTGAGTTCTTCAGCTACAGCGCCACTTGCAGTTTTCTGGTGGTTAATTGGAGATAAGAGTCTTGTAGAATTTTCTGCCCAGGTTGGCTTTGAATTGTGATCTCAGCCTTCTGAGTAGCTAGGATTACAGGTGTGAGCCACCAGTGCCTGACAGTTTAAGAATTTTTCTACTGGTTCATAATGATTCTTTTTGTTTCTTTTCGTGCAGCCAAAAACTTAAGGGAAAATACCTTAGGAACATCAGTCAGACTGTCTCATTATTTCCTTTGTCCTTCTCCACTTCCCGTCTGTCCTCAGCTGTGCTGTACAAATTCTAGATTCCTATTATCTTCAAGTCTCTGAGTTCTTTCTTCATAACTCAGTGAGAACAGTAGGCTCTAGATATTTTTTTCCTGGAAATAATCTTGACAGTGCTAGTGAGCAGTGCTCACTTAATTCGTTTGCCTGTTTTTCAGAGTCTGAGAACCAGTGTGTCATATATTTTGTACAGTTTTCCACATGTTAATTGCTACACAGAAGGGAAAGTCTTCCTATGGAATTACATGAAACAACCATCATTTCAGTACATTTGTCCACCTGTTCCCTCATCTACCCTGTCATTCCTAAAGGAAAAGAAGTAGTGGGATTTGGACATGTTATTTTCACCTGATTGTTGAGTTCATTAGTGTATCATTTCACATCTATTCTAACTTGCAGCTGTGAATGAACTGATATAGATCAAATTGGTTTATTTTTTTCAGAAAAGGGGATTAAGACATGTACAACTTTCTTTCGTAATTATTACTTTCCAATATTTTTCCATATCATTTGATAATATTCAATAAAAGTTAACTTTCTTGGAAATGAAGACTTTGATTTCCATTTCTATATTTTCCTAGTGACACTTACTTAGTCAAGCCTCTCTGTACACCAAAATTTTCATTAAATGCTTATAGGTTGATTATGTCAAAAAAAAAACAGTGTTTATAAGGTCTTTCTATGCTGTTTTATTAAATTAAGATCAGAGTAGAGAGCAGAACGCACTAGTTTTTCTCCTAAAATGGTATTTCACTGTAGTTTCTGTACCACTAATATGAGACAAAATAATTGCCTTTATTTGATTTTAGAGTAATAGTTAAAGAAGCTTGCCAAGTATGAGAACATTGTATCTTCAAAACAACCTTTTCGAAAATGACAAATAGTAACACATCTAATTGAATGCGAATCAGCCAAAAAGGAATAATCCTCTTGGAGATAACTTGGGAAACGTGTACTTGCTCTTGTCTTACCTGATTGAAAAAAAAATTTCTATCACTGTGATTTTAAGTATTTAGAAAGCAACAAGTTGATTGGTCCTCAGGGGAATTTTTTAGCTTATAGATGATTTACATGTAAGTCAGTGCCCTGTCACAGGGTGGCCCTCTTACATTCTGAATCAGCTTTCTGTGCCTTTGCTTGTTTCATCACGAAGAACATCTGCATTAATTGCATGAAAATACATTAGAAGTAATTAAAAGATAATTCAGTATAAGATACACTCAGTTTTTTGAAATAGTTGAGGGAAAGAGATATAAGACACAAAATTGTATTTTTTGTTGAGCACTAATGGCTCTTGGTATTAGAAGGATTAAGGTGCTGAACCACAGATCCTCAAAACTCATTTTCTCCAGTGAATTAGCAAAAAGAACAGGAGCAGTAGAAAAGCTAAGCAAGAGGGTGAGACTCTTGAGTTCAAGTCCCAGTACTGGCACAAAAAAATTAAATTATATTTTTACTTGAAAATCATTTATATAGGGCTGGGAAGGTGGCTCAGTGGTAGAGCGCTTGCCTTGCATGCCTGAGACCCTGGGTTCAATTCCTCAGCACCACATAAGTAAAATAAAAAAAGCCGGAAGTGGCGCTGTGGCTCAAGTGGTAGAGCGCTAGCCTTGAGCTAAAGAGCTGAGGGACAGCGCCCAGGCCCAGAGTTCAGGCCCCATGACTGGACCCAAAAAAAAAAAGAAAGAAAATCATTTATATAATGTGTTTGTAGCTATTTGATTACAAACAGAGGCATAGAACATTGTTTTCAAAATTATTTTTCTGGTTCTGGTAGCAATAAGCAATGAACATGTAACATAGGAACTGACTTACTGCAGTTGATCCTGTAGATGGAGGTATAGAGTGATCATGTATTTGCTAGTCTGATGTTCATTTTCAGTGTTAAAACAAAATTAAAAATGTACACAAAAGCATTTCCCCTAAGATACTAAAGAATTGATTCTTTTTTACTTTAAAAATAAATTAATATGTATAGGTAAATAATAATTTTACAAGACAAAAAGGAATAGTTTTGTAACATAAACAGTATCTTACTGTCATTGAAATCCTTTTCCCAATTGCTAAAGTCATAAATCACTAAAGTGATTATGTTCTTTCTTTACATTTTGATGAAAAATGTGAAGCTTCTTAATAGATCTTCCAGTTGATAATTTATATTCTTAGAAATCAATTCTTATACTTTACAGATGTTGTTGAAGGCCCAAGAATAAAACACAAAACTTGTTTTAATGGCACAATTTAGTTCTGACCTGTTAAAGTACCAATTTTTGTTGCTGTTTTTTAAAGATATTTCAAGGAAACAAAGATTATCACCAGGATGTGCGTAATAACTTTTTGCCACCAATTACTGCACGTTTTATTAGAGTGAACCCTACCCAGTGGCAACAGAAGATTGCCATGAAAATGGAACTACTTGGCTGTCAAGTCATTCCTAAAGGTAACGAGGCAATGGGATTTAGACAGGTTACTTTCACCTGATTGTTGATGATGTTGATTTCTTAATATATACAACAGGGAGTAATCACATATGTTTAAAGGGTAAAGTGTGACAGTTCAATATATATTCAAAATGTGTGATTGTCAGATCAGAGTAGTAGTAGTAGTAGTAGTAGTCAGTTGTATATCATTTCTTAAAGTTGGGAACTTTCAAGACCCTCTCTACTAGGGATCATTTAGTAAACTGGTTTTGCTGTTCATGTTTTTGTATAATCAAAATATCTTAAAACAACTTTAGAAGTTATGTATCAGTATGTGTATTAAGAAGTAATAAGATCACTATTACGATCTTATTTGCTGCCATTGCTTTCCAAATCTAGTCTCAATATCAATAATTTTTATCAATTCTCATGTATTATAAAATAAACACTGAAGATTAGAACAGTAAGCTTAAACTTAAGTGTATCTTATTAATACTATGTAAAATGTTTTATTCGCCAAAACTACCACAATGCCTGACATGGAGTTGGCTCCCCAAAAGTGCTTACTAGGTGAACTGAGGAACTGTAGGTAGAACTGCATAATTTTATAGTTCAGCTACATTCTGCTCCCCCTTATTCTCCTTTCCTAAGATTAAGTTTAGATATCTTCAATTACTTAATTGAAAAATATTTGTCCATCTAAGATCTCAGAGTCAGCTTGCTGATTAATTCCTCACTCTGTGTCCCTACCTGTTTACAAAAATCTGTTAGGTTTCTGTTTCCCTGATGCTGTACTGTTTTCCTGATTGCACCCTGATTCCCACCCTGATTGCAACAGTCTCATTACACTCCTCAAAATGAGACTCTCCTCCCAATTCATGTAGCCCATGTAACACCTCCTTCTTGGAACTGGCCCTTCTTCCCTTCCCCCCGAATTCCCATAGTCGACATAATGTGACCGATGTGACTGTCCCCGAAAATTTTGTTTGAATTCCTCACGCACCTTTCCATTGCTGCTGCCTCCATTCCTGCTTAGAGCAGCCAGGCAGATCTGTCCCCCCAACATTGGTCTGTCCCCCCATATTGGTCACTCGCCTCTCATTTCTTACAGTACATTCACACAGTCATACATTTATCCTTCTGATATATTTGCTCAGAAATGTAAAATCACTCTGGAATTAAGTAGTTTAGAAATTGTTGACAGATCTAACATGACTATTTTTAAAATGATTTTTAAAAGCAAAAACATATAAACATAAATAAATCATTTTTAAGGCCGTTCTCCAAAGACTCAACCCCCGCCTCCTCGGGACAGCAATGACCTCACCAATACCACAGTTCTTCCCAGAGTAGCCAAAGGTAAGTCTGTCTCCAGTGTGAGACTTTTGATACTCCCTGCATTTGGAGCATAGTTCCCTGTAAGGACTGGAAGGCAGTATAAAAAATAAGTTCATAGTAACTTGGTATAGAGAAACAGCATAAAGAGTTTTTTTTAAAAACTTTTTTCAAGGTCGTGCCCCAAAATTTATTCAACCACTACAACCTCGCAGTAACAAAGAATTTCCTGCACAGACAGAACAAACAACTACCACTCCTGATATCAAAAACACTACTGTGACTCCAGATGTAACCAAAGGTATGCAGATGTGATGGTAATTGCCTGCCCTGTCCTGGTGTTCTGTTCTTATCTTAAGTTTTTGGAACATTTCCTGCTGAAACCCTTGGTTTCTTTCCTTCTGTGTTTTTTAAACATAAACAACAACAACAAAAATAATTTCCCTTCTTAAGGAAAACACGTGACTGAGCTCAGCCCTTTTCTCTCGTACCATGTAGAAATAGAATTTTTAAGTATTTACAGATGGTTATTGGTTCATAGGCCATGTTTTGGATTTTTTTCCCCTCCCATCCAGCTAAACACATTTGGGACTCAGGCTTAGAAATGTAGTAGTTAAAAAAAATTATAAATCCGGGGCTGGGAAGGTGGCTCAGTGGTAGAGCGCTTACCTTGCATGCCTGAGGCCCTCGGTTTGATTCCTCAGCACCACATAAGCAAAAAGAAAAAAAAAAGCTGGAAGTGGCACTGTGGCTCAAGTGGTAGAGCACTAGCCTTGAGCTGAGGCCCTCGGTTTGATTCCTCAGCACCACATAAGCAAAAAGAAAAAAAAAGCTGGAAGTGGCACTGTGGCTCAAGTGGTAGAGCACTAGCCTTGAGCTGAAGAGCTGAGGGACAGCGCCCAGGCCCAGAGTTCAGGCCCCACGACCAGATTTCCCCCCCCGCAAAAAAAATTCTAAATCCATAGTGGGAAACAAACTTTTTCTGCACAGGAGAATGCAAAAGAGGAAAAGAAAACAAAAGTTAGAATAGAAAATAATACTTCTAGGGGCTGGGAAGATGGCTCAGTGGTAGAGTGCTTGCCTTGCATGCAAGAGGCATTGGGTTCAATTCCTCTGCACTACATAAGCAGAAAAAGCCGGAAGTGGCGCTGTGGCTCAAGTGATAGAGCATTAGCCTTGAGCTGAAGAACTCAGGGACAGTTCCCAGGCCCAGAGTTCATGCCCCACAACTGACAAAAAAAAAAAAAAGAAAGAAAGAAAATAATACTTCTAAAGAATACTCTGGTCTCTGATTTTTAGGTGTTTACAATTACTATTATTTTTTCAGATTAAAAATGTGTTAGGATTTAAAATTGTGTCACTAATGATAAATAAGATGTTAAAATACATAAGGCAGATACTTTTATTGGCTAGTCATTGAAAAGTAAAGCTTTAGTTAAATTCAGAAAATGAAGTGTCAGTATTGTCATGGAGTTTCTGTCCCTCCTAACAGATAAAAAGCAGAACAATGCAGTGAGGACAAATCTATGCCATGTGGATTTTGAATCAGTTTGGTTTTTGAAAAATGTGCTAGCATTATCTGTTTTTCTAAACATGTGCTAGCATTGAGATACATTCCTTTATAGTTTTTCAGGACCGTTTCTTTCCTGTCTTCTAAAGTATTTCTGTCATGATCAATTTTATTCTCATGCCACGGGAAAGAAGCTGACATTCTTAAGGCGAGAGATACCAGTATCTCTGTCTACTGGTGGAGATCATCTAACAGTTTGTGGATGGCATATATTTAGACAAAACCTTGTGCCTGAATGGAAGCTCAGTCATTTAAATCCATTGCTTATCTTAAAATCTGATTAAAGAATCTCTAAATATCAAGGTATCCTCCAGTCTCTTTTTCCAGAACTAGATCCCTGTAAGAATGAATCTTCTCAGTTGAAGACCTCCTGTCTCCTTTTCTTTGGGATGGTGGGTATGGAGTTTTGTTGTTGTTTTGTTCTTTATTGTTAGCTAAGCAGAAGTTTTAAGCTGTGATTCAATCATATTCTATTTCTATCCAGTCATGTTCTTGCCAGCCTCAAAAATTTTAGGGAGGGTTAGGGATGGTCAATGGTAGAGCACTTAGCTAGTGTGGCCAAGGCCCTGGAGTTGATTAGCAGCAGTGCATGAACACAGAGAGGTAGGGTAAGAAGGGAGCAGAGAAAGAAGAGAAGAGGGGAAAAGTATGTTACAGTCAGATTTTGATGAGATCTGTCACAATTCCCTAGTGAATTCTTCTGTTTGCTCTCAATTTTCGTATTTTTCAAATCCATAAACACTCAGTTATCTCTATCACTCAGTTATCTCTTCCATTTCCCAAAGAAAGTACAAAAAAATTGGAAGAAAATCCCCTCTTTGAAGAGTCTACAGATTTGTATCCTCTGTGGGTTATATTGATAAGAAGGGTATTTCTAAAACTGATCACTTTGTCCTCATACCAGTCCATTAACTAATTGATTATCCTCTCCCTCTCTCCTATCCCTTATCTTCCTCTCTTGGATACAGTTTTTGAGTAAAGAATGTGATGGGGGTTAGATCCAGCAGTGCCTGGCTCTTAGGTCCTCAGTGAATATCAGCCTTTTCTGCTCTTATCATCTTCAAAGCTAGGACGGGATTGAAGGCAGAAGGAAGCATCTAACATTCAAAATAACCTTGGACGGATCTATCAGTATGTAGGCCCTGTACTCCATATGTGATGAGCCATCGCTAAGTTCCTAAGGCCAGCTCCAGTCTCATGTCAAGTTTCAGACCTATTATTACTTCTGGACACTACATTGTTGTCTGTCCTTAGCTAAGAAATGTTTTGTCATTGTGTGGTAACATCATTGACAATTGCTGTATTTAACCGTGGATGGTGCCATGATTCTCTTATTCTCATTCATCATGAGATATTTGGATAATTTTCAATTCTTCTGTCTTATGAAAAAAGTAGGAATGAATATGTTTAAAGATGTTTATTATATTATTTGTTTTTTATATTTAAATATGTTGAAATATGTTCAATGTCTTTAATTTCTTCCCCAGAAGAAATTAAATTAAATTCACCACTATCATAACTTTTTATAGATACTAACACAAAATATCAGTCACAAAGTATTACTAGTTTATATATTCACATTAAAAAATGTGTCCTGGCATCCTCTTAAACTATTAGTTGTACTTTCTTCAGACATTTGCCAGTTTAATAAGAAAGTATCTTGTTTTAACTTAATTTCTTGAGTTACTAGTGGTGGTCAGTACTTGTTTTTCAGTGAGTGAGCAGTTGATTTTTAATTTTTCTACTATCTTGTTTGCTTTTTACTTGTAAAGTCCTGAAGCATACTCATCCTCACACTATCTTTACTAACATATGCAGATAGTGATTTACCCTATATATAGTTTGTCTTGCCATTTGATTTGATTTAAAATTCTATACAAATTTCCAACATGAAGTGAATAGTTGTACACATGTCCCTGTATCTTGGAAACCTTGTGAAGTTGCAAACTTATGCTGGATTTTGATAAACATTGTACAAGGTATTTTTTTATGCTGGATTTTGATAAACATTGTATAAGGTATTTTTTTAAGATAGAAATAGTGAATATAGTATAGCTGAATCTATCTCTTTGTGATTTCTGCTTTTGGTGTTCATATGACTTGTGTTTATATTTGTTTTTATCATTTCAGATGTAGCGCTGGCTGCAGTTCTTGTCCCTGTTCTAGTCATGGTCCTTACTACTCTCATCCTCATATTAGTGTGTGCTTGGCATTGGAGAAACAGGTTCGTATACAGCTAGCTCACCTGGTTGGTTGTTAGGGAATGTAGAAAGCATTCTAGTGTGCATAGAATCTAAATATGAATACAGGACAATTCTCCTGTTGGAGAGTGATAGTATTCATTAGAACAGGAATTGTGATTTTTTTTTAATATGATTTCAAACTAGTAAGTTGCAGTCCCAGAACTTGTCATTGAAACCTTTATTGTATCACTCTGGACTTGTACATTAAGGTCTGTACATTAATATGAACAATGAAACACAATAGAAACTGAGTAATAGTTACTGGAAGACTGAGACGAATTTCTTTCTCCATAGTGTTTAGCAAGATAGACTGACACAAAACAGAAAACCCATCATGTGACTTGATGAGTTATTTATGAAGTGCTCAGGGAACCTTCAAAGTTATCTTAAGCCTTTTCTTTAGGAAGGAAGACTCCTTATGTTTTGTCTTAGAGAAATTGGATGCCTAAATAGAGGGAAGTACATGTTCCATTGGGCTGCTAGAAGAAAAATACCAGAAGCCAAGTTGATTTATAAACCACAAAAATTTACTTATTACAGTTCTGGATGCTGAAAAGTGAAAGATCAAGGCACTGGCAGATTCAAGCCAACAATGAAGGCTCTGCTGATTCAGAGACAATACCTTCTTGCTGTGTCCTCACACTGGCAAACGGGTCAACAAGCCCCCTCAGGCCTCTTTCATAAGGGCACTAATTTCATTTATGAGATCCTTAAATGTATGCTCTGACCACCTCTCAGAGGCCCTGATTTGCCATTTCCTCACTTTGTGGGTAGGATTTCAATATTTGAACATAGGAGAGAGACAAACATTCAGACCATCACAATAAGAATAGTCCAGACTGAGGAAATTTCTAACATGAAAGCAGAGATGCAGACTAGATACAAAACAAGATTCAGTTCATGTAGACTTGACATGAGAGTCTTGAGTGGTACAATCATAGAAATAGTCTTGGCCTGCATCAAGAAAGGCTTTCTAATAGAGATAAATGTAGGTTTTATTTTACAGATGGGCAAATCATTGAGTATTGTGCAAACAGGTGCAGCTATGTAGTGACAGGAGTAGGGGTGGATTAACGAGGAGAAAGAAGAGGCAGCCCAGGTGAGTTTGGAAAACCGTTGGGTCAGGCAGAAACCTCACCGGTGATGCTGTGTTTTAGAGCAGCATCATAAGGATACATGATGAGGTGTCGACTAGAGAGAAAGGAGGGAACCAGTATGGACTTGAAGGTTCTGGCTTATGCAGTTAAACTTGTAGCAATGTCATGAGGTGAGGTAGCAAAGCAGGAGGGACATGTTTGGTAGAGAAAGATGCTTCATTTTTTTCTTTTAGTTTAGTCCTGCAACAAGTATTTTAAGACTTGGCTGCTACCCTGTGCCAAGTCTTGACCCTGTGTTGAGGAGCTCCATGGTGAATGCCAAAGCTTACAGACCAGGACAGGTTGCAGTGCCGAATAATCACCCGTGATGCCTCCCATAGAATGTGTGCCACAAAGGGAAGGGACAAGGATCTCAGATTCAGAGAGCCAGTAAAGGAGTGTTAA
Organism: Dipodomys ordii; assembly: GCF_000151885.1. Classification (NCBI taxonomy): domain Eukaryota; kingdom Metazoa; phylum Chordata; class Mammalia; order Rodentia; family Heteromyidae; genus Dipodomys; species Dipodomys ordii. The sequence goes on along the minus strand of NW_012267289.1, from coordinate 9,131,411 downwards.
GGCACTTTTGGGAAGGAGGGGGAAAGAACTTTAAAATATCAGGAGAGGCAAGTGTGTGATACAGTTAGTGAACTGAATAACAGTAATGATGAGGCTAGAAGCAAATAAAACTTGCTCAAGGCTACCCAGCTAGTATGAGGTATTTAGGATTAAGTTTCAGCGTGTGCTCTGACAAATGGTTGTCCCTGACAGTGTAATAAATAATTGAAGTATGATTACTGTGGGGAGAGTTCTGTGTGGTGAGGAAGAGGATGGAGAGTATAGTTGAAGGAAGGCACAGTCAGGTCTTAAGTTTGGAATGGTTACACATGTTTAGTTTTCGGGATACAAGGGCTGAGCTGGAAAACTGGAGTAAAATTGCTTATGATTAACTTCTTGACAGACAGTTCAGGAAAAAAGGACAAAAGAATAAAAATTTTTTAAAAACCAGCTGTAACATACTGAAACCTGAACCTGTACCAACCATTATTCCAAGCACTTATATGAAGTTAATAGGCTAAAAGCTTGTTACTGATACTATTTAAAAACCTTTATAGTGCAAGCCTTGGCTAATACTTATGTCATTAATTCTTTTTCTGAGCCATATATCTAAACTCCATTTAGTATATGATAGAGATTTTGAGGCCACAATTGTTTTGTAAACCACCATTATTTATTATTTTTTTCCATTCAGGTTTTTTTTGGAGGGGGGCTGTTTTTTGTTGCTTGTAGGGTTTGAACATGGGGCCTGGGTGCTGTCTCTGAGCTCTTTTTGCTCAGGGCCACTTTGAGCCACAGTACCACTTCCAATTTTCTTGTGGTTAATCAGAGATTAGAGTCTCATGGACTTTGCTGCCCGGACTGGCTTTTGAACTGTAATTCTCAGATCTCAGCCTTCTGAGGAGCTAGGATTATATAGGTGTGAGCTACCAGAGCCCTGACATTCAGGGCTGATTAACAGCTTGACTGCCCACCATCTCTTTACAAATTTATATTATACTTCATTTTGACAAAATGAAGTAATAAATAGTCTGTAAGATAAAGAGGGTTTAAATATCAATACTGAATAGCAAACGTTTCCTAATAGATAAAGCAAGTGGCTTAGGCTTTTAATGAAAGCCATGTTTGTGACATTGAGCATTGTGATGATGGTAGCATTCTCTGGGACAAAGGAGTAGAAGAACAGTAGGAACTTAGAAAAGAACAGTGAAGAACACCACCGGATTTTTTTTTCAGTAAATTTTATGAATCGATGGTTTTGTGAAATTTAACAGACTTAGCAGAATTTGACTGTAATAGCCCACCTATCAGGGCTGAGCCTTTAATATGATTCAGTCTTTTCATCTACAGACTTGACCTTTTTATCATTCCAAGAGTGGCTAATAGATAGAAAACAAGAACTTCAATTTATTGAGATTCTAAAATGTGGTGGCTGGGAAGGTGGCTCAGTGGTAGAGCGCTTGCCTTGCATGCCTGAGGCCCTGGGTTCGATTCCTCAGCACCACATAAGCAAAAGCCGGAAGTGGCACTGTGGCTTAAGTGGTAGAGTGTAGCCTTGAGCTGAAATGCTGAGGGACAGCGCCCAGGCCCAGTTCAGGCCCCATGACCGGACCCCCCCCCAAAAAAAAGGAAATGAGATTCTAAAATGTATAAGCCTCTGCAGTGTTAACATTGAGAGTCAAATGAAGAAGAGAACTCACTCATGTATATCGGTCAGTAGAAATGTTATTAACTCTGACATTAATGCTGCAGTCTCAGAGATTTCTTATGAGAAAATCTACTCTATTAGCTAACTTTGTGCCACTGTATTTTTCCAGAAAGAAAAAAACTGAAGGCACCTATGACTTACCTTATTGGGACCGAGCAGGTAACTTTCACAAGGGAAGTCCTCTAGGTGGCAGTAGTGAGAGAAAGGCTGTTCTCAGGCCCTCTGGGTCTCTCCAGTGAAGACAGGTGGCATTCCTCTTCTATTTTTATCCTTCTGCAAAATCTCTTCTAGTTAACAAGTAATGGAATGGAAAGTGCAAATTTCTCAGAACGCATGCTGTGGTTTTTCTTCTGGAACTGTTGTTTGGCTTTTCCTATGTGTCTGTTATATTAGTACAAAACCAAGGACTGTGGTCCAAGGAACACAGTGTGTGTTTGTCACTCTGCCATGGCCACTTACCAAGCAGAGTCAAACAGTTTATGAAATCAGTAAGGTCTGCTATCTCAGAGGTGATGGGTTGTCATCTCCTGACACCAAAGGTTCTCTAGAGTTCACTGCTAGAAGCCAAGAAGAGAACAAAGCTAGAGGCCACTACAATATACCTAGTGCTTCTGATACTCCAGTACAAGTCTTGAAAAGTTCTGCGTTTTTGTTTTTTCAGAAAAACTTACTTAAAAACTATTCCCACAATAGAACACACTACCTGGCCACCTGTAAGAGCAGTGAAATTTTTAGTGCATTGAACCATTGCACGAGATAGTCTATCAAGGCAGAAAATCAGTTTGAATGCGAAGGATAATTTATGTAGGTATTTGTTACATGAGTAAGTGGTCTCTTTGGCTTATAATGACTGTGAAGGTTGGTGGAAAGGGATGAAGCAGTTTCTCCCTGCCAAATCAGTGGAACATGAAGAAACTCCAGTTCGCTACAGCAGTAGTGAAGTCAATCACCTGAGTCCCAGGGAAGTCACCGCAGTGTTGCAAACAGACTCTGCAGGTAATTATGACACAGCCTTCACCCGGGCAGAGGGAAGACCTGCTTAGGTTTTCAGCAAAGGCTTTGGGTTTTACAGTATCTTTTTGTATATTGTAAAGCTAAACTGTTTTCTGCAGGTAAACTTTTTATTAAGGTGACCTCGAGAGAGTCATTTTTCTTAGATACTCTATTCATAAATTGGACATTCATTTCTAAAGACTGGGTATTTTATCTGTTAACTTGGGGCGCATTTGTTTTGTTTGGGGGGACAACAGAGTATTAACAATACAATAACCAAGAAAGGGATTTACAGTTTTCTGTTATCCCAATGCATATTGATTTTAAATATTTCATAATATTTGACAGAGAAGCAAATTCTCAGACTATATTTTCTAAGATTAATACATATTCCAGTAATGAAATTATTCTGTCCCATTGTTACTCTTAAGTCTAAAGAATATAAACAACCACTATTTATATAAAATTACATGAATGAGGCTTTAGAACATTTCACTACTACTTTGAGATACTGAATGACATCTTTAATTTTTTAAATTGGTTTTAACCAAGCTATTGATAGCAACAGCATTACCTGAAGAAGTGTGTGCTTTTGATGTAACCTGCAGCTGTCCCCTCAAATTGTGTAATCTCTGTATTAGTAACTTTTCTGTTGTGTCTCTGTTATCTACAGAATATGCACAGCCACTTGTGGGAGGAATTGTTGGTACACTTCACCAGAGATCTACTTTTAAACCAGAAGAAGGAAAAGAAGTCGGCTACGCAGACCTAGATCCTTACAATTCCCCCATGACAGAAGTGTATCATGCCTATGCTGAACCACTTCCCATCACTGGGCCTGAGTACGCAACCCCGATCATCATGGACATGTCAGGGCGCCCCACAGCCTCTGTGGGTCTGCCCTCCACATCCACTTTCAAAGCTACAGGGAACCAACCACCCCCTTTAGTGGGGACATACAATGTACTTCTCTCCAGGACTGACAGCTGCTCTTCAGGCCGGGCTCAGTATGACACTCCAAAAGGTGGAAAGTCAGGTCCAGCTGCCCCAGATGAATTTGTATACCAGGTACCACAGAGTGCACAGGAAGTATCCGCAGCAGGAAGAGATGGAGACTGTGACATTTTTAAAGAAATCCTTTGAAGGGGATGCTGCTTTTTACAAAGCATCAATTGAAAGCACATGGCTTTTCTTTAATTATTAGTGGTAGTAATATATAGAATGTATTACATATCTGTCACTGAAGTGGTTGGGAAAATGTGGTGACCAAGATACAGAAACTACTTACCTTGCCATCGCTTTAAAGGTGTTACTGTGGCACAGTTACTGCTTGCCTGTTACATTTCAAATATCCTGTTTGTTTACTACTGTAAAACACTATTTTTTAATACAGAAAAAGCTCCCTATAATGCACTTCAGAGAAACTGAAAATCACTGAAAGTATTTATTACCAAGCTGCAGGTACATTAATGAACTCAAGAGGGTTCTATAAGCCTGAATGGCAATAATGCATGGTACTGTTTTTGAAATATCTAATGGCTTGAAATTCTCCGTTTGTGAAAAGTAGGTACATTCATTCCTTTCCTCCTCTTTCTTTTATTGCTTTCTGAATTGTTGGGTTTTTTTTTTTTTTTTGAAAATAATTACTGGTAAAAGCATTGCTTTGAGAGCAACCATACATACTTGTTTGTCTTAGACTGACCCTGACCCATAGCTGGGAAACTGATGTGTAGTAGAGGGGTGAGTGACTTTCACTTGCAGACAGTGTTTAAGAGCTTTAATACTTTGTAGTACAAGACTCCATCTTGTCACACTTAATTTATCGCCAGCCCCTTTGTGGCTAGCTGCGTTTTGTCTGTAAAATTTTATCAATAGTTGGTGCTCACTTTATTAGTTTAACAAAACCAGTTCCCCAGTGTTGTTCTATAGACTGCAGTATATAGAATCAGGAGATAAGTAATTGACAGTTTTGAAAAGCAGTAAAGGAGAGATTATTTATTCTGTATCACTCAAAAGTAATGTAAATTACCTTTAAAAAAGTTACTTGTTCTGTTTGGTTTTACACACACAAAGTATTTTTTTTATAATTTTTAGTTAAGTAAAATAATTTGGGGGGGATGAGGGTGGGTAATGGGAAATAAAGAGTTTCATACCCTTTCCTGCTCAGTGTCACTTTGAACTGTGATCAGATCTCAGCCTCTCAAGTAACTAGGATTATAAGCATAGGCCACTGGTGTCCTCAGTAAGCCACTAGGAGATGTAGAAACCCAGCACACTTTCTTGAGTAGTGTGTGATTATGCTTATGCCTGTTTGTGTGAAGAGGCATGTCCTATCACATATGTAAAGGGAACAAATAGCAAGCTAGGAAATGAAATTGCCCAGCAAATTCCAGATTACCAGTTGTTTATGACCTACTCAGAACTAGTTTCAGTCGAGGTAAGTTAGAAGTCATCTGTAATATATTCGCTTAGAGTGCAAAACCTACCTTTAAATGTTTTTTTGACATTGTAAGAAGCTCACCATATGATAAATCTATCAGGTTTGATATCCTCTTCTTCATAAACTTCAGTTTGTTGCCAGGTGCTGGTGGCTCACGCCTGTAATCCTAGCTAGTCAGGAATCTGAGATATGAGGATCACAATTTAAAGCCAGCCTAGACAGGAAAGTTCATGAGCCTCTTATTTCCAATAAACCATTCAGAAAAGGCCGAAGTGGCACTGTGGCTGAAGTGGTAGAGCACTAGTCTTGAACGAAATATAGCTTAGGTGTCCAGGCCATGTTCAAAACAAACTTCAGTTTGTGGACATACTGTTAAAATGTACTTTCCCATTAGTGTCTATCATTTCTTTGGACTTATGCCACCAGCTTATAATGTTGCCAAAAGTTAGCAAGATTAGAATAATAATGGACAGTGTTTAATTTTATTTTCTTTTAAACATCAACATTCTAAAAGATTGGTTCAAATGAGAACAATTTAATTATATAGTTATCCTGCTTTCTCCTTGTATGATTTCTTTTTCTTTTTCTTCTCCAGACTTTGAGGCACAATTCCACTTACTGAGAAGTCAATGCATATTTTGTTTCAGAATGAAACAAAAAGCACAGATATTGAACTCTTGTATTAATCCATATATGAATGTGTAAAAGCACATGTATTAATGCATATATCCCCTTTCAGGTGGGAAGAGTAAACCAGTTGCTTTAGTGTCCTTATTCATACTTGGTACACAGATTATACTTTACCCTGTCTTACATCTGTTTGATGTTCTAAGAGACACGTTTTCAATAACTTTTATTTTCCCAAAGAAGCTTGCTATGTTTGTGTAATTGAGAGTACCTGGTTGTTTTTCCCTGGAGTTTGCTTTTGTGAGGCAGTGTTTTTGAAATGTTGGGTATTTTAAGACTTGATTCATATTGCCACTGTGCTTGAACTACCAATGATTTTAATAAAATATCTAGTTTTGACTCTTTATATATTTTACTTTCCAGATGAAGAACTGAGCCTAATTCAAATATTTTTCTGATTTTGTACTTTCCTTTAGTTTTCATATAAGGATATTGTTTTCTTAAATTTTTGTTTTTTAGTACATTATTTGTTTGAAATATATAGCATTGGAGACAATCAAGTAACAACTGAGAATGTGAAAGTAATCATTTGACAAAATTTCCTTGATTTTTACTCTTCATATGGAATAATTAACTCAAGTTACCATGGTTTATTGGAGTAAATTTTCCCTAACAATACAGTTTTAGAAACAGAAGCCAACAATGATGTGGCAAGTGTGACCATTGTGGGTTTCATAAAATTATAGGCTTGGCTGTTACTTGATCCTTACTGTGAGTTCTGGTTTGTTATTTTATTAAATTCTGTAAATCTAAATAGATCCAGTTGCATGCACCAGATCTAGCCCAGTTATGGAAGTTCAAATTCACTATTTGCACTTTGCATTGAACAAATGGGTTTATTCACTGATGAAAACAAAACAAAAAACCGGTTCAAGTACAGAAGAATTAAAATTATGATACTCAGAGAGGAGAAAGCAGAATATGAGCTCATCTAAACATGGATGTGTCCACAAAGCTGTAGACAGTGATAAATAAAGTTGACCTTCTATGTCTTGTCCCTTGGAGAGCAAAGGGCTGTGCAAACACTGGCAGATGTGACAGCTGATAAGAACGAACAGATTATGTGGGACATTGAACGGTTTTCAAACCCTCTTAAGAGAACTGATGAAGTGCTGCCTTAAAAAGAAAATAACAGTAATAATAATAATAATGACTCTGAATTTGTAAGTCCCTAAAGTGCGAAATTTACAGAGTTGGATGGTTATTTATCTTTTCCATCAACTCTGGCACCAATTCTCATTTAATCCAACTTGTGACTAGTTTCTTTTTCTTTTTTTCTCCTTTTTTTGGCACAGGGAAAGGTAGCAAGGAAACATGTATTGAAATACATAATGGAAGTAAAAACGGTTGGGTGTCTGCAGGATTCTCCCAGAATGTATTTTTTCTTACCTCGGCATGTACTGTAGTCACTCAGTATTTGTATATGTTGCTAGAATTTAGACTGTATAAATAGTGAGATTTTAATGTGTTCATGTTTTTAATAAATTGTATAGTATATATATATATAAATATGTCTTGCTGAAATTATTTGACTTAAATAAAATGACTGATGTTTGTAGGTTGCCATATTATATAAATTGCCATATTTCTCAGTTTTAACATCATAATTTTATGTTTAGTATTATAGTGCTAATAGCAACATTTGAAAATGCTATTGGCATTTTGCTTTAATATTCCGCCCCCCCACCTCCATTTTGAAGCCTGATTTTTACCTCATATCAAACTCAATTTAAGCAGTAAGTACAAGCCTTGGCTTTGTGATGTGAGGAAAATATCCTCAACACATCTGAACACATGTGCATTTCAGTCTTCAACCTTTCCATTGCAGTTATTAGGAAAACCAAATGAAACCAGAGTACTGAATGAGCATGCATTGTCAGCAGAACTAAGTCCATATAACTAACATCAGGTTTGTTTAGTCAACTATTTTTTCTCTGCATTACAGGCTGCTTAAAAGAGTTCCACTTACTCCTTTACTGACCCTGGTTGTCACTAACACCTGTGTTAACCACATATTAATTGTTTGAAAGTCTACTGACACCTTTCAATTCCATCCTCATAACATTTACTATTTGATTTCTTCACCTGTTATTCTCTCTCTCCAAAATAGCTTTTGGTTGTATTAACTTGCAGAAAGGGCAGTAGCCAGTTTGCATTTCATGATATCCTTCTCTGGTGCCCCTAAAACAGCCAGGTAAACTTTTCATTTGAAGATTAAATTTAATGTTGGATTTGGGGGTTTTTAAATTAAGAAGTCAAGAAATATCTTGATTTTTTAAGACTGTATATTTCCCAATTCAAATAGAAACTCAAAATTTAATGAATAAATTAAGCCAAGGGAAAAAATTTAAGTCAAACGTGTAATCACATGCCAGAAACCTCAGTACTCAAGAGCCAGGCAAATGATCACCAACTCAAGGCCAGCCTGGAGCACATGGGACTGTCAAAAAAACAAAGCAAAACAAAAAAGATCTAATAATCCTTTAAAATTTCTTTCCTTGAAGTTTCTTTTCCTTATTTGTGTCAAGGAAAGCTTTATTAAAGTAATGCAAAGCCATTAAGTAATTCATTGACATCCAGAATCTCATGTTTGGCCTATTTTCTTTAACTTAAAAAGAAAACTGTAATGTATACCATCTTTCCTAGCTACCAAATTATTACTCATTCTAATGACTTTAATTAATTGCAGGAGGTAAAAGCATAATTAAACCACTATAAACTTAAGATCCACAAGTGAGTGGCTACATTAACACAAAATCACTTGCCAATTTCTCATCTGCCAGCTATAACAGTAGACAAACATTCCTCTCAAAGTGACACATTACAGTCAAACATGGTAAACTACATCTCCGACACCTACAATAAAGAAACTATAAAAAGACAATTTTAAACACCTCCAAAAAACTAGCTTATGTTAAAAACACAACACAAGCAAAACTTCCCTGATATCTTAACTATTTCTTGGTTTTCATAAATAAATTCACAGAGATTAAGCTGGTGGTTATAAATCACCAGGCAGCAACAGACAATGTACATAATTATTTTATGAGTTCAACATATTCAAAAATAAACTAAAGATTGCAGTACAAAAATAAAACCAATACTGTTACCATCTGAGTTCATATGGTCAATCTTGAGTCAAGTTGATTACAAAGTTTTTTTCTATAATGTCCTTCAAAAAAAGCTGTTCTGCTGTCACATTGTGATATGCATTCTAAAGAAGAAAAAGAAAAAGGTAAGATTACCATCTGGCCAAAGTCAAAAATGTGAGCACAGCAATGCCATATTATGAAGCTCAAAGGTTAGTAATAAGTCAGCTGGACTTTCATTACCTAATTTCTCCTTGCTCAACCTAAGTAGAAAGCCAATCTTTCTACTTAAACTGTCATTTAAGAAAGTTCTAAGGTATGGTGTGCATGGCTCATGCCTGTAATCCTAGCTATTTGGAAGGCTGCAATCTGAGGATAGTGGTTCAATGCCAGCCTGAAAGTCCATGAGACTCTTATCTCCAACTAACCACCAGAAAACCAGAAGTGGAGCTGTTGCTCAAAGTAGTAGAGCACTAGCCTAGAGCAGAAAAGCTCAGGGACAGTACCTAGGCCATGAACTCACTATGACTAACCAAAAAAAAGCAAAGAAACTTCTAGTTATCTGATACACTGAATCGTATGACTCCAGAGACAAAAGTTTTAGGTCTGAATAGATTTTTGTCGTTGTTATTTTTATCAGCACCTTGAACTCATTAAAAAAAAAAATTGCGGGGTGCAGGTGGCTCATGCCTGTAATCCTAGCTATTCAGGAGGCTGAGATCTGATGATCACGGATCAAAGTCAGCCTGGCCAGGAACGTCTGAGACTCATCTCCATTTCACTGCCAAAAAGCTAGAAGTGGAGCTGTGGCTCAAGTGGTAGTGTTAGCTTTGACCAAAAAACTCAAGGACAGCACCTAGGCTCTGAGTGCAAGCTCCAGGACTGACACCAAGACATTAAATAACCTGGAGAGAAGAGACTACTATAAATTCTGGTTCAATTTAAAATGTGTTTTGAAAAACAATTCGGAGGCAGGAGTGGAGCTCAGTGGTCAAATGCTTGCTTAACCTGTATAACATGGGTTTTGATCCCCAGCACAGCAAAAATAGAACTAAAAATGTGATTCTATTGATGGGACCCTAATCTTCTCCAGGAAATAGTTTTAATCTAATATATATACATATATGTATATATATATATTTATTGTTGTTATTGTTGTTGGTTGCAGGGCTTGAACTCACATCCTAGGAACTGTCCCTTAGCTTCTTTTGCTCAAGGCTAGCACTCTACCAGAGCTACAGCTACACTTAACGGTTTTCTAATGGAGATAAGAGATTCATGAATGTTCCTGCCCAGGCTAGCTTTGAACTGCAATCCTCAGATCTCAGCCTCCTAATAGAATTCTTGAAATATCACAAGTGCTAGAGGAAGGATTTGGGTTGAGGAGAAATGAAACATTTAAAGTCTGTTCTGGCCATAATTCTGGAACTACTCAAGTGTTTGAAACACATTGTGTGAAAGAGCTGGGGGTGAGGTAGGAGATGACAAAAACCAACCTTACCTGGCTCTGGTGAATTAGGCCTATAATTCTAGCTGCTCAGGCCTGTAATTCTATCTACTCAGGAGGCTGAAATCTGAGGATCGCGGTTCAAAGGCAGCCCAGGCAAAAAAGTCCACATGACACTCTTATCTCCAACAAACTCAAAAAAGTCAGAATTGGCACTGTGGCTCAAATGATAAAGAGCTAGCATTGAACACAAAGATACTCAGAGACAGCACCCAGGCCCTGAATTCAAGCCCCAGGTCAGGCAAAAATAAATAACACTCAACCTCATTAGTACTACTTCCTAGTCCTATGCAGTATTTGGGATGATTTAAAGGGGGACTGACTTCATGAGAGTCATATGTATACAACAAAGCATTCACATTTTAATATTTAAAATACACAAATAATTTAATCCTGATATATATGGCATACTACTAATCTAGAGAATTATAAAGGAAATTCCATCTCAGTCATTGAAAATAAAAATTCAAGATCAAACCTGCCAGTATTTATCTCTCTTTGTGACCACATGATCAAGTAAGTGTTCCACCTTCCTGGCAATTCATATTCTTTTACGATTTTGGATTGGTCTAGGCCATCTTGTCTACTTTACAAAGGAAAATATGAAAATCATTACTATGCATATAGCAATTCATGCATTTTAGTGAATTTGTATATTTCAAACAGAAGGTTTCATATTTAAACAACAGCAAATAGAAAGTGTCTAAAATAAAGCTTAGTCCCTATATGGATTTGATTGTACTTGGCAGTAACTATGAGCTTCTTCAGAGAGTCTGAATTCCACAGATTAGGAATTGCTCTTGTAAAATGAACTCTGGGCCTGATTTGTCTTTTCAATCTTGGGTAGTCTGGAACTCCCATCAAATCCTCAAAATTCCCTCAGTAAAATGAGAGAGTAAAAAAGAGAAACACAGGCTTTCTGACCGCAAAGATCAACAGGCCAAAGTATTTGTATGCTACCTTAAATGATATGTATATTACCTTATTCATCAAAGACATGGTGGCATTCCCATAGTAGTGCAAAGGGCTCTTGAGGTCAGAGAAGTTGTACTTAAAACCAGCTAGGTGAACTTCATGACATATGTGAAACGCCAGTGTGATGGCAATAATCCCTGTTGTTGGGTGTTTGGGTTTCTAAAGGGAAATGGAAAGCAAAATTCTTAATCCCAAATGAGCTACTTATTTCCAAAATATATTCGGTTGTCCTAGACTTATTTAAAAAAACAAATAAACATGGAACAGTTAATTAAAAGGGAAATAGTTAAGCCTTCATCATGTCATGAGACTGAAGCTCCAAATAGTACACTGTACTCTAGAAGAAAACAACAACAACAACAAAAACTCCTGTAGAAACATAAACTCAGACTGAATATAAACTGAAAATCTTTCAAATATAATATTTAGCTGCAATACTAACTCAGAAAACAGCCATCAGGTGAAGAGATACTTGAAGTATAAGGAAGAGGATCCTGCTGGAATTCTTTTAAATACAAAACAAGCTACGTACTGGTGGCTCACACCTGTAATCCTAGTTACTTGCAGTTATAAAGCCAGCCTAGGCAGGAAAGTCCATGAAACATTCATCTTCAATTAACTACCAAAAAGCCAAAAGTGGAGCAATAGCTCAAGTGGTAGAGTGCCAGCTAAAGTCTAGTAAGACCCTACAAAGATGATGGGAATTAGTTGTTTCCCTTTCTGTCTCCGTGCTTGAGATATAAGCACTTGCTCTGACATACACTCCTACACCCTCACCAGACATCCAAAGCACGGAGCCACCCAGTGTGCACTTGAAGAATTTCCAAACACAGCTAAATAAACCTTTTCTTCATAAATATCATGTTGCAGATATCTCATTAGAGAAACATGAAGGTTACTAATATAGCAAATACTAATGAAATTCTAGCCTGGAAAGCTGTGTCCTGCACACTTGCACTAAATTCTGTTCTACAACTCTGGGCACAAGCTCATCTTTCAGCCCACCCAGTTAGACTCTCTGTAGTAGTGCTGTGCAACACTAAAGACGAGGTGTCTGAAGAAGTAGATGGATGAAGAGAAAGGAAGCTCCCCCTCACCAGATACGGACCTCAAACTACCACATGAGCCAGTTCCCCATAGTTTCTGCAATCTTCAGCAAAGTCTCTATGCTATTCCAGCTGGATCTTCAGTTTGAAAAAAAATGGAAATAGACATACATACCTGATTTTTGGGAAATGTTTTTGGAAAATGAAGCAGTTCATAAGCAGCTGTCCTGATAATGAAAGGATCTAATATTCTGATTTGATATGGCTTATAGATTAAGTTTAAGGCTGGTTTCTTCCAAAAACCATTGGTATTCTGAAATGAATATAGAAAATAGAGCATTGTAGTCTTTTGTGCTTTTTTTTTAAGGAAAGAATACTGAAGGTTGCCTGAAGACAGATCAGTTTTGCCAACTTACTATTTTTCCACCTGCCAACAATTCCATCAGCCACTTTAAATCAAGTGGCTTAAAAGCAACAAGAATCGCTGTGGTGTTGGGATCATTGTGATTGAGATCTGAAAAAACAGATTCTGGATAAAATAGTCTGAAGGTTGTCCTTCTCCCAACTTCCTCTTCATGCCCTAAAACAGGACCATTATTCATTCTGTGGGTAGGAAGACATGAGACATGTAGACCAAGTGGAGGAGGAGCCATTTTCATCACAATTCTTACCACCTTCAGGATTAGACCAAACAACAATACTTTGAAACTACGAGATAATTGGTCAGAATTTTACAAATAATGATCAAAGACATAACTCCTTTTTTTATACTTGATCAGAGGCAAAAATAGTCACTTGTATTTGAAAACCAACAGTAGAACCAATGATACTTGCTCATAGGAAAACTGAAGACTAAATAAAAGAAAACCACAGAATAAAGTTAAGGGACCACCACACAAAGCCTCGTCAATTGACAACAACCCTGAAGTCCAGAGAGAGTTCTACTATACCCACAGTTACAGAGTCTACATTGCAATTCATGGCCATGTGTCTAAGCAACTGATAGGCAAGAAAAATTACATGTAAGTGGTCCTTGTCTACCTCTTAGCCATTTACTGTATCATTCTCCCCAAGCTGGCTGCCTTCCTACCTCACTAGGTTTTCTGCCACTCCTCACAAACTCGGGATCCTATTAATATTTTCTCTGCTTCGTCTGGTCACTTGTGGCTTGAAAAGCCATCCAAAATAAAATATTTTTTAAAGAAAACCCATCCAACTAGTGCTCTGAAATGAAGCAGTACAAATTGCTATATTATCCTCTCTACCACCAAATGAATGTCCATTGCTAGATTGCACTGGAGAATTGCAAAGATCCACTGCTAAGTTTGTGTCTGCTCAAAGCCAAGGTTAGACATGCCCTATTTAAAAGCACACACTATGAAGGCATGCTATAAAAAGGGAATGCTTTTTGTTTCCAGAACAGTGTCCCTTAGGAAGATAAATACGGTCTTGATCTTTGCCACTGACTGTAATGTAAGACTATAGCATGAGGCTGTTTCAATAGCACACTGAATGATTTCCAAATGTATCTATATTTTCCTCACAAGGGCTTGCCATGTTCCTAAATCATCAGAACTAGATGGTTTTAGATAGAGAAATTTGTGAAAACTTTGAAATTGTTTGGTAGCCTCAATAATCCGAATGGGTAATAAACAGAAAGTCAGATTGCTTTGCTATGTCTAAACGAGCTTGGAATCTAACAAAACCTCCAGGTCACGCCAGGCCATCCTACCATGTTGCCCCAGTGTGCTAGCTTTCCCACAAAAGGCTATTCATATCTAACACAAATACCCAGGCCAACCTTCCACTAAGAAATATCCCCACCACAACAGCTCAGAGATTCCTAGTAGTTATAAGCACAATCCTGGCTCTCCTTTCCATGACAAAACATTAACCACACACATGTTCTGGACACAAACCCTCTTTTCTTCACCACTCCAGTCTCTTCTCTACATTCCTATCAGTTTCACAATATTCCCTAGCATTGTTTACATCCACAAAAGAAAAGACAAGTATCTTCCTTGATTGTGCAAGCATTTCCAACTACCAGATCATTTTAAACTCTTCAGAACAAAATTTCTCAAGAGTTGAGAGTACTGATTTCTCTATCTCCTCATCTGTCCATCTCTCTTCAACCCATTCCAGTTTGGGTTCTTGCCATATTATGCCGAAAGGCTGTTTTGTCAAGAAAGACAATATGCTCCAGCTTGACAAGCCTCTCTGTCTTGTTCATGTTTTGTTTCCTCATTACCCTTGGGAGCTGGGTGTCCTCTCTTAGCTTCTGTGGTCACGTCTCATCTCACTGGTGGAGCCTCTATTCCTTTTGCTCACTTCTTTTTCTTTGCGCAACCACTTTTCAGTATTGAACACTCCAAACTTCAATCCTGTTCCTGGGACTCTCACCAAACTCATGGTGTAAACACAGCTCTTAAGCCATTCACCATGAAAACTTTAGCTTGCTGATCCAATTGCCTACTTGCCCACTGCATATATCATAAGTATCTCAAATCTAACATTCATTTACAGAAAGCTTTTCCTCTACACCTGTTCCTACTCCTGCATGCCCAAACTCAATACATGTTATCACTTTCTAGTCAATTTCTTAAACTAAAAGCAGGGTTAGAGGCATCTTTGGTTCCTTTATTCTTATTAGTCCTGATAGCTAGTACAACAATAAATACTGATAACCCTCATCTATAACATTTCTAGTCTGCCCACTGACCTACCTTTACCTACTTCTCTCCATAACCATCCTGTCACAAGCCATCATCACCTCCTATCTGAATTATCAGGTGCCTCATTTCCACCCCGGTCCTTCATGTTCTGCTGTCTATCCTGTAGCTAGAATATTTTAAAAGCATAATATTACATTCCCGTCTTGCTTTAGAACTTTCAAAAACTTCCCGCTGCATATAAAATCTAAACTCCTCATCCTAATTTACAAAGTCCTCCTACACAGCCTGGTCTTTGTTTACCTCTTAGCAACTTACTATATCATTCTCCCCAAGCTGGCTGCCCTCCTATCTCACTAAGTTTTCTGCCACTCCTCACAAACTCAGGATCATATCTTCTTTTTATTTAAATAAGTTTTTTTATTGTGAAACTACTGTACAGAGGGGTTACAGTTACACGAGCAAGGTAATGAGTACATTTCTTATCCAGCATTGTTGCCTCCTTTGTTTTCCCCCTACCATCCTGTCCCTCACACCTCCTCAACTACACCCCCCTCCCCAACCCCACCCACCCTACTCCCATCCACCCCCCACCTCCCGCCTAAATCGTAGGTTTATTTTTTGACATAGCATCTTGTACATCTCATTGTTGCAATATGTTTTTTTCCCTCCCCTCCCCAAATTTGAGGAGAGCCTGTGGTAAATATTTTCTCTGCTTCAGATGGTCACTTAGGTCCAACTTAAATATCTTCTCAAAGTATTCACCCATTCCCAACAAGATCCTCAATTGTCCCCTATCATATCTTGTTCTGATTGTCAAAATGACAATAATTATATTCTTGTCTATTTTAAATCATTTTTTTACCTTAATGACAACAAAACTTCCACAGGGAGCAAGAATACTATTCTGATCCACTGCGGCCACCTCAGTGGCTCCAATTGTGCCTAGCACATTAAGGGGATGTAACAAATACTTGCTACACCAGGAACTTGTAGGTTCCATTCTAACATCAAACAAGAACAAAATTTGTATAATCAAGTACATAAACAAATTGTTTTATTAAAAACAGATGTCTTAACGTAGGAAACCATATTATTTTCAAACACTTCTAGGTTAGCAAATACAAAATACATTTACCTTATAATTACATCATAAGAGTCTATTTTTTCTCCTAATGTCTTGTTCTTCAAAACTCCTCCATTACCAACCACCACACACTTTTTACATGGCACACTGTTGAGCAAAAAGACAAGTGACAGATTGAGTTATCTTTCTCAAAATGGAGTTATTCCAAGAATTTATTCCTAGTTTCAATATTCCAATGACAAATTTCACTTGGTACACACACTGAAAAGAACCAATCGACAGGCCTAGAGATGTATAGAAATACTCAACACTCCAGAAAAGATATTCTATTGGGAAAGTATATCATTTTCAACAAATACTAATTCTTGGTAGCTTGTACATAGTCTTTCATTTGATTCTCATAACCACCCATTGAGTTGAATAAATCTGCTATTATATTATGCAAACAAAAATAGAAGTAAGACTATTATATAACATTTCAGAGTTACACGCCAAAGAGGTGGAAGTAGCATTTGGATCCAAATGTCTGTAGTACTAAAGCACTCCTCTTTCTGCACGCTGATAAAATACAAGTGTGTTTTCTATGAGAGGCGCACACATTTTTGGCCAGCACTGCCCACTCCTCTGACAGTGTACCTCTGGCTTTCTTTGGCATCTCATATGTGGAGAAATAGGGTACATACAGCATTCTGTATCCTGCCCATGCTCACTTCAATTTCCCAAACATGAGTGAGTCGTTGGCACTTAACCAAAACAAATTAAAAGTTCACTCTGTGTTCCTGGCAAAAAGCCTTAAATGAGGAGGCCACATAGGGAGACTTCCCCTTGCTGTGATCAGCCTAGAGTCGGGTAATACAGTGTTGTCCCCTAGCAACATGGCCCTGACTCATCCATCTCCTAGCTTTTGGCACCACCAGCCCACTGAGCCTGGAAAAATGACACAATAAACCATCTCCTTCTCCTCTAAGGGACAGATTGTTAGAATTCAAGACCTTAAGGTTTTTCAAAAATTAATAAGCAGCAAAACTGTACAA
>NW_012267289.1:9106773-9114144 GCF_000151885.1 Dipodomys ordii | reverse complement strand
TTTAATAAGTTTTTTATTGTGAAAATACTGTACAGAGGGGTTACAGTTACATGAGCAAGGTAATGAGTACATTTCTTATCCAGCATTGTTGCTTCCTCCTTTGTTTTCCCCCTACCATCCTGTCCCTCACACCTCCTCAACTACACCCCCTCCCCAAAACCCCACCCACCTTACTCCCATCCACCCCCCCACCTCCTGCCTAAATTGTAAGGTTCATTTTTTGACATAGCATCTTGTACATCTCATTGTTGCAATGGGTCAATCTGTATCCCTATTTAAACATTTTGTTTTTTTTCCTTTCCCTTCCCCTCCCCAAATTTGAGGAGAGCCTGTGGTAAATATTTTCTCTGCTTCAGATGGTCACTTAGGTCCAACTTAAATATCTTCTCAAAGTATTCACCCATTCCCAACAAGATCCTCAATTGTCCCCTATCATATCTTGTTCTGATTGTCAAAATGACAATAATTATATTCTTGCCTATTTTAAATCATTTTTTTACCTTAATGACAACAAAACTTCCACAGGGAGCAAGAATACTATTCTGATCCACTGCGGCCACCTCAGTGGCTCCAATTGTGCCTAGCACATTAAGGGGATGTAACAAATACTTGCTACATCAGGAACTTAAAGTGTAGGTTCCATTCTAACATCAAACAAGAACAAAATTTGTATAATCAAGTATATAAACAAATTGTTTTATTAAAAACAGATGTCTTAACGTAGGAAACCATATTATTTTCAAACACTTCTAGGTTAGCAAATACAAAATACATTTACCTTATAATTACATCATAGGAGTCTATTTTTTCTCCTAATGTCTTGTTCTTCAAAACCCCTCCATTACCAACCACCACACACTTTTTACACGGCACACTTTTGAGCAAAACGACAAGTGACAGACTGAGTAATCTTTCTCAAAATGGAGTTATTCCAAGAATTTATCCCTAGTTTCAATATTCCAATGACAAATTTCACTTGGTACACACACTGAAAAAGAACCAACTGACAGGCCTAGAGATGTATAGAAATACTCAACACTCCAGAAAAGATATTCTATTGGGAAAGTATATCATTTTCAACAAATACTAATTCTTGGTAGCTTGTACACATTCTTTCATTTGATTCTCATAACCACCCATTGAGTTGAATAAATCTGCTATTATATTATGCAAACAAAAATAGAAGTAAGACTATTATATAACATTTCAGAGTTACACGCCAAAGAGGTGGAAGTAGCATTTGGATCCAAATGTCTGTAGTACTAAAGCACTCCTCTTTCTGCACGCTGATAAAATACAAGTGTGTTTTCTATGAGAGGCGCACACATTTTTGGCCAGCACTGCCCACTCCTCTGACAGTGTACCTCTGGCTTTCTTTGGCATCTCATATGTGGAGAAATAGGGTACATACAGCATTCTGTATCCTGCCCATGCTCACTTCAATTTCCCAAACATGAGTGAGTCGTTGGCACTTAACCAAAACAAATTAAAAGTTCACTCTGTGTTCCTGGCAAAAAGCCTTAAATGAGGAGGCCACATAGGGAGACTTCCCCTTGCTGTGATCAGCCTAGAGTCGGGTAATACAGTGTTGTCCCCTAGCAACATGGCCCTGACTCATCCATCTCCTAGCTTTTGGCACCACCAGCCCACTGAGCCTGGAAAAATGACACAATAAACCATCTCCTTCTCCTCTAAGGGACAGATTGTTAGAATTCAAGACCTTAAGGTTTTTCAAAAATTAATAAGCAGCAAAACTGTACAAATGCTGTATTTATTACACTAATTATACTATTATTTATATTATTTGTTCAATTACTTAAAGAAAAAAAATTGAAAGCAAAAAAACAAAAAATCTCACACTTTTCTGCCCAGTCTGGCTTTTAACCTAGAACCTCATATCTTAGCCTCCTGAGCAGCTAGGATTAATGGCTTGAGCCATGATCACATGGCTAATACCTTTGTTAGTGAAGTTCATGAAACACAGTAGCCTGGTGTTAACTCTGCTTTGGAAAATAAGGAATCTGAATCTATGAAAGAGCAACAAAAGCAACACATACGAAAGATACCCTGACTGCAAATGTTACAGAGCTAAGTTTCCTAACTGATTTCAGAATCCTGAGTGACACAGAAACAAATGGAGGCCAGAGAAATGACGCAGAATGACGAATAAAAATGACTAGCCATCAGGCTTGTGTGGTCTCTTTAACAGAACTTAACTGCTTTAAAAAGTGCTTCTCTAGTCACCTGGAATAAGGCAACATTTCCCATTTACTTTCCAGAAAGATGTGAACTTAAAACTGAGTCCTTTCCACAGTTAACAGTCATAGCTGGTAAATATTTGACAACCAGTACCGGGAGATCGGGAGGACAAGGCGAGAAGCTCTGGTGTAGGGTTTGCCAGTATCCATGATATAAATACTCCCTTCGTGACTAATTTCAAACTTCCTCCTTGCAGGGACTGCATATGGAGCTGCAAAGGCATGTATGCTGGTACAAAACACATGACTAGAAGCAAGTATTACATACTGTCTGGGAGATGTGCTTATAAAGGAGAAAAGTCTGAAGGGTAAGGCATGTCTTTCTTTCCATCTTCCCCCACGGATACAGGAATACAGATGTGACTAGTGGAATTTAAGGCAGCAGCTGTGTCCTAAGGACTGGTAGCATCACTACAGAGAAGCCTGTTGGGAGCCTACGAACTCCACGTATGTGAGGACCAGGAAAAGGAAAACTCCCATCTTGGAAACACAACTGACATTCAGGTTTTTGCATTCACAGGGCAATCATCCCCAGCTGAGAGCATCATGCTACTCAAGATACCTGAACAAAACCAGTAGAACCTTAAAAAATTCAAATGTGAAAGAGCAACTAATAGGCATACCTGATCTTTGGGCAAGAGGGGAAAGTCTGCCATTTTCCATTTCACTGAGACCTGATAACTCTAGACAACTCACATTCTCACACTGGTAAAATACGCCTTCCTGTTTGCTTTGCTTTGCTTTGTGTGTGTGTGTGTGTGTGTGTGTGTGTGTGTGTGTGTGCGCGCGCGCGCATGCACGCCAATCTTGGCTTCAACTCACTCAGGGCATAGGAACTTTCCCTGAGCTCTTTTGCTCAAGGTTAGCACTCTACCACGTGAGCCACAGCCCAACTCTTTGGGCAATTAATCGGAGATAGAGTCTCAGTCCTTCCTGCCCATGATGGCTTTAAGCTGCAATCTTCAGATCTCAGCCTCTAGAGTTGCTAGGATTACAGGCATGAGCCACCAGTGCCCGGCTCAAGAAGTTTATCTTTAGTAATACAATTGCTATTGGGTAATCTTGACAACAAATTTCTCTAAAAAATAAATACACTCTAGTTAGAATACATATATAGGTTTTTCTTTTTTGTGGTACTGGGTTTTGAACTCAGGGCAGATAGGATCTGGCATTAACAATGAGAGCCAGCCTGGACTGTGATCTTCCATTTCACACTTCCTACAGAGCTGGGATAACAGGTATATGTCACCATTCCCAATTTTTTTTATTGGCTGAAATAGTATCCCATGAACTACTTTTTACTTCAGCTGCCCTCAAAGTACAATCCTCTTTCTCTCTGCCTGCCAAGTGGCTAGGATTGCATGTGTGAACCACTGTGCCTGGTCAATAGTCAGCCTTTTTAGCAGGTAAAACAGAAAGATATGGGAGCACACGAAGGATCCATGAGAAGGTATAGAAAATAGCCCATAAAGAGAGGCTGGGAGCTGATTAATCCTTAAATAGAAATAACTTAAAAATGATTTTCATGGATTAACAATGTCCTGGCTTAGGACTAACACTGTTCATCATTAAACTCTGCAAACCCTTGAGCAACCAAGTTATGCAGCTTCTAGATTCATTTTATTATTATTATTACTATTATTATTTCAACTGTCATACAAACAAATAGAAGTTTTAGTCATGCATAAATGCTATGGAATTTCTTTAAGTAAATACAGCTCATAATCTTAAGGTACACATTTTGAATTTAGAAGGAAAGAGAGGAAGTAAACTCACTTGTCATACTCATCAAAGAGATCACAACTCTGCAGTTTTGAAAGAGCAAGTCGAAAATATTCCGCTAGAAAATAAATGGGAGTATAATGACTAAATAGTAAAACACATTGCTTCCTTCCCTACAAGCCCATTTCCAACTTGCCTGACAACATTTAATCTGTGAAAAATCAGCCCTACTGCTATAATTATCCCACACTATTCACTAAGCATATTCAAAAAGACTCAATGCTCAAAGATTCCTCCTGTAAAGGGATCACATACTTAATCTGAAAACCAGCATAAAAAATAACTTAAAATTTCATAGTATCAGATGATTCTCAAATTGATTCTAAAATAGAAATCAATGGTAAGTATAAATCAATTAAATGCTAACATTCTCTGGAAAACATTTTTAAAACCTATACACACACACACACACACACAAAACCTATACACACACACACACACACACACACACACACACACACACACACACACACACACACACACACCCTGCCCGTATCAGATGATTCTCAAATTGATTCTAAAATAGAAATCAATGGTAAGTATAAATCAATTAAATGCTAACATTCTCTGGAAAACATTTTTAAAACCTATCTACACACACACACACACACACACACACACACACACACACACCCTGCCCCACCTTACCCAGGATCCATTGTAAATCCATTGTAAAAGGAATATCTAACTCACAAAATTGTAGATCATTTCTTAAGATTTAAGGTCTCACCCAAAATAGAATTTTTATTTTTTTCTTCCAGGTACTGGGGTTTATACTCAGGGCCTCCACTTTCATTTGGCTTTTTTCTATTTAACATGAGTTCTCTACCACTTAAGCCACACCTCCACTTCCAGCTTTTTGATAATTAGAGATATGAGTCTCATGGACTTTTCTGCCTGGGCTAGCAAAATCCACAATCCTCAGATCTCAGCCTCCTGAGTAGCTAGGATTAGAGGCGTGAACCACTAAAACCCTGCCCCAAAGCAGAACTTAAAGCCACATAAACTATCAATTTTCAGCAAACAAGGGAAAGTGTTTTGTTATTTGTTGGAATAAATCCTCTACTTTTGATCAAGGATATAGTGCTTGCTGGTTGAAATAAAATAAAACTCACAGATAAAAAGATGAAATGAGTAGCTTTAGGGTGGTTTTGCTGATTCTAACCCAGAATAAAGCGAGGCATCAGAGCTCACTCAGGATACCCTGTGTCAGAACAACACCAAAATGCAGTTTCTCAATAACAAAAATCTAACTTTTGGATTTGTTGACTATACAGCATCAAAAGGAGTAAGTATTTATATTTTAAAATTTATTTCCTTTGATCCTAACCCAAAAATCACTCCCTTGGGAATTATTAGCAGAAAGATTAAAAGGCCTTAAAATTATACAAACATGTGGTTCTCATCACAAATCACTCAAATTTACCAGGGCAGAGTAAGAATAACACTACTGACCTGTTGTTTTTATCCCATAGGGCAAATCAAACTTATCACTACCATGTAAGGAAGCAATCTTTTTAAAATCAGATGCACACAGAAAAGGGTGAAACTGAGGACACCTGGAAAGGATAAAGGATGATTTTGTTAACTTCCTACTGCATTTGCAGGCATTCAAGATCACAACTACAAAAAACAAACAAACTGCATTATACGATTCATGTTATACAATTGTTTTTTAAAATGTTTAAAAACAATTTATAGTATTTAACCAAATAGGATGTGCTGTGGATCTAATCACTAGAATGGAAACATTTTCCAGATACTGGAACCAAAATTACAGAAGAGATGGGGTACAAACAAAACTTAAAAACAACACCAAGTGATAAAATGATAGGCAGGAAGAATACAGGTATCACTGATAAACCAGTCCTAAATTGAAAAATATGCAGCTAGTTATACACATATTTCAGCATGTCACATTTTTTTCTACATATATACTTAAATATAAAACAGACATTAAAAGTTAGATGCAGCTGGAACTCAACATCTTCCTAATATCATTACATTAAAATTTATTCAAGAACAAGGGTTGCAGGAATTTATCTTCCTACTGCCTGTTTTGCCCTGAAGGCTGCTACCTCCTTCCTGAGAGGGAAAGTCTGAAGAAAGTCAAAATAGTATCGATATTTTCTTTTTTCTTTTCTGTTCTTTTTTTTTGTCAGTTGTGGAGCTTGTACTGTGGTCTTGGTCACTGTCCCTGCACTCTTCAGCTCAAGGCAAGCGCCCTACCACTTGAGCCACAGCACCACTTCTGGTTTTCTAGTAGTTTATTGGCAGTAAGAGTCTCATGGACTTTCCTGCCCAGGCTGGCTTTAAACTGTGATCCTCAGATATGAGCCTCCTGAGTAGCTAGGATTATAGGCGTGAGCCACAGGCACCTGGCGAGCATCTGTATTTTCTATTTTTAGTGCCTGGCACAGAATACAAAATCAAAATATTGTGATTGAATTTCAAGTCCAAAACAATTTTATAGGATCATTACTTTTAGAATGACTATTAATTTATAATGATTCCATAAATAAGACTTTTTTATTATTAAAGGGATGGAAGAGGTCTTTTAGTTCATATTAAAATGCCATTTTCATCTACCTGAAGGACTAGATGCTACTTATATGTTGCAGGAAAGATCGAGCTAACTTTTGCCACAGCCCTACATGGGCATCATCTTTCCTGCCCCATCAGCTTTGTGCTTGTTCTGAAAAATGCAGGTGGAAATCATAGTGATCAGGGGCTTTAGAAAGCTGAAAAGCTAAATGGAAATAAACAATGTAGATCAACAGCAAAAGAGCTGCCCTTTGACCCAGCTTTGTTACTCAGGAGTCACCAACCATAAGCAAGTCATAGGAGCTGGATGACAAGCAGACACTGCATTCATGAGAAGGGAATGAGGTGAGAGACCAGCCATCCTTGCCTTGGATATGATTCATTTTCTAGATTTATCTGTAACAGCCGGCTGCCTCTAAGGCAAACCATCCTGCAAAGGTCATTGCTTTTTTTTTTAATATACTACTATTTTGTGTGTGTGTGTGTGTGTGTGTGTGTGTGAAATGACTCCAATAGACTCCAAATAGACTCCAAGCAGCAAAGTCCATGAGACTCTCCTGTCCAACTACCCACCAAAAAGCGGAAAGTGGGGTTGTGACTTAAGTAATAGTGTACTAGCCTTCAACAAAAATGCTCAGGGACAGTGCTCAGGCCTTGAGTTCAAACCGTAGGACTGGTCAAAGAAGAAAAGAACTGGATAGAAAGTAAAGAAAGGAAAAAAGAAGAGGAGAGGGGAGTGGATGGGAGGAGAAGGGAGGGGAGGGGTGGGGGAGAGGGGAGCTGGGCC
>NW_012267289.1:9097975-9106032 GCF_000151885.1 Dipodomys ordii | reverse complement strand
GGTAAACAAAGGAGGAGGCTGCAATGCTTGGTAAGAAATGTATGCATTATCCTGCCCATGTAATTGTAACTCCTCTGTACAGTATGTTCACAAATAAAATAAAATTAAATTTAAAAAAATATGAATATAGCAAGAACAAAGTATGTCTGGGGTGAATATTTTCCATTTGCTTTTTTAAAAAAAGACATACATGTACTGTGTTCCAAAGTAAAATGTATTTCTTAGTATGAGTCATGATCAAAGATAGAATAAAAATGTTTTTCTGGTTTGTCAGAGATGTTACCTGTACACACATCCATGGACAGGCTAAAAGCAGCCTCAGGTGTTAACACTATGCAAAATAATCATTGTATGTTTGTATTTTTTCACAGGTATAAGTGATTTTTAAAGGAGTCTATAGCTGTAAATGGTTAAGAGCTAGTAATGGAAAAATGCTGAATATGTTTTACAATTAACAAGCCTAGACTAGATTTTGCATTTATTTCTTGTTATCTGGAAGAATTTTCAACAGCACTCTGACAAAGTTGAAGTGCACAAAAAAAGAACATTTACAAATGACAGTTTAAACAATGTCTGACAGTGTAATAGTGACCAGTCACTAGTGATAGTATATGTGGGCTTATCATTATTTGCATTCTATGTAACTCACTAAAATTCAGGGAACATTTCTAGTTATAACCTTAAGTCTAGAAGAAAGAAAGCATGCTTACTGAGTGAAAGGCAGCATGAGAAGGAGAAGAAAGATAAAATCCTAAAAAAAAAATTACTTCTTTTTGGATCAAACACAATTAGACCTCTATAACCTTACCTGGTGAAAAGAATACTAGTTTGACTGAATTCTCCAGCGTCTTTTCTTAAAATAAATTCAGAGCTCTAACTAAAAGCCTCCAGACAGACAGGAAACTCAAGCTCTTCCTTAAATATACTGTCTACTCTATACTGCTAACATTTGTACCAAAAAGTTAAACATGTATCATCAAACTCATTTTGAACATTTTGTAGGCCACACATTTCTTTTGGTTGTCTGTTTTTACCTCAGGAGGGAGGCAAATGCTGGCTTTGATAAACAAGGCTGGATCTTGTTTCGCTGCTTCATTTCCACAGGTGGCACCCTAGGAAACAAAAATAGCTTCAGTCAGAAAACAGAATCCAGAAGCCTGCCCAAAGGGGAACAAATGTCCAGGGGAAGCCACATCCTTGACAGGGAATAAAAATCTTCCTGGCGGTCCTGAGGTTTAATAGGACCATCTCCAAATCCTACATGAGACTGAGGATTCTTGGGTAGAAGGCAAGAAAGAATAGAAAAGGCGAAGGTGATTAGTGTCCTCCCCACTTAAAAAAAAATTAAAGGACAGTGATTCAGAGGAATCTCAGGCTCCCTTTTCAGCATCCCTAGAAAGCCTGAGAAACCAAACTCACTCAAAAGTTCACATACCTAGGGTCCTCCATTTTACATCTGGAGACATCTATGGAAAGCAAGCTTCACAGAAACACCTGACCTGAGCAGGTTTAACAGGCTTTTGCCCTGGGCCCTTGAGACTGCACAGCCACTCCACTGAGAGTACATCTAAGTGTCCTCTATTCCTGGCTTAGATTAGACTCCACAGTTTCAAAGGGTATTGCAAAATATGGGCACACAAGGAAAATAAATGCTGGTAGTATCTGGACAGCCAGAAAAGAAGTCATCATCTAAGACTTACTGATGATCAATTTAAGTGAAAAAATTACTAAGACTTAATCAACTTTTTCTATGATAGGCAGGACTCACACAGAAGGAAACAGTGCTTAAATACGAAGTTTCCACAGTTAGAACTGTAAGGTTGAGAACTAAGAGTCATATAAAGTTCTTATGGAGGAAAATATCTTTTGGGACTATAACAAAATGACAAGGATTCCTTTGTTTATATGGAAGAAAGATAGAGAAATATTGGTTAACAAATCAAGCCACCAAGTTTGAATTATATCCAGAGGGCATTTACCTAGCAATGTTTTTTGTTGTTTTTTTTGCCCCAGCAGCCACTTACCTAACTTTATGTCATGAAACTTTATATCTTTTTCAATGCTGAAATTAAATGCAAAAACTTCATTTTTTACATATAATCAGCAAAAGCTCAAAACAAATTAAAACTGAAACAAAAATAAGTCACATGATTATTTTGATCTAATTGTGTCCTGTCATCCATTCAAGATTTAAAAGGTCATTTAAACTTTATCCCTAGACAAAGGTCTGAAAACAGAGAGAAGTTTTGTCTTCAGTAAATTTTCTGTGACTCTCAAGTTTTATAAGTGGCATCTAATGTAAAAGGTTTTCAGTAAATATATATATAAATATATGTAGTCTATCATTTAATAAATATTTTTAAACAAAAAAATCATAGGTCGTATTTATTATACCAAGATCACATAGCCGAGTATTTTAGGATCTAAAGATCAAATACTTCTAAGATATACTCTATTAATTTAAGGAGATGAATGAGGGGGTAGGGAAATTTT
This sequence comes from Dipodomys ordii, assembly GCF_000151885.1. NCBI lineage: Eukaryota > Metazoa > Chordata > Mammalia > Rodentia > Heteromyidae > Dipodomys > Dipodomys ordii. The sequence goes on along the minus strand of NW_012267289.1, from coordinate 9,103,539 downwards.
TTCCTGCCATTAAACATTTGTATAACATTATTCAATATAGGCATACAGCTGCTTCCAACGCACCAGAACATTTCAGAAGCACAGGTCTCTTTCTTGTCAGAAGATTTTGGAGGGCCTTTTATGGCCCCAGCATGAGACTTTCCCTACCCAAAATTGTTCCAAAGGTGGTCAACACTTCTGCTTCACGGTCCATAAAGTTTGATTATTTATCAGTTTCAAATTGTAGAAGAATTTATCTAAAAATACTTGAATGGCAAGATGTCAGTGTATAACACAAAATTAGAAAAGACTCAAACCTTATGATATTTGAGGCTTCTAAAACAAGTCCAGCTAATACAATGTATATGGATTTGTGTAAAAGACTAGTTAGAGAATTATGTTCAAGTAGTAAAAACGAAGCTTACCAATAGGTATTTGTTCCCCACAATATACAATGCAGCACATAGTAGAGGAAGACAGCACTCAGGAATATGGCCACAAGGTACCCTCTCATGGCTAGCCCACCTGAAACACAAGAAGAAGAGTCTTGAGAAAGGGAAATATGTTATCTGTATGGATTTCCACAATGGTTCAAATGTGAGTATTAGCATATAAATACATAAAGAGGGAACAGAAGAAAATGGCAAAAAAGCCTATAATCTTGAATATGCCAAGTGAATGTGCAAAAAGAGACTATTTTTTCTCTCTCTTATCAATGATCAATAGAACATTTTGTGTGTTTAGAGACAATAGACAATCCTGTGGTATCCTATTAGGTAAACAAGAAAAAAATCCTTCAGAAAAAATGTACACATCTCTCTTTCTTTCAGAAACATTGATTTAGATTCATTTTTTTTCTCTCAGTAGAAAGTGAATGTGTGCTTCCAGATGTGAATGAATATTTTATTTTTCAGAGTCTAAAACTACTTTGTTATACAATATATTTTAGTCCTTTCAGAAAAAGACTTAAAAAATGGGAATAAAAGGTACTGAAACTATTTCTCACTTTCTCAATTTCTGTATACTTTTAGAGGCATCTTTGGATCTTTCAATATCACAGCCTAGGTGTGTTCAACATTTATGATGTTCATTGCACATGTACAGACAAAAATATGACTATACCCTTCTTAGAATGTAAATACAATAAAAATTTTCATAAAATATGGCTTATCGGTTTATTCATTAAATTATTTATTTTGGTGCCAGTACTGAGACTAGAACTAAAGGGCCTTGTGCTCTCATTTGGCTTTTTTCACTGAAGGCTTTTTTTTCTCTACTTCTTAAGCCACACCTCTACTTCCAGATTTTTGCTAATTAATTGGAGATAAAGGTGTAAGAGCTTTTCTGTCCAGGATGGCATCAAATGGTGATCCTTATATCTCAGCCTTCTGAGTAGCTAGGGTTATCACTGTAAACAATCACCACCCAGCTTAAAATATCTTTTTAAAAACATAAAATATGAAGACATATTTAGTTCCTCCTCTTTTCATCAAAATCAGAAATATGCAATTAAGTGTGAAAGACAATAATAGATCCATTTCAGTACATCTGACTTTATTTCTCTCCCTCCCTTATGAAGTTTCTGGTTCATCTAAACAATCATCTGTATCCTTCCTCGCATTCATATCTACTAACCTCAACCTAAGTACAGAAAGTATGAATCTTTTATGATACATTCCCAAATAATGTAATGCTGCCTCACTGTTAATGATAAATAAATTCAAGTCAAAATTTTCAACTACTTCCTGACCTTCATAAGAGTAATGCATTAAACAAAACTAAAGTATTTTTCTGATAATGCAAGACGTTCTAAAATCAATATCATAACCATGCTTTGCTTCTCAGTCTTGACACCCCCAGGACCTCATAGAGCTGCAGGATTATTTGCTAAACGGCCCTAAACTGTATTGATGTTCTGGCTGAAATTGCTCTTCCTGCCAGCTATTTGTTGTCTGCACCCACACCCCTTCTATATGCCATAATTACTGAGAAATAAAAGCTATGTCAGGAGAATGCAAATAAACAAGTGAGGAAAATGCAAACATGGGTCTAAATCAGTATACAAGATGACTGTGAAAACACTTCACTTACAGTCCAACTCCACCTATGTAAATCAGTTTGCCTATTTCAACCTGAGTGGCCTTACATGTTGACAAGCAAAAGTACACCCCTTCAACTTAATTGGTAAGACATAATCTCAGAAGGCAATTTCCCATAGGCCAAAATAGTCACTAAACTATTTGCTAAAATAACTTGCTTAAATCAAACACTTAAGTTTCCACAAAGAATAATGTCATTTGTGTAAATATCCAACAAGAGTGCATCTTACTAGTACAGACAAATTTTTAAGGCTATATTGACACTGACACTGGCGGTTCACACCTGTAATCCTAGTTACTTAGGAGACTGAGATTTGAAGACCATGGTTCAAAGACAGCCCAGTCAGGAAAGTCCCAAGAGACACTTATCTATAATTAATTATCAAAACAAACAAACAAAAAATAAAACTGGAAGTAGAACTGAGGCTCAAATGGTAGAGCACTAGCCTTGAGCAAAAAAAATTTTAAAAAGCTTAAGGATAGCACCCAGATTTTATGCCCAGCACCAAAAATAAACAAACAAAAATAAGTGTTTATATACATATATATATATATATATCTTGAATATTATGCATATACGATGAAAAGCTGAGTGGAGAGGTAGGTGGAGGGGGAGAATGATGAAAAGGTGATATCAATCAAGATAATCAAGATGTATTAAAAACTGATGTGCTGGTTTCTCCTTTGTCTAACTACTTAAGGATAATACAAACATAACTAAAAAATAATATCTAGGATAAGACAGTGTATAAAGGCCTAGAGAAAGAGGTGAGAGTTTGCAATTCGTTTCTCTATCCCCAAAAACACACCCCTCAGGCTAATTATGTATTATTTTACAGAGCACAAAACGAGATTTTTTTGTTTTGTTTTTGTTTTGTTGTTTTTTCATTCATCAATAAGTGGTTTAACTGAAAACAAAGAAGTGTGAGAGAATGTTCCTTTTCCTTCAAAAAGTAAAATAAACCCACTCTTAAAGAGCCCATGCATAGCACTTGAGAACATGTTAGAAAGGTTATTTACTCTAGTATTTATTTCATGGCTAACTCAGAGCTTTGATACCCAGGTTGCAAAGAAGACCAGGGCTATCCAGGATATCTTTGTGATAAACATGTACAATTCCTCTGCCAGCTCACAGGAAAAATTTCCACAAATAAACTAATTGTCTAACCATCATATATTATAAATGGTAATCATTTGCTGCGAGCAAAAGCAATGAAAGGAAAATAAGTTGGAATTTAACATAGGGTATTTGATTCTAAAGACAAAATAAATAAAAAATAAGGCCTTGAAATAATATAGCTTCAACTACCAAAACAAACGTGTGTTCAACTTTTTCAAGTGTTTATATAGTTCATCCTCTAAAATGAAAGCCTTCAGACTCAAACATTCATTTCTTCTCAGACTCTGAGATGTAAGCCAGTGTATAAACAATCTACATGGCCAAATTAGCTCAATCACAGTGGCACCTTTTCCTCCTCATTAATAATAAGTCTCTATTATTTGTGTGGTGCTTTGAAGTTCATAAAAAGCCTATGTGTCTATTATTTCACGTAAGGCTCACAATATATTTGTTAGATAGGTGTGCAGATATAACCTTCAATGTATGAGTAAACTTAAGGCTTCTAAAGTTGAATTGTCTCCAATCACACAGTTTAAAGGGAGACAGAATAGACTTACAATTATACCCATGGTTTAGAATTCTGTTCCTTTTATCTCCTTGGCATCACCAAATGAAAGACAAGAAGGCAACTCAAGAGAAAATTTGAATCCCAAACTTCCCATGGTGCTCCTTTGACATGTGGAGTTCTGGAAGGGTGAATGATAACAGAGCAGAAGATCCCTACCAGGCAGTGTTCAAGAGGTAGCACCAAGTTGGGGGAAAGGGCCTACTAACATTCCTAAGCCCTTGCACACATCCCCCAACCTGATTCATGTGCCCAAAAAAGTTTGAAAACCAGTGTTGTTAGAATACACTAAACAATTTGAGGCAGAAGAAATTAATGAATTTGCTGCAATACAGAGATGTCACAGTAGGTACTGAGACTTCATGTGCCATAAGAACAGGTGCTACCTGTCAGGTCTATCGTCTTACCCAAAGACTTCTAACAGTAGCCAGTCTTGCAGAAAATACTAAGTACATCATTGTTACAGATCTCAGAACTAAACACCATATATTAATTTTTTCCAGCCTTGAAGGCCTGGCATATGGCACTTATCCAATGGATAATGGCGGGTTGAAATTGTTGAGAAATATGAGTGCTTAACCAAAACATACGATGAAGGCCTTTGGTGTATTGTCTCAGGTCTTCCTGACACACACCCTTTAAAGGAAGCAGTCATTTGCAATGCCTATTTCACAAATGAGGAAACAGAAGGCTGGGGAAGAACAGTAACTTTCCTGAGCTGAAAAATTGCAGAATCCAGACGCAAAACTGTCACACCGCCCTTCTTAGTTAATGAACTCTCCCAGTTGAAAAGACTGACCCATCTTCTCAAACAAAGACAACATTATAGGATGTCTTTCTAATTGTTGGTTTCATCAGTTCGTTAATCTGTATCCATTCAATACCAATGTACAATATGGTGAAGTCTGTAAGTCTTTCCATACAAACTACTCAAATAAAACCCTATTACTCCCAACCTTCCAGCCTGCTCTTAACCACAATAGCATATATGAACAAAATAAAATATAGATGAACACTGAAAATTTGTCAGATTTTTAATTTTGGGCTCTCCTAATGCTTCCTCAAATCAAAAGGAGCTTGCTTATCTAAACATCTAGACATTTTTTAAAGCATGTTTACCAATAATTCAGCAATAATTGCTCTACTTACCAACTCCAAAAACCCTATAGGTCTATCATCCAATACCATATACCACCAAAGAAAAAGATAGTCTGAGTGTGCAGACTTCTTCTGCCCCGCCCCCAGGGGGCTTCTCTGTCCCCAGTTTCCTCCTGAACCAAGTGCAGGTGCTTCCCAATGGCCAGCTGCAGGCTCAGTCACCCTGAGCCTTGGGACTGATCTGGCCCAAGAAAAGGGAACCGGAGGCACCTGTAACTAAACCGGTAACAGTTTGGTCAGGTTCCCATGGATCCAACACTAGTCTTGGACATCTCATCCACCATAACTGGCTTCCTATTGTTGGGTCCTTCCTCATTTCCTACTGTTTACATTCTTTTACTCCTATTCCTCCTCCTCCTGTTCTTCTTCCTTCTCATCCTGTCCTCCTCTTCTTTCTGCTTCTCATTCTCCTGCTTCTTAGCCATCACCTCCAATTCTTCTCTTCAAACTGTCTCTCCCTTCTTTCCTCCCTCCCTCTCATCAGTTCTGCAGCTAAACTTTCAATTCTTTTTTTTTTTAATTTTATTTGTGAACATGCTGTACAGAGGAGTTACAATTACATGGGCAGGATAATGCATACATTTCTTACCAAGCATTGCAGCCTCCTCCTTTGTTTACCCTTCACATCCCTTCCCAGCCTCCC
>NW_012267289.1:9044992-9097498 GCF_000151885.1 Dipodomys ordii | reverse complement strand
CACATTTTCTTGATCCATTCATCTACTGAGGGGCATCTGGGTTGGTTCCATATCTTAGCTATGGTAAATAATGCTGCAATAAACATAGTTGTGCTGGTAAACTTTCAATTCTTAAGTAACTAGATATTAATCCATTCCCTACCCATCCAGTAGCAAAGCTTTCTCGTGCTTCCTGATTTCTCAGGGACAGATGACTTCATCTTTCTGCCACTGAGTCTTCTCTCACACTTCAGTGCTGCTGGTTAATCCTAAAACCTGTTAACCTCCATTTTTGTGCAAATTAGAAAAGAATAGACTTTCTGGCTCCACACAGCCCAGAGACACCTAATATCTAAGCAGCAGCTATATTTCAGCCAGCCATGAAATTTCCTCTTAGCCATGTGCCCCCATTCATGGCTCACCTCCACACCCCTACCAGGTGTTCCTGCTGACATTCAGCCTTCCAATAGGCCTTCATCCAGTCAGGATTCTGCCAGTCCTCAGCTCACACTGACACATACTGAAGGCTGCTTTGCACTTTCTGCACTGTTAGATTGTTCTCTGCAAATCTTGTGCCCATGTGAAGAAACCTAGAACAAAATATCCTCAGATTCTAGACAATCATTATGTCTTGATTTCTGGTTCAGCCCCACCGCTCCTCTAAGCCTAAGACTCATAAACCTAGATATCTCCATATGACCTAAATCTGACAGAGGGTATAAGCTGTAAAATGACAAATATAAAGGCCTCAGTTTTCCTCCACTCACAACCTTTGTTTTAGGTATAGTTCTTATTATGAACCGAAGGGTGCAAGTGTACAGGAGTATTGTTTTCTAAATACCAAGATCAGACAGACACCTTATAAACATGGTACCAATGTAAATAACAACACAGTTTACTGAGCACATGTTAAATGCCTAGCATCATACTAATCCCTTTTCCACATAACAACTAAAAAGTTATTATCACCTGTATGTTAAAGATACTTAATGCCAGGCTGGGAAGGTGATTCAGTGGTAGAGCGCTTGTCTTGCATGCCTGAGGCCCTGAGTTCGATTCCTCAGCACCACATAAGCAGAAAAAAAAAGCCAGAAGTGGTGCTGTGGCTCAAGTGGTAGAGCGCTAGCCTTGAGCTGAAGAGCTGAGGGACAGTGCCCAGAGTTCAGGCCCACGACCAGACCCCCCCCCAAAAAAAGATACTTAATACCTAAAGCAGTACCCAAAGATACAGAGTGAGATCTGTCTGATTCAAAACCTACATTTTTAAATTGCATACTATGTAAAACTGTAATGACTGTTTTTAATGATAACATTATGAACTGAACGTGCTCAATACTTTTTTAAAAAGTGAGATAGCACTGGGAGTTCAGCTTGGTGGTAGTCTATGCTGAGCATGTGTAAATACCTAGATTCAACCCCCAGCTATAAATACATAGAAAGCAGGAGAGGATAGCACACACTAAATATATGCATTTATTAAAATATATTTCTTTAGAACATTGCAATATGAAAAAGAATGATTCAACTTACAAAGAGTTAAATCCTGGGAATGAAGCCAGGCACCAGTGGCTCATGCCTATAATCCTAGCTACTCAAGAGACTGAGATCTAAGGAGCACAGTTGAAAGCCAGCCCAGGCAGCAAAGTCTATGAACACTCTTATCTCCAATAAACTTCTCAGAAAAAGCTGGAAGTGATGCTGTGGCTCAAGTGGTAGAATGCCAGCCTTGAGTCAAAGAAGCTTAGGGACAATACCCAGGCCCTTAGTTCAAGCCTCACAACTGACAAAAACATAAAAATTTTTTAAGGAATCAGTAATCTGTTTGATCAGACTTCCTGCCCAAAGGATCTGAACATTCTCAGAAACCAATAATTAAAAAAATACGTTAATACTTGGAATTATATAATATGCAAAATTACCTGAACCATTGCTTAATTTATATCTGAAGTTATGAGCCACTGCTATTTGATACAAAAATTCAAAAAAATCCTCTGATATTATTGAAAAACATAACAGCAAATTGATGTAGGCATCTATCCCCAAAATAGAGTTGATTCATTTCAACAAATTGAACCAATTGCATAAATTCTAACCACTTTTTTTTTGGTCGGTCATAAGCCTGACCTCTGGGCCTGGGCTGTCCCTCAGCTCTTCAGCTCAAGGCTAGCGCTCTACCACTTGAGCCACAGCACCACTTCCAACTTGTTTTTGCTTATGTGGTGCTGAGGAATTGAACCCAGGTCCTCATGCATGCAAGGGAAGCACTCTAACACTGAGTCACCTTCCCAGCCCTCTAACCACTTTCTAAATGTATAACTGTTTGCTTTCTGCAGAGCAGAAAGAGAACATCATGTATAATTTAGTTTCTTTCTTTCTCTTCCCTCCTCCAGTTCTTCAGCTAATGCAATGATATGTGCCTTCAACCTTCTCTTCCAGTCTGCTTTTGGCCAGATCTCATCCTGTGCATATGTGGACAGATCTTAAGTCCTTATTACCAAGGCTGGTGACCAAATTGTATCCCTGAAAAGAGGGTGTCCTTACTGCAAAGAACACAAAAAGAAATGACTTTGTTTTTTAGTAGAATTTTTTTTAATAGTGCAGCTACACACACTAACATCATTCAGCTACTAGCCACTATGCTGTATGCTAAAAATAAATGAGTTGGAGTTTCTGTTTCCAAGATCGCTCACTTCAGATCTAGCTCCATGGAAAAAACACAAGGAACGTTTATAGAGAACTTTTCATGCTTCTTATGTTTACTCGTGTTTTCTCTCAGAGATCTACTTCTTTTTTCCCTTACATTACCTTCTAACTCATGAGGTAACAGCCTCTGAGAAATACTAAATATTGTAAACAGGACATGACTACAGCTCACTTAAAAAAATTAGCTTTGATGAAGTAAGTTTTATGCAATACAATTTACACTTTTAACTGGACAGTCTGATCAGAGTCTGGGAGAATGTGTAAGGTCATGTAACAATCATCTAAGGCATTAACCTCAGCATCTCCTTTGTTCCTCTGTGGCTTCCTGATCCAGCAGCAATGTGATACTATTACTAGGGTTTTGCTTTTTTTTTAGTTTAATACAAACATACCTTGTGATTGTATCTTATTTCTGGCTTCTTTCAATTTGTATAATGCCTCTTTTTTTTGGTGGCAGTAGCTCCGGGGTTTGAACTCGGGGCCTCACACTTGCAGGGCAGGCACTCTCCCACTGAGACAGCCAGCATAGTACTTTTAAAAACAACCATTTACATTTTACCACTTATGCTAGGTATTCACTTCTTTTTATTACTAAGTGGTATTATGTTGTTGGCTGTATCACAATTTACTCCACAATTGTTTTCTTTGTAGTTTTTGGTTATTGTAAGTTAAGCTAAGTGAACATTCAAATATAACTCCTTCAGGGTAGCATGGGGTAAGAAATTAAACTGGTTATTCTTGAATTTCTTTTTCAATAAACAAATTTTATAATCTTTAAATTAAAAAAATATAATGCCTTCATTTTTATATGTTTAGCTTTATAGGAAAGCTTTACATTTCAATCTGCTGCCTACTTTTGGACAACACATTCTGAATTAAAATAAAAAATAATCTCATCAAATTATTGATGCTATTGAATAATACAAATCAATGACCAAAAGAAGAGTCTCTAAATCTATTAATATTGATAATAGATTGCATATGTCCACATATATATATATATATATATATACACATATATATATACAATGTATGCATACTTTAGGATATGGAGAATAGAGCTCACAATTCATTGGGGGAGAGAGCTAAGTTATATTGACTCACAAATTATTCTGATTAACTGCTATTAAAGGTAAAGCAAAGTATTTCTGACCCTGGCCACTCAAAGTATAGTACATGAATCCATAAAAGTGGCATCATTTGGGCAAGTGGTAGACTGAAGAATCTCAACTGCTCCCTGTGATGCACTAAGTCAGGAATTGTAGCCACACCCAGGTGATCTGTGTGTTTGAGAAACACTTCTGAAGAGCAGGGAAAAAAACTGAATCCTATCAAGAGAATTTGTACTGCATATAGCTTTTGGGGGGCACTAGAAGCTCATTCAAGTTTTGTTTTTTTTCAAGTTTTTTTTTGTTTTTTTTTGGGGGGGTCCAGTCGTGGGCCTGAACTCTAGGCCTTCAGCTCAAGGCTAGCGTTCTACCACAATGCCACTTCCGGCTTTTTTTTCTGCTTATGTGGTACTGAGGAATTGAACCTAGGGCCTCATGCATGCAAGGCAAGCTCTCTACCACTGAGCCACCTTCCCAGCCCCTAGAAGCTCATTCAGAATCCAATGCTATAAGTCAAAATGTCTTTGAAGATATGAGGCTTCACCAAACATTACCCTCACCATTCCAAGGACTGTTTGTGGTTCATTTGTAAATTCTTTGGACACTTTTCTTCCTATTTTATTTGAAATCTTATTTTTCCATCTACTATTAGGATCGCTATAGATGCCACTGGCGTTTTCAAGAAATACGTAGGACTCCTTTCTTCCTGTTATACGTACATCATGTGTACTTCATTTAGACCTTGTGTTCATTCACTTACCAGTGCCAAATGAATCACCTCTCAAACACAACAATAATTCCAATTAATGCAGTAAGAATCATTAGAGAAGGCAAATGTTCAGAGCATTTAGACAAGGTAAGGTCTTATGTACCATATTATGAAAAACAAAAGTTTTAAAAACTGGTCCAGTGTCAGTGACAGTTTTTCAAATAAAAATAATAAAAATAAATAAAATAAAAGCATTTTTAATACAGATTTCCCTCCAGTTCAATTCTTATCTCATCCTGGGGCACAAAGTATTTATTCAGTGAGCAAAAGACAAGTCAATAAAGGAATGAATTCATAAATACTACTAGCCCCAATCATTATTATTTTGTTCCAGGTCTCTCACCTCTATGAGGTACAATTGCTGAACCACCTTCCCTAGGGTGATGCTACACTAGCCTTTAACTTCTCTGCTTCTTGATTTCTCTTTCCTCCTCTGCTCACCTAAACATAAGGGCTCTCAGGCTGATATTCCTATTTCCTAAACACATGTTCTCATTATTTCTCACTCAGCTACTTGGCAATGATCTCTAACCTTCCCTTCAAACCTAATCCAATGTTATGTTAGCATAAAATTCTCCAAGCATAGTTCTTACCCTTCCACTCAGGCAAACTTTTCAGTGGCTTCCTATTGTCTTCCGAACATGTATTAAAATCACTTAAGCCTATCATTTAAAACTACTATATTTTGATCCTTCCATTTTAATTCTCATCTTCTTCCTCATTTTTTTTTTTACTTTGCCAGCAGCAATACAAATGAGCGGTAAGGCAAGCAGATCCTCTAGATTTCTACCTCCCCTCTTGCTCTATATGTTTGTATTAATTTGAAGTTTGCTTAACCTCTGCGTAACGCACTCAGTTACCTTTATAAAATGAGAAATTACAATACTATGCAACAGAGCTAGTATCAGTAGTAAATGTAAGTATCTGGCATATGGTATAAGTAAGGACACTTACAATCTTTTTTTAATTTGTCTTTTAAAAGTGAATTACTGAAATACTGGCTGGCTATTCACCAAGTTGCCACTAAAAAAAAAAAAAAAAAAGCTCCAAAACTTCCTGGTAAAGATCTTAAAAAACTTACGACAGTGCTATTAATAGCCTCAAAAAAAATTCTGTTTCCATTACTGTGATTATTTTTGCACAGTAGTTTTGACATTTCAGAGTATCTATGACAGGAAGCCTTCTGGATATAAAATGAAAAGCATTCAAAATAGTAACTTTTGGCAAAGCTTATCTTAGGACAAGACCTTTTGCTGGCTAGAGAAACCACATCTTTTTATGTTTTTAATGACAAAACTGAACTGACACTACAGTAAAATACAAACAAGTAGTAATTTCAGATTTTTAATCAAAATAGCAAATGTGTCTAAAGCAAAAACAAAATCAAGAACTCTATAAAACGTGTGAGCTGGCAAACACATTTTGTCTTACACTAAGTTTATTATAATGTTGCCAAAGAGCCAGCTTTTGTGTCCTAGGCTTGGCAAGCAAATACTGTGGGACATTGCCATGTTTAACAAGGGAAAGATGAAGACTAGAATCTGTCAGTCTTCGGCTAGAAAAATAGAAAGAGAAGAATGAGCCTTATGCAAAAATTGACAAAAATAGTTTAAAATTTACTGAACACATATGACAGAACTGTTCAAAATGTTTTAGAGGTATAATTCTTTTAATTCTCAAAGACACCCTTTAAGGAAGGTATTATTGACATCCATATTGTACAGAAAGAGACTGACTATATCCCAGAGAAATTATCATCTGCCCAGGGCTACCCGTGTAGTGTTAGAGCTGAGACTTGAACTCACACTCCAGAATCCATGCTCTTCATCATTATGGTATTTTAACTCTCAAAATCTTTCCATTTCCTTCGTGTCAGAAAATGTAAAGATTGAAGGGAAAAGCCCATATTCTATTGAATTTAAAGTTGCTGGCAATAGGGATTTAGCCCTACCCCCAGCCTAGGTGAATCATGGTAATCCAGGTCTAGTAGCCCTGGAATATGCTGGGGAAGGGCTTCAAAGCCAACAGGAGTAGGCGCAGTGTAAGTAAATAAGAATCCAAGAGATTCTCGAGGACTCAATTGCAGGACCATTATAAATGTCCATGTGCTGGAAGTACCATAGAATGACAGTTTCAGTCAGTATATGTCCTTCATAAAAGGATTTCCAAATAAGATAGCAATCTAACACATTTGCTAGTAGAATAATTGTCCTATGATGAACCTTAATGAATAAGAAAGGCTACAGAGGTTCATGGGTAAAATACACAGCTAACATTTTTTTTTGTTCTAGAGCTTTCTCAACAAAAGTTAATAAGTTTCTGTCTGAAACTTGTACCTAAAAATCCAGGAATAAGCAGTGAGGAGAAGAATTGGCCTAAAATTCCATTAGGATACTTTAATGAAACTATTATTATTTCACTTAAAGACAGGAAACTAGGATTAATTCTATTCAGAAAACACCCAGAGACAGCAAGTCACTTGCTCAAGGTTACACAACTTATTAACTACCAAATTTCTATGGTATTTGTATACTACATAAAATTGTAATTTGCATTTCAGGGTTTTCTTACTCCTAACTTCCACACTGGCTTACCACAGTCCCAAACAAGGCTGTTCAGATTGATAATAAAAATAACATAACTGGTACAGCTTAATTTGGGGACACAGTGAAGAGGCATTGATTGATTTTATTTATTCTCATAGGCTTTCTGGCCACCTGCAAAACTAATGAGAGAAAATGACAGGCAGTTGTATACTCAGAGGAGATTTGTCATCACCTGCTAGAGACAGAACATTTTATAAGGAGTAGTATTCAAACATATATCTAAGTAATCTCAGACAATGGTAGTGTTACTGCAGCTTACCTGCACTTTTAGGAATCGTTCCCTAAAGGCTCTCTGTTCCTGAAGCCAAAGAATATTCTAGGAGATACCAGAGTAGGATGATACAGGAGAGAAGCTATCTGCTGAACAGTTGAGGCCTCTCTGCTAGAAATACAGAACCCAAGGTTGTGCTGCTTCTTAACTGGCAGGTGCTGAAATAAAACACAAAGAGAGACAACTTAAAGCCAAAATTTAAAGCAATTTTCCAAAATTTAGTGAAGACTTTATTGTAGTACATTCACTTGTGATTACCTAAAAGCTGTTTTATAAGATGATAACACTAACAAACAGAGAATCAAAATGAAAGAAACAAAATTCCAACAGCCAAACCAACAGCAAATATTACATTGCTGTCATTCATGACTGGTTTTTACGTTAGTTCAGTCGCCTTGAAAAAAAAAAAAAATAACATATCCAGCTCAATTACTCCAGACCAGCCAGGTGATCAAAGAACTGTCTTATTTTTCAGTTTCTCTCCATACATACACACACCTTTATTGTTAAATGCAGAGGTGAGAAAAGGAGTTACTGCTCTCAGAACCCATAGAGGAAATGAAAATGGAGAGGAGGAGGTCGACAGGAGTAAAAATATCTAGAAGAAAGCGAACAGAAAGGAAGTATGGTCAAACTATCAAGAATAGCTACTGAAGGGTAAGTCTACACCAGGAAATGGTATGAGCCACTTCTGGAAAAAAATAAAATAGTTGGGGGAAAAACAAACCAAAAACCTTCCCAAACTGATCCTCCTCCAACTTTTCTTATATAAGGTTAATCCTGACACAAAAACTAACAAAAGCTACATGCTCTCTTCTGCTAATAGAGAATGAATATCTTTTGTTAAATTCTCAGGGAACAAATATAAATAAAATAAAACTAGTAGTTTATTTCAGAAGCCACTTAGTCTTCCAGGAAAAATAATTTTGCTTGAAAATGATATAGCAATGTGAAGAAAGAGTCCACCAAGACACAAAATATTAAAATGTTGAGCACACTAAGATTATTTATTTGTGTTATATGTGTGCACATAAATTACTGAAAGGCATTAGAAAAAAACATAATAGCTGATATGCTGAGCTGTGGATCACTAGATTTTTTTTCTTAAAATATATACATTTTAAAATTAGTAGAGAAATGGAAAATTCTCATTTTTATGTATTTCCATATATGTTTGTTTTAATGTACTAAGTAATTGGACCCATTAGAAATGACAAGAAAAAAAGTGGTGCTCTCTTGTGCTCTCCAGAAAATATAATAAAGTCTTCATTATAAGATGGAATTCTGAAGTTATGGATATAATAAATTTATGCATCAGAGTCATCTTCTCTAAATGTATAGAAATACAGTTTCTGGATTCTTGTCATCATCTATGCACTTCTATATCTTACTAACAGGACTAAGATATCAATCACATTTTTAAAGTAGGAAAGAGTTTTAGGGTTATTTCATCTAGATAGATCTATGAAGAAAACTCAAATGATGTCATATCAGAAACAGCTGGTTGAAGAGAATCCCACTACTTAGACAGAAGCTTAAATCAAGAGAAGAAACAAGACAGGTCAGGCTCACATCTGAAGGACTTTCATGAGGAGAACTAGCATGATTCTGCAGATTTACCAGGGCACTAAGTCAAGAGCAGTGAATGCAAAAGTCAGAAGTTAGGCTTAAGCTCAATGTTTGGAAGAATTCCTACTATTGAGACTTCCTAAAGATAATACATAATAACAGGCCGTACCACTGAATGCTGGGCCACTTGTGACTAAAGATATTCTGCTGTAAGGCTTAGTTAGGGTCTATACAGCAGCACACTGTATTGCACAATCTATAATGAGCTTCTTAAGACCCTGTTTGGACGTTCTATCAGGGAAACACTGCTACTCATTATACTCTTGACCTGAGCATGCAGATTCAAGATGAATGCACATGGAGCAGTGAGGAATAGGACACGTAGCCAGGCAGATCAGACCAACCAATGGCAACCAATGGGCCCTCACACCCATGAGCATTTTGGTAAGATGTCCATTTAGATTCATCAGGTCCAAGGCAGGGCCTGATTATCATTTCCAGTAGGATCCTTCATAATGCAAATACTGCTAAGGATTCTGCAGTAAGTAGGCAGGGATTCATGGAGGTTGTTTAAACTTGTGTTTCCCAAAATGTGATCCTGAACTGTCATCCAGCTACCTGATTTCAAATATCCTGTCCAGTCATAATTTGGGGACAGATGATTAATAACCAGTTTCTTTTTGAGTCGACATTTTTCAAGTTCCAATTAGGTATGGCATGCTAGTGGTTTGAAGCACTCCTACAGTCACACCTCAAGCAATAGTTAATTTTGCACAGTGCTACAGAAGATATATTCTGTCATTTAAAAAAAAAGATACTCTAACTGTGACCTTGGAAAGCAATCTAAATCAATGAATAAATTTGTTACTTCAGTATATAGTACAGTTAATGAAAATATTAACTGTAAAAAAAACAAAAAGACATTTTTCCCCAGTGATTTCTATAAAATCAAATGTCTCTAAAAGAGCTGAGTCTCCCAAGGTCATAGATCACAGCCTTTGTCAGTACAGAGCTTAGCATTCTTTTCCTTGATCTGGCATTTAACCTTCCTGCCACTAATTTCATAAAACTCCTTTTATGGGGCTGGGAAGGTGGCTCAGTGGTAGAGCGCTTGCCTTGCATGCCTGAGGCCCTGGGTTCGATTCCCTAGCACCACATAAGCAAAAAGAAAAAAAGCCAGAAGTGGTGCTGTGGCTCAAGTGGTAGAGTGCTGGCCTTGAGCTGAAGAGCTGAGGGACAGCGCCCAGGCCCAGAGTTCAGGCCCTACGACCAGACCCAAAAAAATAAATAAATAAATAAATAAATAAAACTCCTTTTATGACTTTCTTGTTTCTTGCTTGATTAGATCATATTCTACTTCTCAATTTACCTAATCAATTTGGGCTTTCAGTCAACTTAAAAATCCCATAGAATGCTTTTCCTGGAGAGAAATGCTGATATCTGCATACATAGCTCTTCCCCAAATTTGAAAGCATCCCTATGTTTCTCTCCCAGAGGAACTAATCCTAAAACTAAGAGGGAACTTAGCTCCTGTCCTGCCAGAAAGTAAAAAGATTAGTCTCCCTTATAAAGAGTTTGCTAAAAAGTTACAAATAACACTCCATCTGATTCATGAGTTCTTTTTACAAATTACTTCTAGTTTATTCTGAGCAACATTCTGCTAGCATCTCATATCTGTGCATTCTTCCTTCTTCTGCTATTTTTCAAAAACAAGGAAAGAAAAGAAATAAACTAGGTCAAGAGAGAACAATCATATGAGTATATATCAACCCTCAAGATTGCACTGTTGGAAACTGTCCTGGTTTCCAAAGCCAATGAAAATATATGGAAATATTTATGCTGGTATCCATTAGATGATCTCCCAAAGCCACGTTACAAATACGTATAAGTACATGTGTATTTGTGTGTATACACATACACAAGCACAGAACATATATATCATAATAGATACGTTATAGTTTATTAATACAAACAAACTAACATATTGGGATGTTTTTTGGGAGGAGGGGAGGAGTTGGTCATAGGCCTTGAACTCTGGGCCTGGACACTGTCCCTCAGCTCTTCAGCTCAAGGCTAGTGTTCTACCACTTGAGCCACAGCACCACTTCCAGTTTTCTGGTGGTTTACTGGCGATAAAGAGTCTCACCTTCCTTCCTGCCCAGGCTGGCTTCGAACCACGATCCTCAGATCTCAGTCTTCTGAGTAGCTAGAATTACAGGCATTAGCCAATAACACCTAGCTTGGGCATGTATTTTTATGCAATCATATTCAATGTACTTCCTAACATCACAGGTAATCCTTAAAGCCAAGTACACTGAGTCAAATTAATTTCTTTTTAACATTAAAAAAGCTCATTAGCATAAACTGTGCAAAAGGGTGTTCCTATAATACACATATGCAAATAATGTACTTTGATTAAATTCATCCCACCTACTTTACTCTTTTATAATCTCTCTCTCTTTCTTTTTAAATTTTTTCATGGGTTACTTTATACTCTTCTCAAATAAGTATTTTATACTTCTATTATATTTTCCTTCTGTTGTCCTCTTCCTTTCCATCTTCCCTTTTACACTCATTACATGTAACTATTATTTTTAAAATTTTTAGGTCTAGATTCTGCATGAGTGAAAATATGTAATGTTTGTCTTTCTGAGCTTGGCTTATCACACTTATTTTAGTGATCCCAATTTCATCCATTTAAATTCACTTCTTAAAATAAGGATACAGGTTGACTCATTATAACAATGAAACGTACAAGCCATTATATTGACAACTAACTTTACAACTTGGGAGAGGGAGGAGTGAGGAGTTGGGGAGGTGGGGAAGGAAGGGATGGTAGGGAAAAAACAAAGAAGGGGGTAACAATGCTCGAGAGGAAATGTACTCATTACCTTATCATGTAACTGTAACCCCTCTGTATAGTATCTTTACAATAAAAATATATATTAAAATTAAAAATGAGTAAATAAAATTTTTTTAAAAAACTAAATCTAAACATTGTTTCTCACCTGTCACAGGTAACATTTCTTTCAGTAAAGAATTTCCCAGCGTCTACTCAATGCCAGTCACTGATCTAGGCACTGAGGATTGATTAGTAAATAAGTAAAGCTGTTTACAAACCAGGGGGAGGCAGACATAGCAAGTCATTCATAAGCAATTATTAAATTACTATATTAAAATTCTGACCCAGATATGGGAGAACATAAAGTAGGTCTGATAGATGAGAAAAAAATTAGCCAGATTAAAGAGTGTATGCAGAATGAATGTTCTATACAAAAGGAAACAGTATTAGCAACTATTCTGAGGTGAGAATGAAAGTGATACCAGGGAAAAACTGAGCCCACTGATAGGTAGTGTTGAAAACATTAACAGCCAAACTTTTTATTGCATGCCTACTAGCTCCAGACTTCACACGCAGGAGTACATAAAACCCTCAGACCAGTGCTTAAATGGGCACAATCCTCATACTACAGGTAAGGAAATGGAGGCCAAATTAAGTTAAATCATTCCTCCAGGGTCTCAGGCTAAAAGTCCTCAAGCCCTGTTTGGGCCTAAGAATGTAGCTGCTGGGTCTGCTCTTAATCTCCAAGATATTATAGCTTCTCAGGAGCCAGGTCACCTGGAAGCTTTCCTTATGTTCAAAACCTATTCTGGTAATTTCATTTTCACAAAATGGCATTGTGACATTCCAGACACATTAAACAATAGCTCCAGTCTCATTTTCAGATTCTTGATGAATATATGGTCACTATTATCTATTAGCAAATATTAGACAGAATTTACTACAAAATTTTACATAGCTATCAAATGTTCATATAACAAATGCATATAAACGTATTAGACAAAATAATGATATCTTCTTGGATTCTTTTATGCATGCTAGGCAAGTACTCTACCACTGAGTCACACCCAACCCCTTTCTTGAACTTTCGTTTTGTAACAGAGTATATTCTCTTCTCCACCTGTCCCTCTTTCCCAGGGACTAGCTTAAGTGTGACAGATACCCAGCTGATCTTTATTTACATGCTTATACACATAAATTTATACATGTATGATATGCCATGTAGTTTCAAATAATGTTTATATAAATAAGCTAAATATTGGTGACTTACATCTGTAATCCCAGCTACTTGGAGGCTGAAAATGGGAGAATTACTGCTTGAGGCCATCCTAG
Organism: Dipodomys ordii; assembly: GCF_000151885.1. NCBI lineage: Eukaryota > Metazoa > Chordata > Mammalia > Rodentia > Heteromyidae > Dipodomys > Dipodomys ordii. The sequence continues at coordinate 9,084,318 of NW_012267289.1, read as the reverse complement.
GAAGAAAAGTTTTGAGACCTTTCTTCAAACCATAACTGGGTACAGGTGCACACACCTGTCATCCTAAGCCACAGAAGAGACTATGATAGAGAGGATGATGGCGCCAGGCTACAATGGACAGAAAAGTCCCTCTCCACAGATGCTGGACACTGTGGCATGTATATACAAACCCAGTGATGACAGAAAGCCCAAGAGGTAATTTCAGTTCAGGCACAAGCTTGGATGAGAAGCAAGACCATATCTTTAAAATAGCCTGGAGGGGAGAAGATATATAGACTGTGGCTCAGTGAGACAATACCAGCCTTGTTTAAAAAAAAAAAAAAAGTTCACTAAGCCAGGAAATCCTTCAAATTGCTATAATACTTTAATATTAAAATTCCATTTTTAGCACTGTTTTCTTCAGAAACATAAACTTTTGGTAATTTAAATTATTCAAAACTATCTAGATATTTAAAATACTAGAAATTTCTGGAAAGGGAAGGTAAACAGTATTCAAACTGAAAAAAATAAATTCCTAGTCGATGTGAACATATAATCATTGTGTTGAAACAAAACATACTAACGAGGAATCAAATGCAGAAAACAGTCTTAATTACAACCAATTTCTCATCATGGTGACCACACTGACTGGGCAGAAAAGTCCACCTCAAGTAGATAAACAAACCAAAGCCTTCTCTGGAATGCTTTGCCTTGTGTTCTGACCAGAAAATACTCCACGACAATCTTACAGAAAGGTTACCAATATTTTTTCAGAAAGGATTGTGGGAGAGATATGCAAGAGATGGCACTGGATGAAACTAGGATCACAGTGAGAAACCAGCCCAAGCAGAAGATATTCTATTTGGAAAAAAAAAATCAAGGTGAATGTGGTAGTCTGAAACTACAACTACAGCTATGCAGGTGATGGAGGCAGGAAGATCTCAGTCTCAGGCCAACTCTGGGCAAAAACTTGAGATGCTATCTGGAAAATCATTCAATAGCAGAAAGGACTGGGGATGTTGCTCAAGAGGGAGAGAAAAAGAAGGTTGGGGTGGGGGAGGAGGGAGATAACTAAAGAGGAAAACGTTTGTGAAAAACCTACCATGAGTCAGAGATAATGTTTGAAAAGGTGTTCAATTAAATAATAAATCAGGGGATCTTGTTAATTGTTACAATGATAAACAATAACCTATTTAAAGTAATTGTATTTTCTAACTGAAGTACATTTTAAAAAGGTTTATTATCAGCTAGTGCTGGTCGCTCATGCCTGTAATCCTAGCTACTCAGCAGGCTGAGATCTGAGGATCAAGTCTCAAAGCCAGGCCAGGCAGGAAAGTCTGTGAAACTCTTCTCCAATAAACTACTAGAAAACCAGAAGCGATGCTATGGCTCAAGCGGTAGAGCACTCGCCTTGAGCTAAAGAGCGCAGGGCAGCACTCAAGCCCATGACCAACCAGAAAAAAAAAAAGGTTTATTGTTATGTGTAAACTGATATTGTCTACAAATATATAATGACCTTAAGTGAGATTCCTATACTTTTAACATAATCCTTTGTAAAGATCACTCTGAGAAAAAGCTAAGTATTTCAAAACATGAATAATTACTGATGTCCTGATTCGTGCAGAAAATACAGAAATAAAAAGCAAATCAAAGAGGGCTATTTTTCCTTGAGAAGAGACAGGGAAAGAAAAGTTTCTTCTAGTAGATTTACAATAGAGTATTTACCATCCTCAAGAAGGGGAAGGAAGGGAGAGAGAGAAGGATAGGGAGAGGGAGAGGGAGAGGGAGAGGGAGAAAGAAAGAGAAAAGAAGGGACGAAAAGAAAGGAAGGAAGGAAGGAAAGAAGGAAGGAAGGAAGGCAGGCAGGCAGGCAGGCAGGCAGCCCAACTTTCACAAACCACTGGAAAATGCTTTAGCACATTCCATAGGCAAGCCAAGGAGATAATACCTCTTCTAGATCCCAGGCATATGCTCAAGAATGCCTCCTGGACTGAGGAAAACCCTCCTAGGCTTCAGAACTGAAATTCGTCCTATTAGTAGTTTAGTGAGATCAACCAAGCTGATAGAGTACCTCAAGATTTGTCTCTGGAACCTTCTATCCACTCAATCCATCTATCAGCCATCTATCTACTCACCCATCCATTTATCATTCATTCATCCATTCATCTATCCATCCTCCCACTCACCCGTCTAACACCCATCCATCTACCCACCCACCCAGAAGACTTACTAATCATCTATCATGTGCCATCGAATGCAGGATGCCAAGACGAAGCTGAGAGACCACCGAGATCCTACAGGAAAATCTCAGTTCTCATACTTAAGCACAAAATTAAACCTAACATAAACATTTCACTCCCTTCTTGAGCTCTTAATCTACAGGGTCAAGATACACTATTTTAACTATATAAAATGTGTGTATTAGATGTGATTAGCCTAAAATTCCACCCCAAAGGGAAAAAATAGTCCCAAGTAGAAACACCAGAAACAAGAAGTTGAAGGAGGCCTAACAAGAGAATAAGAAAGGTCAAATAGACCAGAAACCAAAACTAACATTACGTAAACTTCTGAAAGTTCCCCATGCTTGCAATTTTTTTTAAATGTCCTGAAGACCTTCCCATAATTACTAGTAGCAACTGCTGGTATGTGTACAGAAAGGAAGGGAAAGTGGGGGAGTATTCACCCACTCCATGATCGCTCCAGGCTGTGTACATCTGAGAAAAAAGGGCAGTCCACCTTAAGGGCACTTAAAAGAAATGCTGTGAGTGGAACCCCTGGCTCCCAAACCACTCCTGCTAAGGCACAGCCCAGGAATGGGTCCAGTTCTGTGCAGTTCCCCGGGGAATTTCACAACCACAACCTCCCTTGGGATTCCCCTAATACCAGAAACTCCACCCTAAGTGAAAAAGAAATCCAAGGTAAGGGGTTTGAAAGGAATCATTGCTAAAGAAACTATAACCTGTGGTCTAATAAGCGCTAATTCCTTAGCAAGAATAAGAAATCTAAATGTTGGCTATGTGGGCTTTTTTTTCTGAAATCCAGGAATCATTTTCTTTTCACAAAAGAATACTGACCTAAGTGAAAAGGAAAATTAAGCCTTTATTTATAACATGTCATGTTATTTGGAAAATAACTGGTTCTGGAAGGAAGGGAAGGGAACTTGGGAAGAGACCCAGTAGGAGAGGAGGCAGCTGGGTTGCTGGACAAAGCTCATCCTGAGGCTGTCAGGAAATCAAACAGCCTCCACGTGAAGGTGCTAGTGAAGAGCTGAGTGAACAGTGAGGGAAAGCCACATCTGCCTTCCGATGGAGCATTTCACAGATAGGAAGGAATCCTGGAAATCTGTGAGGAAGCTCAGAAGATCCTTGGATGAGGGGATGTGTAACACTATTCAGTCAGGCAATTCCAGGACCCAGAGGATGAAGAGAGAATGGGCAGAACCCTGCTACTCCTGGGGCAGGCTCCTAGAGCGGCTGGAACTAAGCATCACAAATTCAGAAGCTAAACTGTGTTGTCTTATCCATGGTCCTAGAGTCTAGAAGTCTGAAATCAATGTGTCAGTAGAGTCTTCCTCCCTCTGCAAACTGTGGGGAAGTATGGCTCATGCCTCTTCCATATGCTGCATGGTTTGCTGATAGCTGAGCTCTATGTGGTTTACAGAAGCCACAGGAAGAAGCAGGAGGGCTAAGAGAGGCCCTTGTTTTCTATCTTAATATGGAGTTGTCCATGTGCCTCAGTCCTCACATGGACACCACTTAAATTGTTTTAGGGACTCACCCTACACTGTGGTCTTAACTTAGAAAATACCTGACCTGTCCCCAAAATTAAGTCATATTCCTGATTAGGTCCTGGGTGTGAGGGTTTTAATATACCTATTCAGAGGTGACACAAATGAACCTATAACATCTTGTTTCTTTCTCTCTCTTCCTTTCTTTCTTTTCCTTTCTCTCTCTCTTACTAGTGTGAATTAATTATATAGATAGGTTTCATTATGATATTTCCATACAAGTATATAATGTGCTTGGAACAAATTCACTCACTCCAAGATGACCAATAAATAGAGGAAGGAATGTTCTACTACTTCATCCTGAGGTAGCTGACCTGTGTCTGATCAATGTGAGGAGAGTCAGTGATAGAAACCCAAATTTTCTGCACAGTCTTTACCCCTCTATATTTCCATAAAAACTTAACAACACAAGAGTAAATAAAGTTGTCCGAGGAAAAGCAGTCTTGGCTGGGCACTGTAGCTCTTGCCTGCAGTCCTAGCTGAGATCTGAGAATTATGGTTCAAAGCCAGCCAGGGTAGGAAAGTCTGTGAGACTCTTAGCTCCAGAAGAGGCATTATGGCTTAAAGTGGTAGTGTGCTAGCCTTGAGCATAAAGAGCTCAGAGACAGTGCCCAGGCCCCAAGTTCAAGCCTCACAACCAACAAAAAAAAAAAAAAAAAGAAAGAAAGAAAAAGGGTCTTGGCAGCCAGGTTAGAACTCAAAGATAAGTGTGATGTGAGAATTCTCATACAGCTGGGAGTCAGCAGCTCAAGGCTGGTGATTGAGAAGGTGATCAATTCCCCCAGAGAAGTGCTGCTCCGAGGAGGCAGGTGTTATTGGATATGCTAACATAATTCACTTAAAACAGGAAGAATACAAATGCCTAAGGGTCTATATGTTTGAATTGGCAAATTAGCAACCTCTATAGGCAAATTCATGAGTAATCATTAAAAAGTTGTTCAATAAGCACATAACTTATGATCAGGTACACTCTGCCCTGCATAATGTAGAAATATGCTGAGACATTCTATTTTGCTTCTGTTTTCCTAACCTCCTTGAGAACTCTCCTCCACATTCCATTTCCAAGCTAATTACAGTACAAGTAAGTTCCAATGTTGTTGTTTTTTTCTTTTCACATGTAATTCTTCCCTAGGAATTTTAAGTTCTTGTGGTTAGGGTGTGTTGGGTCCTATTACTTAATTTCCAAGGAAGAGAAACTACCACCCAAAGGCAGAAGGAACAGCTATGGGTAGGAATCATATTTTTGGAATAAAGACGCATAAGGTTTTCTGCCTAAGGTAGAGAATAAAGATACATAAGGTTTTCATACATTTAACATGAGATATTATATAAACTGTGAAAACCTTTTTGATATGTCAAATCAGGGAATAGGAGAAAGGATGGAAGCCAACGTTTAACTATAATGACAACATATAATAATCAAACACTGACCAAATTTTGCACATAAATTATGAAAAAAATACAATTGTACAGAATGGAGCTGTGAATAAAAAGTGCCTGGCCTACAGTTGTGTGAAGAGTCCTATTTTTCTGTTTCAAAGGCATGGATCTGTAAAATATATTGGCTGTTCTCGATGGAGGTTGCTACTATCAAATTTCCTTTAGACTCCCATGCTTCAGAAGTTGAAAGATATTTAACATTTCTATGCTTTACACTCTCAGTAAGAGCTCTAATAATCATCCAACTATTACTTCACTATTGCTTCTATCATTTTCTTATTAGAACATAATGGAAAGAAAGGTATTAGATACCGTATATAAAATCCAAGTCTTCTTTTAGAAGCAATAAGCAGAATTTGCCTGTTATAAATTGTCTGTATAGACCAACCTCCCTAATTGCACAGCCTTATAGGGAAATAAAAGCATACAGGACATGGATTTAATACCTATTAAGAAAATGTGGTATATATACACAATGGAATTCTATGCCTCCATCAGAAAGAATGACATTGTCCCATTTGTTAGGAAATGGAAAGACTTGGAAAAAATTTTGTTAAGTGCAGTAAGCCAGGCCCAAAGAAACATAGGTCCCATGGTTTCCCTTATTTGCAATAACTAGTATATGTCTGAGTCAATAAGTTGATGTTAAGGAAATGAACCCCAAGATAAGGACGCAAATGTTTTTTTCTTTCTTGCTATTGTTTCTAACATATTTATAAGATGATTTCTTAGTTGCTTTGTATGTCCCTCGCCCATGGTATAACCCCTGCTTTCACTTTATTTGATGTTAGTATAATTTGTGGAGGGGAAGGGAAAAAACAAATCATTTAAATAGGGATACAGGTGGACCCATTGTTACAATGAGATGTACAAGTCATTATGTTGAAGAAGGAACTTTACAACTTTTGGGGGGGGATCGGGTAGGGGGGTAAGGGAGGAGTATGGGAAGGGATGGGAAGGGGAAACAAAGGAGGAGGCAACAATGCTTGATAAGAAATGTACTCATTATCTTGCCCATGTAATTGTAACCCCTCTGTACAGTATTTTCACAATAAAAAAAAAAACATATTAAGTTGTCTCCTATGGCATCTCATGGTCTCTGGAAATGCTTCACTTTGAAGGTATGTTCTATTAACACCAAACTCAGAGCAGTTCTCAATCCTACTCAAAGCTGCTTCACACCTCTGTGCTTACTGATCATATTCCTATCTAGCTGGAAGGCTGGCCCTCCCTTTCTTTCTCTACCAGTCTTCCTACTGGGAGTCTTCTCTTCAAGACAGGCTTCCCTTAGCGGGGTGATGGTGGCTCACGCCTGTAATCCTAGTTACTCAGGAGGCTGAGATCTGAGGTTTGTGGTTCAAAGCAGCCCGGTTAGGAAAGTCCGTCAAACTCCTATCTCCAATAAACCACCAGAAAATCGGAAGTGGTGCTGTAGCTCAAGTGGTAGAATGCTAGCCTTGAGCTGAAGAGCTGAGGGACAGCGCCCAGGCCAGAGTTCAAGCCCCATAACCAACAACAACAACAACAACAACAAAAAGACAGGCTTCCCTGTCTGTCTCCACCAGCATTTGGAATGAGGACAGAGAAGAACTTAAGAATATATAAAGTTGCTTCACTAATTGTCATAACAATCATCACTATACTTTCAAAGCATTAAAAACACTCAGACTAAAAAACATTTAAGCTTTTAAATGGACATCTGGAGATTTTTATTCGATAACCCTAGTTCATTTTGAAAAAAAAAGAATATCCCTATTCAGCAAACAGATTTTCTTTCCACAACTCCACCAAAAAAAAAAAACAACAACATATACCAGGCACCAGTGGCTTGTGGGTAATCCTAGCTACTCAGGAGGCTGAGACGTAGAGGATTGCAGTTTGAAGCCAGCCTTGGCAGAAAAGTCCATGAGACTCCATCTGAAATCAGTCAGTAAGCAGCTGGACTGAAGGCATAGCTCAAATTGTATAATGCTTGCCATAAAAAAGAAAGCCAAGTGAGAGTCAGACCCTGAGTTCACATCTCAACACCAGTTAAAAAAAAAAAAGCTTACATACATACATACACACACACAATCACACATACAATGTATCTCTCCTTGTGTCTAAGGATCCCTATGTAACAGGACAGTACTGCCTGACACATGGCACATGGCAAATGATGGCTGAACAAATATGCACTGCACAAAAATTAAATAAATACATAAATACAACATAAGTAAAGATAATATAGTCCAAAGTGAAGCCAAATTCTAAAAAGAACAGCTAAGGAAAAAAATTACAGCTATATGAGATCAATCCAAAAGGCTTTCAGGGGCCAGGGGGTGGGGGCTGGGGGAATGAGGTTCAGTGGTAGAACATGCCTAGAAAGACTTGTTGGAGAAAGTTAATTGTTAATTATTTGAGGAAGAATGTTTGTAATAATAGCTATAATAGTTACAATAGTATCATGGGCAGATAATGATGCTTATCAAAATGAACTCCAAGAAATGGAAACGAAGCTTTCTCCTTTACTTTTTTGTGGGTTTTTTTTTCTCTCTTTCTGTTCCTTCTCTTGTATTGCTGGTTTTGACTTCTGTTCCTTTTGTCTTGTATGTTAAGTTTATCTGCTTTGGAGAAGGGAAGGGAAAGCACAGAAATGGTCTGGCAATGGCTGAACAAATGTAGCAGTGATACTCACTAGATACTATGTTAAAAATGAACTATAGGAAGGGATGTGAAGGGTAAACAAAGGAGGAGGCTGCAATGCTTGGTAAGAAATGTATGCATTATCCTGCCCATGTAATTGCAACCCCTCTGTACAGTATGTTCACAAATAAAATAGAATTAAATTAAAAAAATAAAATTAAAAAAAATAAAAAATAAAATAAAATAAATAAAAATGAACTATACAACTTTGGGGGAGGGGTGAGGGAGGGGAAAAAGCTGGATGAAATGGAGGAAGAGGTGACAAAAAGAAATGTACTCAGTATCTGATTTATATAACTGTAATTCCTCAGGACATCACCATTACAATATTTTTTTTAAAAAAGAATCATGTTAGGGCTAGTGAATAAAAGTTGAACATATTATGTAACTGTAACCTCTCTATATATTTATAATAACAATAAAATTAACTTTTAAAATACTGAAAATGTTTGATATTTGCCAGAAACTATGCTGAACTGTCTCTTTGTAATTTCTTTTTTTTGGGGGGGAGGGGTGGTCCTGGGGCTTGAACTCAAGGCCTAGGCACTATCCCTGAGCTCTGTTGCTCAAAGCTATGCTCTACCACTTTGAACCACAGTGTCACTCCTGGTTTTTGAGTGGTTATAAGTGTCTCACAGGGACATTCCTGCTTGGGCTGGCTTTGAACAGCAATCCTCACATCTTAGTCTCCTGGCTCTACATAGTTTCTTTTTAATCATCATAATAACTGTGCTGTGGATATTACTGCAAATTTATAGATAAGAAACCTAAGGCTCACAGGAGTTAGGCAACTTACTCAGGAAGTAACAGGCCACAAAGCTGGAAACTGAACAAAGCTTCTCATCTGGCTTGGATGGGAAGGGGTAAAGTAGAAGAAAAGCCTGGAGTGACAAAGAACAGGCCAAGCTAAAGCCCAGGGAGGCCTGCTGTGGGTCCAGGGTCATGCAAGAAGATCAAAGTAAAGTTCACAACATGAGATGGCAGGAAACTTCAAGGACTAGTGAGAGAAATTCTCTGGATTTTTGAGCAGATTAAAATAAAAATTCCATATTGAAGATAATGCTTGAGAAATGTGATTACAAAAGTTGTGTGTACAGGAATAGTGATACTCATGGGTAGAGAGCATGGGTAGAAAACTTCCAAAATATGACTATTTTATATTACCCACCAAATTTGTAATCGTTTTTCTTTTTTTTTTTTGATAAGTCATCAAGATTTGTACTCTAAAAATTCAATGTCTGGAAAAGAGTACTTCATAGTCAGAAAGTGTGAATATCTCTTAACATACTGTTTATCAGAAAATTAATGTGTTTGTAATTTATTTACATCATGGAGAGGATAAAACAAACTAATTGGCTAAAACCTTTTAACATTTACCTGAAATACTGGCTCTGAACATTAAAGTATTTCAACAAGTCTTTTATCTTATAAAACCACTCTCAGTTATAACAGAAATCTCTTCTAAGTATCAGTTTAATAATTACATAAAATTATAAATTAAATTAGCTGCTGTTTTAAAAATCAGCTGAATATATGTGACTTGTGTGATTAGATTATCATCTTACTGCTTGAACCTAAGTGCAACTAGATAATGTTTTCCAAATTTTAAATGTAGTCAGTCATCCATAAGAAGGAATCATAAATGTTATTTTCTTTTGGTGCTGATCCTGGGACTTGAACTCATTTTGTATTCTCTCTAAGCTTTTTTGCTTAAGGTGAGTGCTCTATCACTTTAGCCACAGGTCCTTTTCTGGCTTTTTAAATGTTAATTGGAGACAAGAGTCTCATGGACTTTCCTGCCTACACTGGCTTTGAACCAGTGCCACGCCACCTTCTGTGGAGTCTGCTTGAGAGATCGCATTGGACATGCTTCAAGGAAGCATTCCTGCAGGAAGGGGGTGTTGGTTCAAGGCTTCCCATACACTTGGCTGCACCTTTATAGCCTCTACCTTTATTCTTATTATATTCTTCTTGGCTGTACATTCATTGCCTTTATTCTCGTTTTGGCTATTTTTCTATTGATCCGCAAACAGAGCATGTTGTTTCTTTCCAGTCCAATAGAGATGGCTTCTCTAAGTAATAAAGACTAAGGCCAAAGATTAAATGTGGGCAATGCCCCAATCAGTCTATCATTTGATGTGACGTTGCCTCCAGAAACTCCTACAACTTCACAAGTGGTTTTGCAGCTCACACATTGTAAATATAGAGACTTAAAATTTCTAGATATGTCCAACAGACAAAATCAATGAATTAAACTAAGTTACAAAGTTATCCCAGTAGTTCAGAGAGTTCTAAAAAAAAAAAAAGGGACCTCTGATTATATAAGAAAAAGAAAGATTCTCCCAACAGTTATGATAAAGTTTAGTCCAACTTACGTTATAGGGAATAGATGGTGGTTTCACACAAAATATAAAGTTAGTAACATCATATTTCCTGAACCAACCGATGAACCATTTCCTTATACAGGAGCTTATAAAAATGAAAATAGTTGGATAAATAAAAATAAAAAGAGTACAATATAAGTACAGCCCTGTCTTAGGTTTGTTAATTATTAAACATAAAAAGGCTGAATAGATGAAGCATTCTATTAAACAATATGCTAGACTTGTTTCGCACCACTTAGCTTAAACAGTTGGTGGGATAGTCATCAATTTTCATGTAATTCATCAATGCTTTGCCTTTTTAAAAAATTGATTATGTGCTTAAATAAACAAAGAATCTATGTCACAATCATACACTGTATAAAAATGCTAATTCTCCTCAATAAAGATACACTCAGATGCAACTCTTTTGAGTCTGTGTCTGTTTGTCACTTCGCCGACTCCTTGCCCACCTATCCTGAGATCCCTGTCCCGTCGGTTCCAGTGCTCTGGCCGAGCTGGTCTTTGGCAAACCAGGATATTCAGATCTCAGCCTTCTGAGTAGCTAGGATTACAGGCATAAACCATGATGCACAGCAAATGTTTTTAAAAGCTATGTTTTCTTTTATTTTTTTGGCTTTATGCCAACCCTAGAAAATGTACATCTACTCTATTCTGTTTCCTTGGCCTTGTAATACATTAAGAACTCTTACATATTATAGAGTTTGACATGTTATTAATAAGTGTTTGAGACTTTCTGGCACATTTGCACCAGAATATATTCTAAAAAGAAAACCTGAGAAAGAGATCAGAAAGTGTGGGTTCATAAAGAAAACCAAAACCTGGCGAAGGAGGGATGAGTCTATAAAATGAGTTTAAAGACGACAGATATATTTTGATATGTCATGTTCTTGAGGGACAGGAAATAGCAAACCTAAAAGACGTCTTTACTTAGTTAACTAAAAATATCTTCTGAAATTCTCCTGTGTCATCTCTTCTCCCTCGCCCTCCACATAAACTCCTCTCCAGATCATTCCAGTTCTGGCAGTCCTAATGAGAACTTTTCATCCCTCAGAGCATTTGTTTGTGTCTAGGCTAAGTGATACTAACAGAAATCTAATATCATAATAAGCAGTTGGAATTTAAGTGATGAAATTTCAGCCTTATAATGTGCTTGAAAATGAGTGTACACAGATAACACTATGGCCATTAAGATGCTGCCACTGAATAAGAAAATAAGCCAAGCGTGGTGGTAGACACCTATAATCCCATCACTGAAGAGGCTAATAAGAGGATCATGAGTTCAGGGCAAACTTATGCTCATAGTAAAGCTGTTTCAACACCCCCTTCCTCCCCCCCAAGCCCCCCCCCACCAAATAAAAGGAGAGTAAAAGAATGCTATCGTTTGTCTTCATGAGCACATACTTCCTCAACCCAGTTCACTATACTTAAATTAGGAATTATGAAATGGCCCTGAAGGTTTACTGAATGAATATGAAAACAAACGAGAATCTCTCCACTGACATTTACATACTACCCTCTTCTTTGTCACCCTAAGTACACTATAACTTTTCAGAAAGAAAAACTTTTTTCTAGAACGTTGGTTTTCGTGTCTATTTGTCAAACTTTTGTTTGTTGGTTGGGTGGTTTCTGAGGCAGGGTCTCACTATAGAGCATAACTCACTGTTCTGCCTTAGTTTCTGAAGTGCTGGGACTAGAGGTTTGCACTTCCATACCTGGCTTAGAACTTTGACTAATATATACAAATCCACAAGGATGAACTTGCTTGCTCCAATGGTTAAAGGTTTTTCTATGAGTTTGTAAATAGGAATGATGATTGTTTTAACAACTTTTCAGCTAAGTTAATACATTAACATTGTAAATGTATCAATGGGCATCATTGAGTTGTCTGACAAATGTTTTCTAACACAGTCTAATGTCAAATACTATGCCAGGTAAACAGGACACAGAGGTGAGTGCGACAAGACACGTGCCTGTCCTCTATCTGAAATATGTTCAGATTTTATGTCACGTAATTAATCAAAATAACACGGACACAAAGCCAGACATGGTGGTGCATATCTTAATACCAGCATGTTGAAGGTCTGATACTAGCTTAGGCTACATAACAAGAACCTGTCTCAAAAGCAAGCAAACAACAACAAAAGGTAGATATAAAAAGCCAAAATGAACCTGGTCATCAGTGGCTCATACTTGTAATCCTATCTATTAGGAGTCTAGATCCAGAAGATCAAGTTTGAGGCCAGCCCCGCCAAAAAAAAGTCCAAGAGAATCAATCTCCAGAATAATCATTTAAAAAGATGAGCTGAAGAACTGACTCAGGTGGTAAAGTGCAAGCTGAGTAAATGTATTGAGTTCAGACTTCTGTTATGGAGGGGGGGAGGAGGGAAGAGGGAAAGAGAGAGGAGAGAGAGAGGGGATAGGAGAAAGAGAAAGAGAGTGAGAGAGAGAGGAATGTTTAGTATGTAAATTGAGAAATAAACTAAAAAAAATTTTCTCCTTAAAATTGTGCCAGTCTTCCCCAGGGAGCAATCAGACCTCCAATAGATTCATAATGGATAAACTACTTGAGTTTCTGTTGTTTCTGACACATCAGAAATTATAAATTTCAGAATTTCTTTTTTTGCTACTTTAAAACTACCAAGATCAAGTAATGTACTACTCATACAGAATAGAGTAGAATATTCCCATGAGAAAGATCACAAATCATCAATATATTTCCACTGAACTTGTGCTCTAAACAGAACAACGTCCTCAGATGATAGCCTGCAGACCTAGGGAAAAACATCAGGAATTCAGGAAAGGATTATTTAGAATATTGTCTCTTAGTCGGTCTCCGGTGGTTCACACCTATAATCCTAGCTACTCAGGAGGCTGATTTTTGGGGATTGTGGTTCAAAGCCAGCTCAGGCAGGAATATCCATGAGACTCTTATCTCCAATTAACCACCAGAAAACTGGATGTGGCTCAAGTGGTAGAGCGATCGCCTTGAGCTGAAGAGCGCTGAAGGACAGCGCCCAGGCCCAGAATTCAAGCCCCGATCAAAAAAAAAAAAGAGTATTGTCTCCAACAACAGTTAACTGTCTTACCAGTTAGGCAAGACAACTTAAATTTGATTTGATTTATCAGTATCCAGTTTGAGATGTTACCAACAAACCTAGATACTTAATGGAGTCAGATACTTAATGGAGATACTAGATAGTCCACAAAACAGCTGAGAAAAATCAGGGTTGGTAATGGAGAGCTTTATGCATGAAGGTGAAATTAATTAAGTATAAAGATTTATGTCAGAAAATACAAGGAGTACTTAACGGATCCTTAGAGGCTGATTTTTATGCTCTGATCTAATGAATGAAGGGGAGAAGTCAGTGGTGACCAATAAACAAGAAAAAAAAAAACTAAAGAAGCCAAATGAAAGTGTGTGTGTGTGTGTGTGTGTGGTGTGTGTGTGTGTGTGTTTAGAGCTAATTGCCATTGTGTAAAGACAATCAATGCTTAAATTATCTTCAGTGGCATCTCGCTCCAATAAGAATAAATTCAAACTTCTTTCCAAGGCTTGCCTCCCTCCTGTATCACCTACTACATCTCCTCCCACTCTTCTCAAACTACTCTTATGTATATAACCATATTCTTCTCACAATGACCTTCTCTTTCTCAAACACTCTAGATTCATCCAGGTCTTCTGATCTATATGGTTGCTATTTCCTTGGCTTGAAATACTCTTCCTTCTATTCTTCTCTTTTCTTGTGTTTCCTTTCACATCTTTAACTTTCATATCTTAGCTGAACACTATGGCCTTAGAGAAGCTTTCTGGTGCCCCTATCTTCCTCTGCCATCTCTCACACATGCTCCCAACATTGGATTGTCTTTACAATGCTCATTCTATGTGAATCTGCTTTTCATTTGTTTACCTTGATTACTGATTCTGATTCACACACACACAAACAAAAACAAAGGAAAATCTAAGTTCCATAAGAACCAAAGGTTTGTCTTGTCCAATGCTACACAACCATACACCTTTACTCCCAAAGAACATCTCTTCCTCTATGATAGACACTCAGTAAAAAATACATACTGATGGGAACAAAAATCTCACCATGGATGACTATGATGGCCATTCAGCAAGTCATAAAAAATCTATCCTGAAAGCACTATTGTCTGCCTTGCCACCCTCTCCCCCCCCCCACCGCCATGGTGCCCAACTGGCAGCTACTCAACTCCGGGCAGCTTACACAACTAAGTAGGAGGTAAGAGTAGTCAATACCCTAGGAGCAATCTCCAGTTCTGGGCCAACTTATCTGGAACCTCTTCTCATTATATAAAGATTCCTCTAATCTTGATCAGATAAAGAGTAAATACAGCAGCACAAAGTACAACTACTAAACAAAGGGAGCTATCTTCATAACATCTTAGGATGACAAAGAATAGTCAGAAGATAACCTTTTTTAGGCACTTTTCAGTCTATGATAAGAAAATCCCCTAGGATTGGCTGTTTTCTTGACCTTTCTTTCACAAATGTCCAGGAACATGAAGGTCGCCAAAGTCAAAGTCAAAGATAACCTAGCAATTCTGGCTTAGGTGACAAAAGAAATAGGACCAAGGAAAAGAAAACTAGATCCTACAGCCCCTTACTCTCTTTTACTCTCACTACTTTACTTCCCAGAATCCTATCCCTCTTTAGCCTAAACCCTAGATTGTACAGCAGTCAAGTTCCTGACCAAATCCCGATACTACAGCTGATTTTGTGCTGAGGCATTATCAAGGGAAAGAGTTCCAGCTACCACTAAATATGAGGGGACTGAATTTCTAAAAGCTTATAAGGAGCCAGGTGCGGGTAACTCTGTTAGCATTATGCCCACCTTTGGCCCTCAGCTCAACCCTTACCTGAGTGCCACGCCCCCTCCTGCGGAGTCTGCTTGAGAGATCGCATTGGACATGCTTCAAGGAAGCATGCCTGCAGGAAGGGGGATTGGTTCAAGGCTTCCCATACACTGGGCTGCACCTTTACAGCCTCTACCTTTATTCTTACTATATTCTTCTTGGCTGTACATTCATTGCCTTTATTCTCATTTTGGCTATTTTTCTATTGATCTGCAAACAGAGCATGTTGTATCTTTCCAGTCCAATAGAGATGGCTTCTCTAAGTAACAAAGACTAAGACCAAAGATTAAATGTGGGCAATGCCCCAATCAATCTATCATCTGATGTGACGTTGCCTCCAGAAACTCCTACAACTTCACAAGCGGTTTTGCAGCTCACACATTGTAAATATAGAGACTTAAAATTTCTAGATATGTCCAACAGACAAAAATCAATGAATTAAACTAAGTTAGAGTTATTCCAGTAGTTCAGAGAGTTCTAAAAAAAAAGGGGGGGAACCTCTGATTATATAAGAAAAAGAAAGATTCTCCCAACAGTTATGATAAAGTTTAGTCCAACTTACGTTATAGGGAATAGATGGTGGTTTCACACAAAATATAAAGTTAGTAACATCATACTTCCTGAACCAACTGATAAACCATTTCCTTATACAGGAGCTTATAAAAATGAAAATAGTTGGATAAATAAAAATAAAAAGAGTACAATATAAGTACAGCCCTGTCTTAGGTTTGTTAATTATTAAACATAAAAAGGCTGAATAGATGAAGCATTCTATTAAACAATATGCTAGACTTGTTTCGCACCACTTAGCTTAAACAGTTGGATAGTCATCAATTTTCATGTAATTCATCAATGCTTTGCCTTTTTAAAAAATTGATTATGTGCTTAAATAAACAAAGAATCTATGTCACAATCACACACTGTATAAAAATGCTAATTCTCCTCAATAAAGATACACTCAGATGCAACTCTTTTGAGTCTGTGTCTGTTTGACACTTCGTCAACTCCTTGCCCACCTATCCTGAGATCCCTGTCCCGTCGGCTCCAGTGCTCCAGAGGAGCTGGTCCCTCGCACCTGAGCTCCTCCTTGCCCTGGAATTCCCACCCTTGGCCATCCTCTGTATCCACCCAGACCTCCTGAGCACCCCCCTACCTCACTTCTGGCCCCCAGACCCTCCAGCTACCTGGATAGGGACAGGTGCCATGTGCTCCTTCTTGGGGGGAAATATAGCTTCTCTAATAAATCTTGTAATAATCTTTCTCCTGTGCCTGCCTGCCTCCAAGTGGTCCCCTGCAACGGACATGTGTATAATCCTAGATACTCAAGAGACTGAGATCGGAAGATTGTGGTTCAGCCTGGGAAGAAAAGTCCTGGAGACTCTTATCTGCAATTAACCAGCAAAAAGCTGGAAGTGAAGGTGTGGCTAAGTGGTAGAGTGCTGGTAGAGTGCCAGTCTTAACAGGAAAAAAGCATGCAAGCAGGAAAGCAAAGAAAGAAGAAGAGAGGGAATCAGGGGTGGCCTTATATGGAGTCATAAATATTGAAACAAGGTAAAGCCCAAGGCACATTCTATTCCATACATCAACCTCTCTCCAAATCAAATAAATACATTTTTAATCCATAAGGGTTCCCTGGGAACTGTAATATAAACTATTTATTATCACCGTAGTTTGACAGAGACAAATGAGAGGATGAAATATAGCTCTGAAAAGATTTCTGAGAGGTAAGATATAAGCTGGTATTTGAAGGGTTTATAGGAACTTAAAATAGTTCCAGGAAGAAAAGGACTTTGAATACAACTCATTGGAGATGGCCAAACTCCTGGATTGGCCAGACAGGCAATCTAAGTAACACATTGAAGATGTAAAGAAGACAGAAGGTAAATGATGAAAGTCCAAGATTGTCAGAAAGAAAGCTCCTGTCCAAGAAGCCTAGCTTGAGGAGTTAATAGAATATACCCAGATCAAGGTATCTGTAAATCAAGTGTATGTGTGCACAGCCAAGGAAAGACTATGTACAAAGGATGAAAGAATTTTATGAGATAGTATAAAGCAAGGGTAAAAACAGTCTTTCGTTTGAGACATTGTAACTCATCCTGGAGTAGTCATAATTTTTTCACTTGAAACGAACTAAAAATTCTGTCTCAGATGGATGTTAAAAAAATGAAGAAAAATGGTGTAGAAGGCAGCCCAGACAGGAATGTCTATGAGACTCTTATCTCCAATTAACCAGCAAGAAGCCAGAAGTGGAGCTGTGGCTCAAGTGGTAGAACACTAGCCTTGAGCAAAAATGCTCAGGGACAGCACCCAGCCCCTGAATTCAAGCCCCAGAACTGGGGGGCAAATGGGGGTAAAGGGGAAGGGATCACAGGAAAGCACACAAGGGATAACAGTGGATGCCATATATATATATACATGTGTGTGTGTATATACACACATATATACACATACATATATATGTATATATGTATGTATATATAATATATATATAGTATATATGCCAATGCTTCCCTCACCTACTCAAAAAACATATCCAGAATGGATATTAAGTCTGGTCCAGATGTCTGGTCCCTGGGTAGAATCATACTTTCCATGGAAGCCATCTGGAAGTCTGCATGGTGAACTGGCCACGCTTATCATGGAAATGTAGGAAGGATACACAGAATTATTCATTATCTGTCCCATGCAATACCACACAGCAATATCTCCAGTAGAAGAAAATGGCTGTGAAATGCAGTCCCCTACCACTGAGTTCTGAAATCAGAAACTGTAAAGCTTAAGAATTACAATTTCAAGAGACATTTTATTCATTGGACATTTTATTTTCATGCTATATCTCTTAATGACATTTTTCATTCATTCTCTCTTCTCTCAATGATCTATAGTCTCTTCCCTACCAAGTTCCTGCTAAGGATAGTTTAGAAAGAAAAAGCAGACTAATACAAACACGTTCTAACCAATGGAAAGTGAGAGTCACCCTTTATGTTTACATCTCCAGGTCCCTTGCATGGAGATTATTAGAGACCATTACCTACTGTCTGAAACAGTCAAGACAACAATCAATCTAGTAAAGTGGATTCCTCCCCTTTCAGATCTTGATTTGAAAAACAATCCTAAGTGAAAAACAAACACTACAAACTAATTTACTACGGTCTAATCAAGTAACCTGGAATGCTGATCTGATGAGATCCTGACCAAATCTTTCCAAACACTGAACATGTCCATGTAAATAAAAAGTAAATAAAAAGGAGAGGAAGTTGGAAGACAGAAAGCCAAATATTCAGTCTACCATAACAGAGGTGGCCGGCCAGGAGGGCAAGCCCTGTTCTGAAAGTCAGCTGCACAGGGAGCGCGATGGGGGGGACAAACGCTTTCAGCTGCCCTTCCATCCCTAGCAGTTCCTCTAAAAGCAAAGATGCCAGTGAATTTAGAAACTGTGTGGGCTTTGATAGGCTAGAAGCCCTTGTCTTCCCCTTTCCCCTCCTAAACCATTTTCAAACATTACCTTTGAACAGCAGCTTCCCCCCCCCCACACACACACACTGAGTCCCCTTTTTCTATTTCTCCCACCCTCTGCTTTCTTTCCTCCCCATTAACCTTAAAGGGCCTTCAAGAAGGTGATTTGGGTTTCTTTGGGCTTCTGGAAATCTCTCTACTTTTTTTTTTCTTAAGTAAAAAATAAGTCTCTGGGACTCGGGGAGCCACCCTCACATTACAATTTTCTTCTCTTATCTAGAAAACTGACGGCAACCCAAACACTACAATTTTCTCACCGCCCCCCTTCACCCCAAACTACTTCCTTTGCGTTTGTTTTGTTAGGTTTGGTTCTATTGTGGCGGGAAGAAGGGTTTCCCGAAAAACTTTCTATGGTTTAAAAGAAAAAAAAAAAAAAAAAGAGGAGAATCTTCCAGAACCCTTGGTTATTCCACCCGACTGACCCTTCTTACAATAGGATAGGAAGTGAGGATCTGGGCACATTTTTGAGCTGAGCTTCTGGTCCAAACAACCTCCCTGGATGAGAGCAAACAGATCTCCACGCGGGTCCTCCCGCTCCCGCCGCCCCAGCCCCAGCCGGGCGCAACTCCGCGTGGTGTCCGGGCTGTCGTCCCCACCCCCACCCCGCCCCCACAAACCCCGGCTGGTTTAGGGGTCCCCAGCACCCTCCCCCGACTGCCAAGCCCCTGACTCTAACCGCGCGGGTGGAGAAGCAGCCCATGCCCCGCGCCCCTACCCCGCAATCCGCAGCCTCCGAGGCCCCAGAGCCTGAGGGTCTGGGCACCACAGACCCAAGGCCTCCATGACCTCGTTCCGGAACGCAGCCTCCCCCGTACCCCCAGCCTCCCTTACCCCAGCACACAAACCCTCAGCGAAGCCAGCCCGAGAGTTACCCGCCAAGGCCCAGGCGCGACAGCCGCAGAGGCGAGCCGGGCTCGGCGGCCGGGGGCCCTGCGCGCTCCGCCCGCCCGCGCCGCTCGCTCCAGCCCACTGCCTTCTCTCGGGCGGCGCTTGCCGCATCGGGTCCCCAAAGCTGGTGGTTGGCGGAAACCGGAGGAAGGTGGCGCAGGCACGCTCTCTCTCGATCTCTCTCTCCCTCTCGCTCCGGCCAGGGGGAGCGGAGGAGGGCGCATTGGCTCCGGGAGTCCCACACGCCAGGCAGCCCGTGCGCGTCCGCGCCGGGCCGGACCGGGGTCACGATTCCCAGCGGCTGCGCGGAGCCCCCCAGGAAGCTCCTTCTTACTCCACCGCTGGCGCCACCACCGCGGTAGCCGAGGCCGCCCCCCAGAGAGGTGCAATGCCGAGAGAAGATCTGCGGGGCTCACCATCCCCCCGCGAGGCGGCGAGGCACAGCCCCTACCTTTCCCTCGGGGCGGACACCAGCCGTGCGCCCTCGCTGGGCGTCAGGGACAGGAAAATCACTGCGGAGGCTGGGCTGCAGGAAGGTGGCTTCAGGACAAGGTAGGAGGAACGATTTCCCCAGCCAAAAAGACACTCCCATCCCGCCCCGGTTTGTTGGGAAAGCTGTGGGAGCGCAAGTGAGGGGGTGCCCAGGTATTCCCGGAGACACTGGAGCTTTGGCGCACCTGGCACTGTGCGTGTCCCGAGCCGTTTGGTTCCCAGCGGAAGACAACTCCCGAATTTCCCGGCCGTGATCTTGAACGCACCAATGTGTCAGTGCTTTGTCAACCTTATGAGGGAGCTGTTACTTTAGTAAGAACCGAGATGGGAGCGGGCTCCGCTCCCTCCCACCCCACTCTCCACCCCAGCCACTTTTCCTGGTGACAGCAGCTCCAACCCCAGGGACAAGTCTTTATTAATCTTGTCCTCATACGAGGATGATAAGGAAGGCTTTTCAAATGTCGGTGTTTGTCAAGTAATCCATTGTCTAGCAGACATTTGAGTTCATAGCTATAGCCTTTGGGCACTGAGCAGAAAATCACATGCAATCAAATGACCTCAAGAATGGAGGGGGTGGGGGGAAGGCTACAGCCTACGTACAGACTTGGGAGTCGTTGAAAGCTGAGATGTGTCATGCGCTGGAACCTGACCCTTCCTCCATCACGGAACTTCTGGTATTTGTCTTAATTATAACAACAGCCCCAGAAGGTAATACTTGTTATTTTTTCTAGTTTACCAGTGAAAACACTTGAAAGGGCTCTGAGAGTTCATAAATTTTCCCTTCCCATAAATTGCCTTTGACATAACCCATTACAATTTGGTTTTTGGGGACTTCAAGGTAGTCAAAGAGATTCAGGGAACTTGTCCATCTGGTTTATTTATTTACTTATTGTTATTTTCTATTATTTCAGAACTGGAGATTGGATTGCAGGGCCTTTCTTCATCCACTACTCGAGTCACACTTGTGATGCTTTTGCTTCCAATTTGCTTTCCAGATAAGATCTCTTGTTTTTGTCAGAGTAGGCCTCAGACTGATCCTGCTACTTCCATCTCCCGAGCAGTCACCACATGGTAATTTTTCTGGAAATTTCTTTTACTTGGTTAGTTTTTCCTGCATTCTTCATCGACTTCTGCTTGTTCATGATCTTCACATTTAGACCTGCATTTGATCTCACCCTGTCTGGCCTCCTAGGCTTTTTGAATCTACAAAGAAATATGCTAAGGGGAGAGGTCCTCTAATGTTCTAAGGCCTGTGCCTTTTTAATATTCATCAGAGGCCAGTACTGGCAACTGTCCATCTGGCCTACTTTCAAGTCAGTGGCCTGCTGGGTGACATTAGGCAAATGACTTTCCCCTCAGTGTGCTTCTTTTTTGGCAGCTAAGAATCAAGAGGATTAAAATTCAAAAATGGAAAGCATAAATTGGTACTCTGTTCCCTACAGAACCGTACACACAAAACCGTAAAAGTGCAGACGTTTAAAATCACACACAGAAGAGTGACCAACTAGTCATTATTCACTCTACATCAGCTCCCCTCCATGTATTGCATGTGTTCTTCTGCCTACCCTACAAACCAGAGTAATTAATTCCCTTATAGAAGTGAAAATTTAGATCTGTGGTTCAAATGCAACTACTGGAGACCGAAAATCAGTCTTCCCAAAAATATTACCACTGTTACTTACAAGAGTTGGGGAGGGGAGATTTTGATCTATGTGACATTAATTCTTAAAAATTGAAGATATACTGTGGAATAGGTACATGGTTGCCCCACTATGAAAATAGTTTGAGTTCTTGGGGACAAAGAATTAAGCAGGGTGATGCATTTGTAGCCCTGTCTGCATTCGTGTTTTTGATCACTATTTTTTTATTTTTATTGCTTTCGCAATATAAATTTATTTAACTTTGCCTTTTGATTTCTAATAAGCTAGGACTGTAAAGAAGAAAAGGATACTGGACATGGAAAGCCTTTCAAAGGCCTCAGAATTCATAATATTTATGCCATCTCTTTCAAATAAAATGATATTGTTCCATGAGATAGGTCCTCTGCAAATCCAGTAGCAGGTAGAAGCCAGGCTTCCTCAACTACCATGAGACAGCCTCTGTACATACACAGTCTAGACGAAGGCCCAGGAAGTAGTGTTTCTTCTTTTCCCCCCTTTCCTATGTAAGATCTACCATGCAAACTCTTATATTCTATCTTAACTACAGCCTTATCTAGCATGATTGATGTTAAGAATGTCTACTCCTTGTAGGAGAGATCTAATCATAAGAGTTTCTTGCTGGACACTTGGTGGCTCATACCTATAAGCCTAATTACACAAAAGGCTGAGATCTGAGAATCAAAGATGTGAAGTCAGCCTGGACATTCAAATCTGAAAGACTGCTATCTCTAAGTAACCCGCAGAAATTTGGAAGTGGAAATGTCACTCAGATGGTAGAACACCAGCTTAAAAAGCTGAGTGAAGTTGTAAGACCCTGAGTTCAAGCCTCAGTACCTGTACACACACACACACACGCACACACACACACACACACACACACACACACACACAAGAAAGAATATCATATTACATTGGGGTTGATAAACTCCAAGACTAAAGATACTTATGAGGTGCTGAGAATCTAATTCTTACAAAATCTTCCTTCCATGAGGTGATAAAGCTTCATGTTTTTACCTATACTTCTGGCTCTCATCTTGGGTAGTTTGCAGAGCTGAATTCACCCTGTTCCACTTCATGTGACTGAGTATGAAAATATTCTTGAGTGTTTGATTTTCACAATAAGGCATCTATTGACTTTGCAACTGAAAAATAAATGAAAAATAAAATGCATTTTGTACTTTAGAAGTCTAAGCCTATAATTGCTTAGAGACATTAAATTGAGCCATACATGTTGGGAAAGGGGAGTTGTTTGGTTATGTTCTGAGATGATAAAAAAAAAAATAAGCTGATGTGGTCAAGAGGTGTGTGTACCATAATCCTAGGAGCCTTGGTAGTGACATGCTTTAAGATACCTTTTATTCTCAACCTCATTACTAAATGGAGTCATCTCTTTCCACACTTGCAGGGAATTGTCACATTACCATAAGGTAATTTGTAAGAGGGCTGCTCCATCAGGCTGTGAAACATCAAGAGGATACAAAGTCAGCATTGAAGGCTCCACCAGGGATGGTGGCCCAGGCATACCCAGACATTTATCTGTCTACTCTGCCATTATAGCTGAAGATAAACAGAAGATAGTAGAAGGAAGGCAAACAGGAATCATTGGGTACACTCAAATGTGAAGCTCACATGTCGATAGGTTATATTATTAGATGCAGCAATCCCCATTTTCCCCATTATCTCCATCTTCCATTGAGGAATCAAAGATTCAGAGAATTTATATAATTCCAAAATTTGAAGCTAATATGCCTCAAAGCTCTGTTATTTTGGACTATGATGTTTGAGGAAAACATTTATGAGCATAATACATTGAATCCTCTATGGCCTTTTCTGAAATGGGCATGAAGCTGTCAAGTGAAATGACACTGAAGTAATTTCCAGTTCCATTGTTCAGGTTCAGATGATCTCAAATCACAATGCTTTCCCTAGGGATATACAGGCATAGGTTCGTGAAACATTTTGTTCAGGGAGTTGTACATGGTAGCCCTTCTTTAGAACCCCATCTGAACTCAACAGGTTCTCTGATACTTAAACTTGTTTGGGGGGACTGATCCTATTTTTAACCATACTAACATAGGAAGTAACTCTAATGACATTAGGCTTTCCACAGAATATATTCAGCAGCTCCACATGAATGTGCAAATCTAATATCTGATTTTTTAACCTTTCTTGGAAATTGTCATATTATAGCACCATGTAGTCACAAGAGAAGTAGTATCAGTAATAAAGAGCCATAGATACAAAGGACTGATCACCATAGGCTATGTCTACCACACATACTCAAGTGTGCTGGTACCAGAAGGTTCGGAGCTTTTAGGATGTAACTGGACCAAGTTGGAGGAGCCCTTGGGGATGAAACTAATGTCCTTATAAATGGACAGAAAGTTTTCTCTCTTTCCACCATGTGGGAGAGAATAGCAGGCTGTAGCATAGAGGACCAGCACTAGAGCCCAGCCATGCTGACACCCTGAACTCCGAACTCCAAACAGCCCTGCAATCAATTGATTAATCAATCCATGATCAATAAATGTTGTTTATAAGCCATCGAGTCTAATACTCTAGTTGTGAAAATTGGAAGTCAAAATAAAATAAAGGTTAAAATCTGGCATTTGCCAGTTTGTTTAAACTAGGGATCTGTTCCATTACAGTTTTTGTTGTGTCTTCTCATACACATTTTACTGTTTTTCTACTCAGTGGCCATATGGCAGCAGTGTTCACACATTTGCACATTAGAGGCAACAACCAGTCAAGGTGAAAAATATAGGCACTTATTGGTGCTCCCACCATCTGAAACTGATCCATTAGTTATCTCTACTGGGGTCCAAAGTGAGAAGTATTGGTACTTTTAGTATTATCTCAATAGTGGGAGATCTTTTGTACTTCTGCTTAGCAAACTGTATAATTGTGTGTTTGCCTGGAGGAAGAGATAGCAGTAGGCAGAATTTAATTATATGCCTCTGTGCTCATCACATGGTAAGTTAATGCATTTTAACGGAGGAATTTGACTGACTATAGACTATATGAATACTTGAGATTTTCTTTGGCCTTTTAGAGCCAAGTGTAGTGCCATTGTGAATCTGAAGACAAACTTTTGATTCACAGAATAGATGTCAGTAGTTGATACTTGAAAGTTGTCCCTAAATTTTACTTCTTTAGGGTGAGTCATGGGATTACTTAAGGAAATGTGCATGTCCCTTAAAGTTATGTCACCCTCCTATCCCCTCCTATACCTACTCTCTATCCTCAGTTGCCCAGGGGCTCACCCCCTAGCCACCATGCTGGAGGATGTGGGAAGGCCTCTACTTCTATCTCTGCTACTGTCTTAAATCTTAGCCTTGCATCTCAGGCGTGCTGAGCACTTAGTGTGTTTATCAGCACCTGTTCTGTTCAGAGTACTTTATAGAAGCAGAGGCAACAAAACCAAAACCAAAGTCTTGTAACCCAACCAGCCTTTCACTGAGAATGCTTTTTCTCCTTTTTTTCACTTTCAAAATCTGTCATCCTGACCTTGCCTTCTTTTCCCCATCTTATGTGCACATCCATCCTTCAGTCATTAACACTCTCCACATCCAGTCATTTCAGGAGCCAAGAAGTACAGTCTGCCAGTAGGGAAACATCTTAAAGTCTAATCATTAATAGTGTCCAGAAAGAGTTTCTAAAGCTCATGGTGTTGATCCCTTGTCCCTGTTTCAACTGCATTACAGTTCTCTTTTATCTACTTCCTGAGTCATCCTCACCTGACATCATCCCACAGTCTAGAGCTGCACTCTGTTCTAATACCCTAGTGACCACAACTCACCCTCACCCTTCTCTGCCTAAGGCCAATCTCCTAAACTCTGTCTCAATTTGTCTCATCCACTCCACCAACCTCTGTTCCCCTGAAACAATATACAAGAATGGACTCTATCTTTTGTGACTCAAATGGTCCAGTTTTTTTTTCTCTCTCTTGAATGCAACTGGAATGAGTTGAGGGTTTTGTTGTTGTTATTAATTTTTGTCTTTTGGTTATCTAGTTGTGTTTTGGTTTCGGTTATTTTCTTGCTTGTTATTCTGTAACAAAAAGTCACTGACACAACAGAAATCTAAAGTTTGGTTATCTTCTTGAGATTGAGAAGAGATATAAATTTAGATATAAATTTACAGAAAACACAATTCTTATTAATAGTCATCTGTCAACAAAGCAAGATAGCCCCAAGTGAAGAAGTGGCTTTTGACAGACTTGAGAGCTCAGGTAGAACAGAGCACTCTCTGTTCTGTTAAACTTTGTTAAGCACTGACACAGGGCTTTGCAATAATTATCACATGCAACTGTAACAGACCAGGTAGTGAATACCACTGAGTTCATATGAAGAGAATCAGACTGGGAACCAAATCTAAGTCACAAGTCCTCATTTGACAGAGCAGAAGGGCCCAAGAAACCCCTATGTAGCCTCTGAGAAAACAATAGTGGAAGAATTTGAACTTGATTCTGAAGTTTTTGAATTGCATAAAATAATTAACCACTGGTGTCACTAATGTTTATTTTAAATTTCCACTTTTCAAAACTTCACATTTGTGTCTAGTGTATTAGGACTTTACTTATATTGCTTGTATTTCTACTGGGATAAGTTATCATTTAACATAAAGCTCCTGGGAATAGCCTATTGATTGAGTAAGGACAGCCTGAGGCAGTCTCCTGTGGGCCTCTCTAGCACCTCACTTTGTAAATGTTACTTCAGACAAGATTTAATACCTGCTTTGAGAATTGAGAGTAGAGTTGCAAGCACAGAGGATTCCTAAGCAAGTAAGTTGGAGGGCTGATGCTGCTTTAAGCAGCACAGTATGTATTAACACACCTATGAGTCAGAAGAAAACAGCCATGATGCACAGTGTTTAACTTTGCCTCGTGGCAAAACACACCATTGTGGATGTGGTGAAACAAGGTTGTTTTTGTGGAGCAGGGCTCCCTGCCCCAACTATATAATTTATCTATGTCACTATCTCTCAAAGTCAGTTGAAAAAGAAGAAATGATGGAATTCAAAATTGCTATTGATTTGGTTCTCTATCCAGCGAGACAACCGAGATATAAAAGACTTGAGGTTAATGTCACTTCATGAGAAATATATTTAGAAAATATTACAAACCAGTAGTGGAAATGTAATATGAAATTATCATCTTACTGAATTTTGAAACATAGATGTCGTAGTGTTTCCTAACATTTTATTACATGAAATACCTTAGGAAATGGAATGAGCACTAACTAAGATATGAATGAATCAATAAATGGTCCTTTTTTTTTTTGCCAGTCCTGGGGCTTGAACTCGGGGCCTTGGCACTGTCCTTTTGTGCAAGGCTAGCACTCTACCACTTGATCCACATTGCCACTTCTGGCTTCTTCTGTTTATGTGGCACTGAGGAATTGAACCCAGGGCTTCATGCATACTAGGTAAGCACTCTACCACTAATCCATATTCTCAGCCCAAATGGTCATTATTTTAAACTCCATGTGTTAGTTCAGGAATTATAAAATAGTTCTTAATGCAAATTCAAATCACAGTCTGAAACAATTTTATCATTTTGTTAACAGCTGGATCTTCTTTATTTCGACAGAAGGAGCTTGTATAATATAAATGTTCTAACTTGAAGAATTATTTTGCAATTGAAGCCTAGTACAACAGGAATTCCTTTGGCAACAACTCATATTTACAGCAAAAAACTTTATAGTTTGCAAGAATATGAACTTAAAATGGGGATGAAACTTGATATGTAATGGCAGCAATGGGAAGGAGGGAATGAGTGGGAAAGAGGGAACAGCTGACACTAAACAAAAGGAAAGAAATGTACATATCAGCCGATGTGGAAGAAATAACTGTATTGTCAAAGCTTATAGAACTCATAAACTTTATAGACCATGATAAAGACAATTTGCCCCATGAAGAGTAGAATGTGTTTGTGACTTTAACTAAGTATCACTATCTCACAATTCTGTGAAATTTATGTAATCAGTTAGTCACAATAAAAATTGCTATAAAATAAATAAAACATTCATATACTTAGAACTTGTTAGAAAAAAACTGAGTTGTAAAGTGGTTTGTCCACAGAAGTGTTTAGGTCTTTAGCATTGACTCTATAGCACAACAGAGCGCCAAGCAGTTTTATTTTTTGACTTCGCAACTAACTTTCCATTTTAATAAAATCACATCCATGGCACATTCAATGTTAGTATGCAAACTATCATTAATGACTTGAATTTCAAAATCTTTACCTTCCATTCTTACATGATCTGACATGGATTACTGGGCTGTAGCCTAGGTTTATTTTGTAGGATTAAGGCTCAGCTCGATAATTGTTGGCTTTAGTAATTTCCCAGAATTTGCTGAGGCTACAGTTCCAAGAACAACATTATAAACTTAAAAAAATGGCTTGGAGAATTAAATATACCTATTTACCAAATTAAACCATTATTAAAAACCAGGCACAATAGTGTGCACCTGTAATCCCAGCTATTCCCTTTAGAGACAGGAGGATCACAAGTTTGAGGCCAGCCTGAACAAATCAGTGAGACTCTATCTCAAAAATAAAATAAGGGGAACAAAAACTAAAAGGGATAGAGACATGGCTTATGTGGTAGAGCATTTGCCTGGTGAGCTTGAGACCTAGGCTTCTAAGAATCTCTCTGTCTCTGTTTCTCTCTCTGTTTCTCTTCTTTCACACAAATAGTCTGTGAGACATGATATCACTCTTGCACAGAAGGAATAACAAGCCTCACATATTTATAAAATATGTTTATGCAGAGTAGGTCGACAACAATAAAAACAGTAATAAATACTTCATATCCTCATTGATCATAATCTATTCACTTGCATCCCCAGACCGATTCACTAATTCAAAACTCAGAATACTTGAAGTTAAATGTTTTATGGTTTGAGTTGAAGTAAAATTTTTTCTCCTCTCTCATACAGTTTTTTAGACAGATTAAGAAAAAAACTATGACTATATCTTTAACAAGTAGAATATTTAGAAAGCTACCTGTGCATTTCTTTTTTCTTCATTATATACTTTAATATTTCTCCAAAAGTATTAAATTATATTTTGTTAAGAGTGAATATATTTTATATTCTTAGGTAACCTTGATCAGATAATTTTGAAGAATATGAATTATTGTTTAGCAACAAAAGACCATTTTCTTTAAAAACTAAAGTAAATAAGCAAACTGGATCTGGTCTTTCCAAGTCTAGAGAAGAATATTCAGACAAAATTTTATCACAAAATCTGAAATAATGAAGAAAAGCTGTTTAACTTTTTCCAAAGCCTTCCTACAGTTAGTACACTAGCATAAGTGTGCGGGTGTGTTTCAATGATTTATATGGAGTTTATAAGGCCAATCCACATGAACTGTGTTTTTCTCGTTTATATTTTTGATGTGGCAACTAGGGCTTCACTGGTTGGAAAAGGGCAGAAAGGCTAATTCCTAGATACAGTGAAGACATGCTTTATCCTAGGCAAACTAACCAACCCAGAGCCCATATCCTCCACTTCCCCTAGGATACCCTGGCATTCTAGGCCCATGGTGTTGTAGGGCCAGATGTCAGGCAACTTGGGAGCCCCTCTACCACATATTCTGGAGCTTGGGGAACATACTGAAATTAGCAAATTATGAACTCACCTTATCTTTTCCTCAGAAGCCATAGTCAAACTCTTGCCCTTTTTAATCTCTTTCTCCTCCTACTCCCTGACTAACCCTGTATTTTCCCACATGGCCTTTGGTGGCCTGTTTCTAGGGAGCTACAAGCATAAAAATCTCTTTATGATAGTAACTTCATTGTCTGCAGGCCTTTCCCAGACCTAATTAAACAAATATTCCATACACTTTAAAATACAGAGTCAACTGCTGGACCTGCCATGAAGAGTGATTCAGGCAGAGAAAATAGTTCATGCAAATGAACTCATGGAAGTGAGTTTAATATGCAGGGCTATGCCAGTGGGTCTGTCTGACTGGCACATATTATGTGAAGGGTAAAAGGGAAGAGTAGTACTGGCAGGAAGAGGCAAAGGCTACATCATACATCCCATAGGGACTTGAGGAAAAGGGTAAGGAGTTTGGATTTATTCTAAATGTGAAAGGAAATAACCAGGGTTTCTAAGGAAAGAATGACACAATATGATGTATTTGTTAAAAGATCAGCCTGGGGCGCATTTGGAGAAAGAATTAAAATTAACCAAAGGGCATTAGTCATTTTTTCTTCCTGATGACAAAATAACTGGGAGGACCAACTTCGAAGGAAGAAAGGTTCATTTTTGCTTATAATTTTAGATGTTTCAGTCTACGGTCCATTGGCCCTGTTTTTCTGGACCTACGTTGGCCCAGTAAACATAGCATTGCAGGAGCTTGCAGCAAAGGGAGCTACTCATCTCTCCCAGAAAGCAGAGAGACAAATAGGAAGGCAGGAATCCAAATTTCCTTTTTTTAAGGATATACCTCCAGTGGGGTTTTTTGTTTTATGGGTTTGTGTGTGTGTGTTTTTTGTGCCAGTCCTGGAGCATGAACACGGGGCCTGGGCACTATCCCTGAGCCTCTCTGTGTTCAAGGCTAGCACTACCATGAGCCACATTCCCAGCTCACCTCCAGTGTTCTAACATCCTTCCACTAGGCTCCAGTTCCCAAGGGATCTAGCACCTCTGATAGTCGACAGCCCAAGCCTTAAACACATGACTATTTAGAAGAGATTCATTCTGTGGCCCAAGGTTAGAATCAAGAAAAACAATAATGCTCAAATTGAGACAAGAGGAGGCAGCAGCTGGGACCAAGATGGTAGCTAAAAAAGTATCCTAAATATTTGATGTGAAACAATACAAGAAAATGAAGATTGGATTACATGACAACAGAAACTTCTTCAGAAGAACAAGTATGGCTTTAAGAAGTATAAGTTATACCAATTTCTTTCTTTAATAGAATGACAGGCTACTTTCATCTAAGAGAAGGAGAGTTTTAGTGCCATGTTTTGTGTTATACAGTTTTTCAGATCCTCAAGATCACAGTGTCCGTGGACCATTAATAGCATTGTTAAGGAGAGTCCTGATTTTACAAATTATTGGTCTTATAACAGTTCAATCTCCAGGCTTCCCATAGGAAATAACAATGAAGTAGGCTTTTGCATGCTGAAAGTTTTGTCTAAGTTAAACTTCTGTACCGTAAGTTTTCTAATGTTACAGGAAACTTTTACTTTTTTTTTTTGTCGGTAGTGGGGCCTGAACTCTAGGCCTGGGTGCTGTCCTTCAGTTCCTTAGCTCAAGGCTAAAGAGCTTGAAGCCACAGTGCCACTTTTGGCTTTTCTGCTTATGTGGTGCTGAGGAATCAAACCCAGGGCCTCATGCATGCAAGACAAGCACTCTACCACTGAGCCACCTTCCCAGCCCATAGGATACTTTTTGAATTAAGAGAACATACTCTCTGGGCTTAGTTCTACCCTTCTTTCCTCCCATCTCTCCTTCCTTCCTGTCTTTTTTCCTTTCTTCCTTTCTTTCACATCAATAGTTGCACAATGGTCATTTTATTTTAACATGTCTATTTTTCAATGCATCTCAATCAGTCATCTTCTTTACCTCCCCCAGTATCATCAAGCTTGCTTTATTCCATTTTTGCACATATACATAGATTATTATTACTTTATTTTCCTTCTTTTTTCTATTTGCTTACCTCCTCTCACTGATATACACACCCTAGTCCAGACATGTTTTAATGTCTTAAGATTTTTTTTATTGACTACCTGTTGGTTGTTCAAAACAATTCCACCATGGTACCTCAGACTTACAAATATCATGTTTTAGTCAAGTTAGTTCTATAGGTGTTTGTATGTACAGTTGTATTTTAGGACTAACATCTACAGTGAAACATTCATTATATGGTCGATAAACCTTAATAATTTACTATCTGGCTCTCTGCAGAAATTTTACAATTAAAACTAACGAACAAAAAGTCTCCCAATAGCAACTATCACATGTTGTTTTCTTATTTGTGGAAGTATGGGAGAACACACACACACACACACACAAGATCATGAAAGTAATAAAGGAAACACTAAGGAAATAGAAGGGGAAAGGAAAGGGCTATATGCAAGAGTAATAGAAGGGTGAACACATCAAAATACATTATGTGCATTATGAAATGCATGGAATATTACACTGAAGCACCTTACTTTGTGCAATTAATATACACTCACTAAAAGTAAAGTTTTATTAAAAAATGCAAATATTTTTCATCAATTTCTCCAAAGGTTAGAGACAAAAATAAGTCTTTTATATTCTTTTTTTTCTATAGAATTCTAATTTTATGAAGATCAAGATGTTCCAAAGAAAAATTTACATTTGTAATTTAAAAATATTCTTGGTATTTGGTAACATATTGGCTTCCTTGGTATATGGACTTATGTAAGAACTTAGATGTTTAATTCATTTTTATGTTATTTGATTATAGCACATGGGAAAATATGTCTAAAGTACTTTTGTGTACTTTAGACATATTAGAGAAAATTGTCAAAGATTTAGAAGGGGATTGGATAGAGAGGTTAATTCTAACATTCTCAAGAACTTTTAGTTTTTGAAAGAGGTTCTAGGTAGTCTTCAGGGATTCATAGTATTTTTGTCTGAAAACATCATCAAGGATTATCTTTCAATTTATTTTTATATGAAAAATACAAGTTAATATAGTAATATAATTCATTTCAACCTATATTTGGTTGGGGGGTTATTAAATGTATTTATTTTCATATCTCCTTTGACTCATGTTTATTGCTTCAAATGAACCCCAAACTGATGACATTAGATTAGTAATAATGAGGAGCTAAGTGAAAATATTAGTTGCCTAGAATGGGTAAAAAAGTACACCAATAAGACATTCTTGATGGTCACAAAACTCAAACAACTTAAGCAAGCTTATGAATCGCCTCTCCCTGCTAGAGTTATATACCCCAATGGGGCAAAGCAACACTAGGAGGCCAACACAGTACCTTCTTGGCCAGGCAGGAAGGACAGAGGAGAATTTCAGTGTGCATCCTCTGAAAGCTAAGGACGAGGACATCGGAGGGAGGCTGGCAGGCCCTGTGAGGGCTACCTACCCTCTCAGGAACTTTGATTCTTCCTTGTATCTGGCTTCATGAGGAGAGCTGCCAACATGGTTTCCTGTTTGGCTTTACTTTGTTGGGTGCTTACAAATCCCATCTATGTTGTCCCCTTTCTCCCAGAACCACCCTGCCGGAGGAAGCAAAGTGACTGTGGACACCGAAAGGAAGTGGTGTGCCTGGAAGCCCCTTGGAACACATCTGGATGACTAAAGTTCCAGCCATTGTGTAATCAAGTGCCCCAGTCCTTGGCAGGGCAGAGAGAAGGATGTGTCCTTAGAGAAGATAAACTCTAGTGATGCAATCATGACTACAGTTTGATTTAGGCTTTGGCACTCCTGTTGGCTGGGAACAATTCCATTTTCTTTATACTTTATTCTAGTCTGTCTAATGTTTGCTTTTCTATACAGTTTGAGAAATTCTGTCTTCCATATTTTCCCTTTTCCCCCTATGTATTCTACATAATGTCTTGTAGCATTCAGACCTTTAGACAACGACAACAAAAATCCTGATTGTCACCTGTTTAAAAATGTGGACTGAATCTACCATGAATCTACCACACATTTATTTGTATTTCATAGAATTTTCTATAGGCAAATGGAATTTACTTTGTTATATAAAAGTCAAAAAACATTTTATAATTGGACACTGTGAGCAATTGAACTTAAGTTAACCTTCCTAATAATTGTCAAAGAAGGTGACTTATTGATTGTGTGTGCTAGATACTTGTTAGAGACAACTGTAGAAAGTACAGATGAAAAATTAGGATGAACAAAGTCAGCCTTATCAAGAATTATGAAAAACAGGATGTCACATGGTCTCAGCAAAGCTGCTGATGCAAATTGAATGCCTCCTGTTTGTTTACTTAAAATATGACGAAGAGCTGTAGCTTTAGTTCCATTGAAACAGATAATATATTCACCATAGCCTCGTAACCAAACACATACTGGGCTACCTGCCAGAATTAGAGGTTTTTGTTTGATTTTGTTTAGTTATAAGCTAAGCAACTTCTATGTTTATGTTTTCTCTTCCTAGTGAAGTTCAGTAACAGTTTGAATACTGGTTTGGGAATCAGAGTTACCTGAGCTCAAATTTGCTATTCTGCTAATTACCCAGAAGGATATCAGGTAAATGTTAACCTTTCTGAGATTTGCTTTCATCATTTGTGAAATCAAAATGTTAATAGCTATATTGCAACATTGTTTTTAATGATTAGAGTTACTAATACAAATGCTTTGGTATATTTCATAAAGACAGGTATTCTACAAAGGAAGAAAATACTACTTATTGCAAGCTTAGTAAAATATGTTTTTGTTGTTTGTTTTTGTGTATGTGTGTGTGTTCTTGGGGCTTTTCTGGTTCACTTGCAATACGTGTCACCATTAAAAAAATGTATCCAAAGATTTATATTATAGAAAAGTGCTTATGATAAAAAACATTAAGTATAAAAGCAGGCTACAGGGGCTGGGAAGGAAGGTGGCTCAGTGTTAGAGAGCTTGCCTTGCATGAGGCCCTGGGTTCAATTCCTTAGCACCACATAAGCAGGAAAAGCCAGAAATGGTGCTGTGGCTCAAGTGGTAGAGTGCTAGCCATGACCCGAAGAGCTGAGGGACAATGCCCAGGCCCAGAGTTCAGGCCCCACAACTGACCAAAAAATAAATAAATGAATAAATAAAAATAAAAGCAGGCTATAAATGCATATATAGGGCCCAGATTTGATAATATTTACCCTTTTGTGTCAAATTGCAGCCACTTTTTCTATTTAGTATTTTTGGGGGAGAATTTTATTTTTGCTTATTAAATAAGGATGACACAGATGTCTGGTACTTATGGTAATAATATTAAAATGCCTGGCAAACAGAGTTGATTTAATTTTATGCATTTCAATGAAGTTGTGATTTTCTTTCTTTTTTTTTTTTGCGGGGAGGGGGTCCGGTCGTGGGGCCTGTACTCTGGGCCTGGGAGTTGTCCCTCAGCTCTTCAGCTCAAGGCTAGCACTCTACCACTTGAGCCACAGCACCACTTTCGGCTTTTTTCTTTTTGCTTATGTGGTGCTGAGGAATCGAACCCAGGGCCTCAGGCATGCAAGGCAAGTGCTCTACCACTGAGCCACCTTCCCAGCCCAGTTGTGATTTTCTTTTTTGTAAAATATTCATGTAGAATAAATCTTCATATAAAATAAATCTCAGGTGTAATGTCTTGCAATTCATGATGTAATTTTTAGTTTGAAAAACATGGAACCAGGAAGTAGTGGGTTTTTCTTGTCATCCTAGGTACTCAGGAGACCCAGATCCCAGAGGATCATGGTTTAAAGCCATCCCAGACAGAAACATTTAAGACAGTCAATCTCTAAAAGAAGTGTGATTCAAATGGTAGTGCCAGCTGAATAAGAAAGCTAAGCAAGCTGAGCAAGAGTGAAGCCTGGAGTTCAAACCCTGGCCAAAAATAAACAAACAAAAAATGTGTTGGAAGAGTAGTTATCTGGATTCTGAAAATTTTGGAGTATAGAGTATATCATAAGGACCTGAATCATAGATGGTAATTTTGACCTAGAAGAGGTATTATATCTGGGTAAAGGGAAGAGCGAGAATGATCATTTGAGATGAGTTTTCACAGCAATCTGGATTAAACATGCAGTAAACATGTTTAATAAAGTAGTTGTGAACCATTTGCCTCCAGGGTGATATAACTGGCAAATTCTATGTCATTTGTTATAGTCCCACCTATATTTAGTCATGATGGGACTTTCCATAAGATGAGTAACACAGTTGGTGATTAACAGAAAAGGAAGAGCAAGCAATCATTGAAAACCTCTACTAAACTTTTTGATGAGTTTGTATAAAGGGTGATTTATTATTATTTATTTACTATAGGTGAGAATTTGACCTTTTACCATGATACTAACAGCAACTACTTGAGTAGTTTTTATTTATTTTTGGCAGTGGCACATGGGTTAACACTTCATGTTGATGTAATTAGACTTTTTAAAGCAGTAGGTTTTTCTCTTGCAGATACCAAGTCAACTGAATTCATGACTGAGTTAAAATTAATCATCTTCAAGCAGAAGTTATTTTTTTCTAGAAGACACTGTTGTTTCAAATCTTAAAATATGTCTGTAGTTTATCATTTACACTGCCCAGTTGTCAATAAAACATTACTAGGTAGACCCAGAGAAGAGATCATAGAACTGAAAACAGAGTAAAACCAGTGTGTGTGTGTGTGTGTGTGTGTGTGTGTGTGTGTGGTGTGGGGGGGAATGCTCATCAGACCTCCTAACAATGGAGTTATCATATATAGAATTACAATAATGGATATAAAAATTGATATTAATAAATTCTGGAAATCAAATAAGCTCAGCGTAAAAATAGAAAATATTTACTATCCACCAGACTTTTGAAGCCTTGAGAGAGTTGCTTGATGTAATGCTCCCAGAAACCATTCACTGCACACTGCTCCTCAGAGTTAGAATTGAAACTTTGCACTCTGTCCTAGTGAAGTGGTGCCTTGGATTCACAAAGAGGCTGCACAAGAAAAGATGTCAAAGGGTTGAACTGACACCACCTTCCTGGGAAACAGCATAGCTGATCTGAGATCCTCCCAACCAGCCATAATATCTTTCCTCTCTGTGACTGGGCTAGCCCGGTTATAGGTTGGGCTGCTATGGTACTATTAAGAAATGAAATTGCCTGGTGCTGGTGACTTATGCCTGTAATCCTAGCTACTCAGGAGGCTGAGATTTGAGTATTGAGGTTCAAAGCCAGCCGGGGAAGAAAAATCCGTGAGACTCTTATCTCCAACTAACACCAGAAAACTGGAAGTGGTGCTGGGGTTCAAGTGGCAGAACGCTAGCTTGAACTGAAGAACTGAGGGTCAGTGCCCAGGCTGAGTTCAAGCCCCACAACTGACAAAAAAAAAAGGAAAGAGAAAGAAAGAAAGGAAGAAAGAAAGAAAGAAAGGAAAGAAGGAAGGAAGAAAGAAAGAAAAAAAGAAAGAAAAAGAAAGAAAGAAGTGGAATCATGATTGGTACCCTAGCTTATCTAGGCACTCGATAATTATGATATGCCAAGCTGGTGTCATCCCTGGGGCTACCTGTCCTCACGGAGGCTGCAATGCTGTCATTCCATTATCTAGAGTTACCACTATGTAATGTCCCATGTTTTGGAACTTGAAGAAGATTCATAGAATCTCTACCACCTCATTATTATAGATTACAGACTTTATACTTCTGCTAATTACACACTAAAATCCTTTGCAAGTGGAAGTTTTTTCCCAATAAGAGTTACTCTGTGATGTTTGAAAGAGGTGATTGTTGTACCAGATGCATAGAAATTAACACAGAGATAGAAGAAACACACACACCCACCCCCACACACAGAGAGAGACAGAGACAGAGAGACAGATAGAAACAGAGACAGAGAAACAGAGAGAGAAGTATGCCATAACTAGAGAAACACAATAACTCTTCAAAGAAATGGAATGATCCGAGTTTTACAAGAGGAAATTTGAAATGATGATCTTAAGGAAACACATTTAGATATGCATGAATGTAACACTTCAGAGGTTGAATCAGAAAGGTTGCAAGTTTGTGACCATCTGTGGCTATATAGTGAGCTCCAGGACAGCCAAGGATACATAGTGAGACCCTGCCTCAAAAAAAAAAAAAAAAAAAACACTATAAGGAAAAAATAAAAATCAGGAAAATCAATCATGATCTGAATTTTAAAAAGAACAAAACACATCTTGGAGCTGAAAAATTTAATCAATGCAATGTAAATATGGAACTTTGATGAACTAAGCAATGAACAGAAACAACCTTTTTAAAAGGTTATCTCTTGAACCAGGTGCTCAGGCCTATAATACTAGCTACTCAGGAGGCTGAGATCTGAGGATCATGGCTCAAAGCCATCTTGGGCAGGAAAGTCCGTGAGACTCTTATCTCCAATTAGCCCAGAAAACTGGAAGTGGTGCTGTGGCTCAAGTGGTAGAGCGCTAGCCTTGAGCTGAAGAGCTGAGGGACAGCGCCTAGGCCCAGAATTCAAGCCCCACAATCGACAAAACAAACAAAAAGGTAGGTATCTCTTGAAGTGACCCAAGCAGAGGAAAATACAATTTAAAAAGACTTCCTACAGAACCCATGGGACACCAATGAGTAAACAAATTTAGCATAATGAGTATTCCAAAGGATGGAAAATTATGAATCAGCAAGTGTATTTAAGGAAATAATTTCTAAAATCTTTCTAGTCTTGGAAGAGATATGAACATACAGATGTAAGAAGACCAAAAATCCCAAGCAAATTCAACCTAAAAAAATGTCATCAATGAGGAATATTATAGTTAACCTACCAAAAGAAAAAAATCTAAACGTTCAAAGTCACATATAGAAGAATTTAAGAATTTACATTAATCTGTCCATGTATTTCTTAGTAGAAATGTTCATGACCAGGTAGACCATACATACTCACAAATTATGTGTTTGTATTATATATAATATATGAGAAAAATTGCCAGCTAATTATGATAGCTAGCAAAGCTGTCTTTCAGAGTTGATGTACAAATAAAGATATTCTCAAACCAGCAAAACCTGAGGAAATTCATCCCCACTAGACTATCTTTATAAGAAATATTTAAGGGAACTCTGCATCTGGAAACAGACAGATGATAATTGCCATCATGGGAATATGGAAAAGTATGAAACTCACTGGTAGAGCATATATCCAAATGAGAAAAAGAACCAAGCCATATCAGCGCAGAAAACCACAAGCTCACAGAACAATTTGAAGAAAGAAGAACTGATCAGAAGATATGATGACCATGTATGAGTTAAGTTCATACGTGTGATTAATAACCTTAAATGTAAACAGATTATTTTTAATGATTGGAAAGACATCTAGCTGAATGAATTTTTGGAAAAAAAAAACTCAACATTGTGCTATATAGAAGAAACCCACTTCACCTATAAAGGTGAGAAAAAAGATATTCCATATAAATGGAATGAGTAGGAATAACTGTACTTACATGCTTAGATTCTTTCCTGGTCTGATCTGTTAAGTATCCCAAAGGCTTGTACCCAGATGGCTGTTTCATTCCCAAGATTTGAGAAATTGTCTCCTATTATCTTATTGAATATGTTTTTGTATTCCTTTAGTTTTTACCTCTTTTTCTTCATCTGTGGCTCTGATTCATAGTTTTGTCTTTTAAGTAGAGTTATAGTGTTGAATATTCCTGTTATACTTTTTCCCCCAATTTCATTATCAGATTGTTCCAATATATTTAGTTTGATTTTGAGCTCTGAGAGTCTATCTTTGATTTAATTACTCTACCATAGATTTCACTGGTTTATTTGGTTTATTGAGCTTGCCATTTCCAGAATTTAAGTTAGATTGTTTTTCAGGATTTCTGTATCTTCATTAAATTCCTTTTTTGTACTTGGAAAAAATTATATTAAGTGAAGTAAGCCAGGCCCAAAGAAACATAGGTCCCATGGTTTCCCTTATTTGCAATATCTAGTATATGTATGAG
>NW_012267289.1:9012341-9041284 GCF_000151885.1 Dipodomys ordii | reverse complement strand
CCAAAAAAAAAAAAAGAATAGCTGTAAATGGGGCACAATTGTCAGTCTTAAATTTATTTTGGATTTTCTGGTAACCCATACACTTTTTTGGAAACCATCTTCTATGAACACAGTCATATTTATGTTATGTGACCTTGTTTGCTCTAGTGGTCATTCTTAGCTTTCTAGGATAAATGAAGTCATTCTATAGTCCTTTAGAAATGACATTTTAAAAAATGGTCAGTTTTCACTGGCTGCTTAAATAAAGCACAGACTGAGAAGACATAATTTACTAAAGAGGTAGAGACTCCGCAGAGAGAAAAGAATTAGATACACAGATATAAATAAAACAAAGGATTATATAGCTCTGGAGGAAAAGGAGCTAGATTCCTTATTCCAAAGGACATTTCCTGAGTTTCTTTGGAACTCAGATCTAGAGATTCTGATGACAAATGTGTTACCATAGTCAGAGTGATGGTTAAAGGCCTGGGTTGAATTTATATTTGTTGACTTGGGGACTTCTGGATCAGCTATGCATACCGATTTCTTATAGGGTCCAGGATAATAATTGATAAGAGATTATGATTTTAATTATGTAATATCTTTCTTTTCTGTCGTCACAAGATCAGCTTGCTTCTTTCAGTCTTTTCTTCATAATTCCTTTTAATTTTTACAAAACAGCTAAAAACTATTTCCTACTTAAATAAACCTTTCCTCAGCATTTAGCTGTCTAACTGATGGGAGGCCTTCCGACACCTTCAGTCATATTAGCAGACAAAGGATGTGGTTTTTGCCATTTATAAATGCATAGATTACATCAGAAGTAAAAAGTTATTCTGAGTAAAAAGGGTGCAAGCTAGACAGATGTAGCATTAGGATTTCCATACTAAAGAAAGCACTGGACTAGAGAGTAGCATTAAGATGCTGGAGTTGACTACAATAAATTCACAATAGAAATTTAACA
This sequence comes from Dipodomys ordii, assembly GCF_000151885.1. Classification (NCBI taxonomy): domain Eukaryota; kingdom Metazoa; phylum Chordata; class Mammalia; order Rodentia; family Heteromyidae; genus Dipodomys; species Dipodomys ordii. The sequence continues at coordinate 9,040,341 of NW_012267289.1, read as the reverse complement.
GTGTGGTATCGTGTACTTGGTGGTGAGTCGTTACACATATTTAACTCGTATAACCAGCTTCTGCTCTGTACTTTCTACCCCAGTGTCTTTCTGTGGCTGTCTGTCCCAGTCTTGCTTGTAGCTGTTGCTTTTGGTACTTCAACCTTGCACTGTATTTCTCTCTTAATTTCATTGCGGATAAGTTTTTGTAGCAGTTTGTCTTTTTAAAAAATATGAATGATTTGGGGGAGCAGATGAAAATAGATTATTCAGTTTTGAGCAGCTGACACAAACCTATCAGAAACTTTATTCTGAATTGTATCACATTGGCAAAATACAAATGAACACAGTAATTAATGATGGTTGGACCCTTGTCCTTGTTCCAGACTTTAATGAAAATATTTCTAAGGTTATTTCATTATGTCCAGTTACCTAAGAACTTTTCTTTTTTGGAGACAGGATCTTCATATGTAGTTCAAGCTAGCTTTTAACTCAAAATTCTCTTGCCTAAGCCTTGAAACTTCTGAGATTAGACTTTATATTACCCTTAGCTTTTTACCAAGAACTTTAAAAAAACTATGCATATATGAATGGCAAGCATGGATTATTGAAGAGTCTACTCTCCTAAAATTATTACTTTAGGATTATTAAAATGCCTTCTCTCTTAAAATCATAATGTTATGTTTTACACTGTTGCTGGAACTTTCCTTCTTGAGATGCATTTTACTTATTAACATGGACTGATTTATGTACACAGAGGTTTTGTGTTATAAGAAAAGTTCATAAAACTAATCGTGTCTAAAATATATGATTTTTCCCTCTTTCCTTCCACTCCTTTCTTTCTTTTTCTGTTTTTTCCTTTTCTGTTGATATCTCTTCCTCTCTTATTTTTTTTGGCGGGGGGGAGGGGGGCTCTGGTCGTGGGGCCTGAACTCTGGGCCTGGGCACTGTCCCTCAGCTCTCCAGCTTAAGGCTAGTGTTCTACCACTTGAGCCATAGTACCACTTCCGGCTTTTTTTCTTTTTTCTTTTTTCTTTTTGCTTATGTGGTGCTGAGGAATCAAACCCAAGGCCTCATGCATGCAAGGCAAGCGCTCTACCACTAAGCCACCTTCCCAGCCCTTCTCTTCCTCTCTTTCTTCATGAACAAATGAACAAAGGAAACACTGTTTTTTTTATGTAACAATTCACTCATTTAAATATTAATCATTGTAGGACTCTATCTTTCTATGAGCTAGTTTTCATAGTTCCTGTCTCACTTATTACTAGTCTTATATAACTTGTTTATTTCACTTAAGTTTTAACATTTTAATGCTGATAAACATGATCATAAATGAATCTCAAGATTTAAAAATTTGGGCCAACCACTGGTGGCTTATGCCTGTAATCCTAGCTAGTCAGGAGACTGAGCCCTGAGGATCACAGTTCAAAGCTAGCCCAAAGGAAAGTCGCTGAGACTATTATCTCCAATTAAGTACCCAAAAACTGGAAGTGAAGCTATGGATCAAAGTGGGAGAGCACTAGCTTTTAGCACAAGAGCTCAGGGATAGTGCCCAGGCCCTGAGTTCAAGCCCCATGACCAACAAAAAATGTTCTTGGTTGTATTTGTAATCACATTCACTTTAATAATATTTTTATATCTGATTTTATAATCAGTCTAAAATTTATTTTAAACAATTTAAAGCTGTGTGATTTTCTGTTTTTTACCTTCCATCTTATTTTATTAATAATCCTCCATCAATGTTCTCTAACTCAAAACATCAGGAAGTAAAGTTGTTGCATCAAGAAATGAATACCCTCCATGAGAAATTGTATGGGCTCCCTCAAAAGGAGTTCGGCTTTTCACTGTGTGAAATTAAGGAAATGAGCTTGGCTTAAGATTGGATGCAGTCAGAAGGTAAGAGTATTCTGTAATTGGGTATATATTTAAAATTAATCTATCTACTTACCTTAAAAGTTTTAATTTTCATGTAACACTTGTACTTATTTATGAGATATGACCATGGCTTAGTAATTATATATAATGAATAGTGATCAAATAAGGATAATTGGCATTTCTATCTCAAGTATCATTTCTATATGGTAATAGCATTCAAATATGAAACTTCTAGATATGAAATGTAGAAGTCTAGTTTTGAAATTTGTACACTAAGTATGCTGCTGTCCTACAGAACATTAGACCTATTTTATTTTCCTTAGCTGTGTTTTTGTCCCATTATCCATCTTTGCATGGTTCTCCCTCTCCTGTTGCTTTCTAGTGCCTTCTATTCTGCTCTTTACTTCTGAGTTATTGACTTGTTCACTTTTAGTTTCCACATATGAGAGTATGTGTTATTTGTCTTTCTGTACCTGGATTGTTTAACATAATTTCCTCCACTTTATACATACACATGAAATCATGTGTATGTATTTCATCTTTTTATGATTGAATATCCCATTATGTGTATACCACATTTTTTTGTATATATACATTTTTCCATTTTTTTATTGTAAAAATACTGTACAGAGAGGTTACATTTACATGAGTAAGGTAGTGAGTACATTTCCTATGGAGCATTGTTACCTCCTCCTTTGTTTTTCCCCTGCCATCCCTTCCCTCCCCAACTCCTTGCCAACCCCTCACCCCCGGACTTGTAAAGTTTGTTTTCAACATAGTGTCTTGTACATCTCATTGTTACAATGGGTCAACCTGTATCCTTATTTCATCATTTTGTTACTTCCTTTCCCCTCCTCAAATTAGAAAAGTATATATACAAGATGTAGGGCACTAGAATCAAATACAGTGAAAACAGGGGTTATACCATGGGGGAAGAACATACAAAAGAAACAAAAGAATTACATGGTACATTATAAATACATTAAAAAAACAACAGCAAAAAAGATAAAACCTCTTGTGTCCCTATCTTGGGGTTCATTTCACTTAGCATCATCTTATATGGTCATATATACATAGCTTTTGACCTTTTCTGCTTGTCCTAGACATATACTAGTTATTGCAAATAAGGGAAACTATGGGACCTATTTTTCTTTGGGCCTGGTTTACTGTATACTGCATTTTAACATTCATTAAGCTGGATCTGGGAAGGTGGTGCAGTGGTAGAGTGCTTGCCTTGCATGCATGAGGCCCTGGGTTTGATTCCTCAATACCACTATAAGCAGAAAAAGCCAGAAGTGGTGCTGCGGCTCAAGTGGTAGAGCACTAGCCTTGAGCCCAGGCATAGAGTTCAGGCCCCACTACCTACAAAAAAAAAATCATTAAGTCATGGATGAACACTTTGGTCAGTTCCACACCTTAGCCATGATAACTAGAAATGCAATAAGTATAATCATGTATCTTTTCGCTATACCAATGATATACCAATGATTGCAGAGCCATAGGGTAATTCTATTTTCAGTTTTTAAAGAAACCTTCACAATATTTTCCATAGTTGCTATACTAATTTGCATTCACCACAACAGTTCTTAAGAGTTTCCTTTTCTTACAAATATTTGCTACTTTTATCTTTTTGATAAAGGATATTGTGAGGTAAGATAATATGGATTGTGGTTGTAATTCCTATTTACTGAATGATTAGCGATGAACATACTTTTCCATGCTTTGTATAGAGAATTACAGTGAGGATATACTCGTAATTGCAAGTTTTTTACTAGCCAGGAGATAGCTGACATTTTGTGAATTACAGTGACCAACCTCATTTTGTTGAGTCTAAACAAAAGTATAAAGTTGCTGTGTCTTTATCACTTTATAATAGTCTCAGAGTGTCATTTTCTGCTGTTAGTGTTCTGTGAAATTACTCTGTCCAACAGAACAATGTGGCCTCACCAAAAGTTACAGACGAGCTCCTGGCTACCTAGTTTCAGCCTAAGGCAATTTCTTATACATCTAGGTAAAACATAGAACCTTTTCCTGGGTTTAAAACTATAGTAAGTTAAATCTTACCCAAATGGGGACTGAAAAAACTGAAAGGAATTGAAAACTTAAGTTGCTTATGGGAGTATAAATTGAGATAACCATTGTGTCCCAGAAATTTCACTTTTGGGAGTATAGCCAGTGGAAATGAGAACCTATGTCTAACTGACTTTATCTGTAATAAAAAAAATTCTAGTACTTTAGTTGTAATAGCTTAAAATTGGAAACAATCCAAAAGTTTGTCAAAAGCAGAATGATTACATTGCAATGCTGACATAATGGCTATATAAACATAATGGCATTTGTTAACTGCAGAAAGGAAAAACTCTACAGATACATGTAAACTTGAACATAATGTTCACAATTAGTATAAACTCCCTCTTCAATTTCTGCTAGAACTACAATTGTGTATTTTGTGGCAACTATTCACAGTTCTTATCCTTTTGGCTGAAAATTTGAGATTCTTTCTAGATCACTTGATTTAAATGTTCAGTCTATTAACTTGAACTTTTTCCAAAATATTTAAGAACCTATTTAATAGATTCACTTTAAATTGAATATTTGTATTTCAACAATATTTGGTTGCTATTTAAGCATATTGAAATATTTAGGTTACTCCTCAACAAAATTGTCATAGCGGAAATGTTTCTGACCTAATTAGCTTTCTGTGAGTTTAAAAAGTGTCACTCTAAAACAGGACCTATAATCCAGAATGGTAAAGTTTTAGATGTTAAGAATCTTTCAATCGACATTTCTCTTGTTAAACTTATGAGGTACTATTAAGCTTATTTTTTTACAGACTATTAAATTTAGGCAATAAAGAGGCAAAAACATAGCCTTGAAACTAACATACAGGGCTATAGAACCCTCTGCTTCTTCTCAGGTAGTACTAGCTGAATGAGACGCTTTGAGAAGTCAGGGTCTTGCATACTCATTATTTCCTCTTGAAAGTAGCTCCTAGTTGGCTCACAGTAGAGCTGACAGGAGAAGGCACGCACTGGGCTACATTTAATTGCTTCTATGTATAAATCTGATTTCCTACCCTACCATTGGCTATAAAAATGCATCTGGGTACAGAGGCTAGCCATCTACTTCAAATCCTTCAGATGAAGTCATCCTTTCTATACCAAGACTTTTTGCCTTCAAATTTGGCTTCCTTACATTTGATTTGAAGAAGCCCCTACTACTTGTAAGTTTATAATACACATGTAAATGAGGAACCACTGCTTGTGGTTCACCATTTAAACTGCACTGCTTGAACTGACAAACTCTTTGCCTTTACTTGATTGTCTCAGAGACCATAGAGAAGGGCAGGTCTAATATCCTCTTGTATCCCACAGGAAGGTTTATTTCCAACCCACCATTGGTAAAAATTAATCTTTCTTCAGCAGAAATCTCTTTACACAGTTATAATGCAAAACAGATTTATTTTCATCCATTAACAGTGAGCACTAGGAAACGTTGAAAGGAGAACGGTATTCAGTCAGAAGCTGAAATGAGAGGGATTGTAAATGTGGCAGGCCCGCGAACCCACAGACATGGGAAAACATGGTGTGCTGCTTTCAGAAGCTAAGTTGCTTGATCAGAGGTGGTAGTGGGCTCTTCATGCATTTTTCCTTCCTCTTGCATCTCTAGTGATTTTGTCTCATAATCAATTTGGTATTCCAGAAAATCCTCATTCCTTTTTTGTTTAATCAGGATATCCCTTAGGATTCTTCCAAGCTAAAGTAAAACAAGGAAACACTTGCATTAAGAACCCTATTTGCAAATATAGCCTATAAATCAATGGCACTGGGAATATGTCCAAAATATAGACTCCCTAACCCATTAAAAGTAGTACTTTCATGTTCAAAAGGCAACAGGTGATTTATGTTCATATGGAAGTTGCAAGAGCGCTAATCAAAGACAATTCAAGGCCCCAAGACCTCCAGGTGAATCTAAGCATTCCCTTTCAATAACTATTGGTGTTTCCCATCAAAAGGATGGATTAAGAAACAAGGTTCTCATGTGCTTTGCTGAATGGAAACTCCTGCGTACAAGTGATAATAAAATTCATTCTAAAAAGAGAAACAAGGTACTATTGTAGTGGATTTCACTTCTCTTTGAGCTATATAGAGAAGTTCTGAATAGCCAACCATCGCTTATTCTTAGATTTAGATGTATGTGGTCAGGCTAGGGCATAGTCTTTGTATCTGGTTCATCTCATGGTCCAACTAGTGCTAAGAACTTTTGCACAAGGTCATTTTGTTCATTGTGGTTTCCTGAGCAGGTACTGGGCTGGTTTCCTGAGCAGGTACTGGGCTGGTTATCAAGTTACCACTCTGCAGCAGAATGTTCACCAATAACTAGAAAGACGACCTAGACATAAATCACTATGAATATCTACATTTTCTGTCACAGTTTAGGATTCTGGTTCTCAAAATATGCCATCTAGCCAGCAACATCATTTCTTACAATTTAGGCATTTCTAGTCAAGCAGACCAATAGGCAATTATTTTGTCTTCTTACAGAGTACATTATTACTTTCAAGACATTCTGAGTTGAGTTGTGTTCTATGATGGTCTATAATCTTCTGTCCCAAACTCACACCTAGATATAAGTCCATATACTTCTAGATATAAATCCACATACTTCTTTGATTTCCTTGGATCTGTTTCTCAAAATTGAATGGTAATCTAGAGTTTAAAACAGGCACTGTGTATAACAATCAGTTAGTTACTTACATGAGAATCTTTAGCCTCCGAAGCTTGTATTTTTAGACTTTGTATAAGTATGGTTGTAGTACTTTCCATATCCAGAAGAACTTTCATAATATCTATTAGATTTCCCCAGTTTTTTACATCAGGGCTCTGTTGAAGAGGAACAAGAAGTCAGTTTCCTACCTCAGAGGCTTGGCACAACATGATGATTGGGTTTGGGGTCTCCAGTGGTTTACAAACTAGTATTATAATAGAATCAGTGGATCCCCTGAATATATATGTATATGTAAATAAAGATATGTATATATATTCACATATAAATATATACATATACACACATCTATGGTTATTCCATTGGCTTTGTAATTCTGTGGTCATTAGCAAACATCTTTAAAATTAAAGCCTAAGTTTTTAAAGTTTCATATCAGTTGGAATGTTGCTTATAGAGACAGCTAAATTAAACACGAGCCTATACCTGAATTAATGATCTGAAATAAGATGCTAACAGCTCTGGAATGAAGTCAGGAAAGCTGTGATTCTCAAACTACATCGAGCATTAAGATCATCTGGCGAGCCCATTAAGCCGACTCCTTGGACCCACAGCAGAGAAATCCACTTCCTTAGGCCTGGCCTGGGGTGGATACATTTGCATTTCTCATAATCTTCACATGGCACTGGTGCTGCAGGCCCAAGACCACACTTAATATAGTTCATTGAAAAGAACCAACCAACACGTAGTGACAAAGTTTCACTCAAAAAGATGTTGACACCTGCTTGCCCTCAAGCTCATTCACAAAGGAGGCCTAGTTAGGAATGTGAGTAAAGTAACAAGTGAGGTGTCAAATAATTATTTCCTAAGCCCAGAAAAGAAACTCAGTGGAGTGTAGTCTGTTATAGCAAATTATAGTTATTTGTAATTACAGTTACCTTATGATCTTGAAGGCTGATTGCCCCCTTACGTCTTTTTATATAATCTAGGAACCGTTTTGCTTGGTACCTCTTCACTTCAGCTTGATCTTCAAAGAATGTGATCAAAGTTGGCTTTTCTATCTGTTCTCCCAAATGACAGACCTAGGATGGAGGTAAGAATGAAGAGAAACTAGGGAGGAAAGTGCAGGTTATTTCTCTATCTCAGTTTTTTTTTCCTTCAGTAAGTGACTTGCTTGGTCATTCTTGAATGCTCTTTGTCCTTTGATTTACAGATGGTTCCTTTTGTCTCTTGAACCCAATGTACCTCAAAGAGCAGCCACCTAATTTCTGATATACTAGTGCCAAGTTTTTTGGTATTGTAGCTTTTCTTAAATGGTCAAGTTTGTTATACAGAGTCTTTTTATCCATTAATTTCATAGATCCATGAAAGCAGAGTAGAAAAAAAATCAACTGAAAGTTATAAAATCAACTTTATGAGGCCAAACACATATACATTAATTTATAAAGTAGCATTTAGGAATAAAATATTTTATTCTGTATGCCACAACACTTTGATATCGACATAATTTTGGGAACCCATTGAAAAAACTGTGATTGTCTTGAGCGTATTCTGTAGTTGGCAATTGCACTGAGTCATTGAGACAAAGAACAATGTCGTAATCACTGAGTTGCTGTTTCGCCTTCTATCAAGCAACAAAATATATAACAGTAAACATTAGTAAGAAGGAAGTAAATGTATCATCAAACAAATAACTAAACCATCTCCATAGTCAGTCAAGAGCCCATACTTACCACAGACAAGTAAACATCACTGATATGCAAACTCAGAGATGCTGCATCATTGAAAACAGCAACCACATTAGCTGTCTTAAAACTGAACCTCGGACTCTTCTCTTCCATCTTGTTTTTAGGCAATTCAGCCATAGGATGGGCTACCCACGATAGAAGAGGGCTTCTTAAATACTAGATGTTCGATGGCCATCCCACTTATTCCAACAAGATACAATTCCTTCCAGCTGGGATTAATCGCTACTAATCTACCAATGAGAAAATAGTCTGGGTGAAAGATCCAGTCTGAACTGAGAAAAGGATGTTATCTTACCCAATATTCAATGTTTTTTTTTCCACTTACCTTCTCTCTCACTTATTTGAGAAAGCAGATATAATACCTGAATAGAAAATATTATCTGTCTGTAGTATCATTAGCTTTCCCCTTTCTTCAGAAATGATGAAGGCCCATATGGAATTCATTCTCTTTTTGTAAGGGAACCTGTGAGTCCTGCTGTCTTCTATAACCCCTCAACAGATACAACACATCTAAAGGTAGGATACAATGCAATTATGAATTAATACAAGCTTATCAGCTGAGGCAATTAGGAAAGATTTCAATGATAAATTGGCATTTTTGGATTTTTTCTTCTGGCAATACTGGGGATTGAGTTCAGGGACTTGAATTTGCTAGGCAGGCCTTCTACCACCGAACCACTCCTCCTGTGATAACGATATTTTCCTTGTTTGTTATTTATTGTTTGTTTTTTATTTGTTATTTATTTATTAATTGATTATTATTACTATTATTTAGAGAAAGTTTATTAGGAAAGAAACACACTTCCAATAAATTGGAAGCAAGTTTTCTTTAAGGAGAAAATTACCTCAATTGGCATTTTAAATTAGCTTTGGAAGAAAGGTAGGTAGATAGGGAAATGAAAATAGAAGACTGCGTGGAGAAGAGGCACACATATGCTACAGACACAAACAAGGGAGCAGATTCTCTAAATTAAATTAGGGTTACTGCGCTTGAAAACCTTTCAACTTCCTCCTCACGCTAGATCCAAAGATCTGTATGCATCTCCATATATAGCTTTATTTTTCTCCTTAGAATGCAGAAGGGTCAGCATTCCTTATTTGGCCTTCCTGTGGCCCATGTAGGTAATATGTGCTGGACTAAAGTTGATTAACTTAAAGATACTTTTAATCCATGTAAGGCATAAGATCAGCACATATCTGGTGGCTCTTGGGTTTGATCTAAACCGGTTCTCATTGATCTCAAGTACGAATGGCAGGTGCTGGTCTACAATCTCATCTATTCTATCTCATCCTACCTCAGGGGAGTATTCCATGTGTGAAGCCTGCTTGGCCATGTTAGTAGTTCAATACAGTCCAAGGTGAGGGAGGAAGAGAAGAAAAGAGAGGGTGGAAGGGAGAGATGGAGGAAAGAAAGAAGGAAAGAAAGGAAGAAAGAAAGAAAGGAAGAAAGAATGAAAGAAAGAAAGAAAAAAAGAAAGAAGGAAAGAAAGAAGGAAGGAAGGAAAGAAAAGATGAGAGAGAAAAGGCAAGGAGAAAGAAAAGAGAGAAAGAAGAGGAAGGAAGGAAATGAGAGAGAATCTAGCTTTAGTTTTCTACAGGTGTAGAAATTTGCCAGCACCATGTACCAAAGAGGCTGTCTTTCTTCCATTCTGGTTGGTTTTTTTTTAGCTCCCTTCTCAAAGATTAGGATAGGTCTGTGGGTTTATTTCTGGGTCTTCTGTTCTATTCCATTGGTGCTTGGGTCTGTTCTTGTGCCAGTACCAAGCTGTTTAGGTTACTATGGCTTTGTAGTAGAGTTTGAAATTTGGTATTGCTATTCTTCCAGTACTGTTCTTTCTGCTAAGGATTGTTTTTGCTATTCGGGGTCTTTTATTGTACCATAGGAATTTTTGGGTTGCTTCTTCTATTTCATTGTAGAATGAAGTATTGTATTGAATGTGTAGATAGCTTTTGGCAGTATTGCCATTGTTAAATGGGGAGGGGAGGAGTTAGGGAGGTGGGGAGGGAAGGGATGGTAGGGGAAAAACAAAGGAGGAGGTAACAATGCTCAATAGGAAATGTACTCATTACTTTACTCATATAACTGTAACCCCTCTGCATAGTATTTTTATAATAAAAAAGTATAAAAAAGGAATGAGGGAAGGAAAGAAGAAAGAAAAAGCCAAAGAGAAAAGGAAGGAAAATAAATACATGCACACATACATACATACAAACATACAAACATAAATGGCATCTGCACATTCATATCTAGGAGGCAGCTAGGAGTAAGGTAGGCTTTGCTCTTGTTTCTCCTGACCACAAACTTGCCTTTGGTTTAGCTTCAGGAAGAAAGCTGTTTTAACACTGGTTTTTTTTTTTTTTTTTTTTTTACTACAGGCTCTTCCAACCACAGTTTCCATTGGAATCATCTGGAGCTTTTGTTAAACTAGAGAATCTGATTAGTGGGGCCTGACAAGCTGTATCTCTAATAATGATGTCTAATCCTGATATTACCAGTTATTTTCAGGATGGGTTCTTCCTTCCTGCCAGGTCTACTTGCTCCCTCCAAGAGCCCTGGGATCTGCTTCCTTTTAGGTTTCCAGTCTTCCCTTGGGTCACCTAGTGAAGCTTCCTTCCACAGACATGAATCTCCCAGATTTTTCTGCTTGAGCTGGCCTAGTACCCTGGCCCTCCCAATCTCTGACTCTTAGGTATCTTGGGATAACAGATATGCACCAGTGTACCCAGATAGAAGTTGAGGAGGAGCCTTAGGAACTTTTCTGCCAAGGATGTCCTTGGCCCTTGATCCTACTGTTCTCAGCCTCTCAAGTAGCTAGGATTATAGAAAGGAATCACAGAACCCGGCTTATAGTAGGCAACATTTCAAGAATATTCCTAAAAGACTGTGTAAAAAGACAAATATACAGAAGGGCACAAATACCCTTGCTGAGGAGTAGAGAAGGAAATATTCCCCAGAGCTCACTGTACTGTCTTCCTGAGGAAGGCAGCAGTACTACATGTTCTAGTCACCCTGTGAACATTTGCAGTCCGGATAGGAGTCAGTGATTTTCAGCAATCTCTAAATCTCTGCTATCCGATCACACCCTCTAGAATGTATCTTCTGACTTTTATGATCTTAGTTTTAGCTAATCTCTTCATGATCTTTTTTTGAACTTCCTGTTTATCTGGGTAAAAAGAAGACCTGTACATCTTCTTTTATGTATTATGTATAATATTATCTAGGACTAAAATTTTTCTATGCTATTTCTTTCCATACCCACCTCTCATCCAAAAGTACATGCTTTAATCTTCACGTGTTTATTTGTGTGTGTGTGTGTGTGTGTGTGTGTGTGTGTGTGTGTGTTTGTGTGTGTATACTAGGATTGAACTCAGTGCCTGGGTGCTGTCCCTTAGCTTTTTTCATTCAAAGCTAGGGCTCTACCACTTGGGCTACAGCTCCATTTCTGGCTTTTTGGTAGGTAATTGGAGATGAGAATCTCATGGATTTTCCTGCTGGGCTGGCTTTGAGCCATGCTCTTCAGATATCTGCCTCATGAGTAGCTAGGATTATGGGCCATGATTGTGCTCAATTTTAAAATTAATTTAAAATTTTAAGTTGTATTTGTCTGGATGATGCTGGGTAGAGTGATGTCTTAAAGGTATTTTGGTTACACAAGACAAAATTCCAAGGGAAGACTGCTATATACAAACATGCTTTCATTGTATTTGATATTGGTATAACTTGTGAAGGGGAAGGGCAAAAACAAATCGTTTAAATAGGGATACAGGTGGACCCATTGCAACAATGAGATGTACAAGTCGTTATGTCAAAAAACAAACTTTACATCTCTGGCGGGGGTGGGGGGGAAGGGGAAACAAAGGAGGAGGCAATAATGCTTGATAAGAAATGTACTCATTACCTTGCCCATGTAATTGTAACCCCTCTGTACGGTATTTTCACAATTATAAAACAAAAAACAAAACCTGAGAACTAGTAGCTAAGTGCCCTCTAGTGTGTACAGATGAGAATTACACAACTGTTGTATTTATTGTGTCAGATCATGACTTATTGTGTGTCTTACAAAAAAATCAAACTTTGTGATGCACATAGTCAGCTGTTGTAGTACGATAATTTATTGCTAATTTATTCTCAATTATTGAACTAGTTAATATTGGCTTAAATTTATTTTTGACACATAAATTATGACTAGTTCCTGATACCAGTCTTGATCATTAGATCTCAGCTGCTCTTAAAAGTTTACTTTAGGCCAGGCGCCCGTGGCTCACGCCTGTAATCCTAGCTACTCAGGAGGCTGAGATCTGAGGATCGCGGTTCAAAGCCAGCCTGGGCAGGAAAGACCATGAGAACTCCTATCTCCAGTAAATCACTAGAAAACCAGAAGTGGCCTTGTAGCTCGAGTGGTAGAGCACTCGCCTTGAGCTGAAGAGCTGAGGGACAGTGTTCAGGCCCAGAGTTCAAGCCCCATGACCAACAAAAAAAAAAAAGTTTAAATATTAGGAAGTCCACATTCCTAAACATCTGTTTTTCAGGAATGAATGGCTATTACCTCAGGGTACAATGACAGCTAAGTGGAAAATGCCACATCCATTCTGTAAGAGGCAAGTTTTTAGTTATTAGATAGTGGCCTTATTGCTTGTAGTCATCTTCTGTAGGTGTAGCTCAATTTCTCTTGTACAAGGGTGAAATTTAGTTGCCATCATTTTCTTCTCTTGTCCATAAAAGGAAAGGGAGGGAAGCTATTAATTCTCCACTGTGCTGCATACAACTCTGCCCTGTGGTAATGTATTAGGCATCTGTGCTGTTTATCTCCACATAAGAAGGCAACCATGATCGTTGTTGGGTTAGAACTAAATGTCTATAGGCACAAAATCCCCAAGATAAGATTGAAGATTTTGTTTCATATGATATAAATGTCCAGAAACAACAGTCTAGGGTAAATATTGCCATTCTATTGGCCTCTGCCATTTCTGATAGCAAGTGGCTGTTACTTCCTGTCTTTACATCTGTATCCCAAGCAGTAGAAAAAGGCCAAAGAAAAACATATTCACTTGGGCCTGGGAGCTGTCCCTGAACTTCTGTGCTCAAAGTTCCACTACTTGAGCCAGAGCTCCGCTTCCAGATTTTTGGTGTTTAACTGGAGATAAGTCTGGGCTGGCTTTGAACCATGATCCTCAGATCTCAGCCCCCTGAGTAGCTAGGATTGCAGGTGTGAGCCATCGGCACCCAGCTCATTTTTAAAAACTATATTCTCTTTTGTTCTTTGGCTTTATTACAACCTCAGAAAAATGTACAAATACTCTGTTCCCTCTTTGCTGTAATACATTAAGAACTCATATATATCACATATGAGTTTGACAAGCTATTAATAAAAGTGTTTAAGACTTCCTTTTTGGTACTGGTTGATACCAGGATATATTCTGGTGGATATTTTCTCTTTTACAGGTAAAACCTTGAAGTGCCACACAGTAGTTTTGTCTATGAGACATTGGTCAAAATTTGGTTGAAGTTTAAAGGAGGAAAGGAATGTCATCTTTTGTGAAAGCTCCAGGCCTCCAAAATCTGAAACACTACAGTTAAAAGAAAAAAAGGATTTTAGGTTAAAAACTCAGTCATATCTAAGCCAGATTTTATTTGAGTATCTATGTCAATGTTTTTAAATGGTCACCTTATAGCTATGACTAAATATGTAGAGCTTATGATGCTAATTGTTGGTGGCTTCCTCGTACATTTAATGTATTCCCATTCCCCAAGTATATAAGCCTTCTAGGATACAAAGCTAAGGAAGACACTCTATAAAGCAAAATCAAAATAGTTGGTAATAATAACCCTTTACCAACTAATATAGCAAAGGGAATTCAATGGTTTTATCAATACTGTCAAATTGTTATCTTAAATATTGTATACGATGAAACTGTTTTGTCAATTGCTGTTTCAAACTCTTAACTATGACTATTCTAAGTCTTTTGTCAATGTAGATTTGATAGTTCTCTGAAATATTTATGATCTGGCCCACAGAGGATGGTTCTTACTAGTACTTTCCATCAAATTGAGTTAGCTTTATAAACAAAGGATTCCAGGTAACCATTGCTTAAGATCTAGTTCTTATAAATCTGTTACTTAAATCTGATTAAAGAATCCCACCTGACCTGATTGTCCCTCCCCTCCCATGTGAGATCAGATTTATCCAAGCAAAGAGGGAAAATGTACCAGGACTCCTCAGACTAGTAACAAGGGAATATTCAAAGATCAACATCTCAGTCAGGAACTGGTGACTCATGCCTGTAATCCTAGCTAGTCAGGAGCTTGAGATCTCAAGATTACTGTTCAAAACCAGCCTAGGAGACTCTTATCTCTAATTAGCCAGCAAAAAGCCAGAAATGGAGCTGTAGATCAAACAGTAAAGCAGTAGTCTTGAGTGAAGAAATTGAGACAGTGCCAGCTAAAGCCCAGTATTCACACACACACATACACACACACTCACACACACAACCAGTTCAAATAAAACAAACTTGTTCAGGCAGAGGGGATGTCAGATTTCAAATAGTGTCAGACTTGTACCAAGTCTTCCAAGAGTAAAAAAGGCAAGCTATTATAAAGAAATGTCTCAAAAGCATTGTTGACTGAGTCTAAAGCCTATGCATGCCTACCTTTCAGCTAAACAGGAATTTGCACTCTAGGTTTTCTATATCACCTGCAATTCTATAGCTACAAAAACTCAGAGGCCCTTCCCAATGTATGGGCATTCACAGATGCTTTCAGCAGAGACACTATCCAACTCATACCTCTGTGAATAGACCTCAAAACTGTACCAGGCACGGAGGCAAAGATGTTAAAAGCATATTTCTTTCTTCATGATGTATAAAAACCTGTCAATTAACATAGTTCAGATACTCTACCTCAAACTTTCACATCACTGTAAAGACAAATGGACTCTTTAGAAGGGTATTAAATATGCTCACTGTCTCCCAAAGAGAAAGTGGTACTTTCCTTGGGTGGTATGGGTGGTCTGCATTTGAATTAAGAGATCAGATGAGTTCCAGCTAGTGTTCATAAATTAATCCATCAAGCCTCTCAACTTAAAAAGATAAGCCACCTGAGGATGGCTCTCATGGGAAAATACCTGGTCCTGGTTATCCTGGATACTCTCCTTTCTGATAACTTCCTATCTCTCTCTCTCTCTCTCTCTCTCTCTCTCTCTCTCCCTCCCCCGCATTGGACCATGCTTCTAACCAGTCTTACTTCTTTTTTATCTTCAAGCTATAACGTTACAAATGATACTACAATATGGCTTCCACCCCTATCATATAGTGACCGTTGAGTGCTCATTAGCACTTAAATCAGAATGTTCTCTTCCATTATTCAATTAGATCCTATTGTATCCCTAAGGATCATTCCATAACCCTCTGCCAGAACAACAAATATATAAACAAGGACCTCTCTATGACTCTGTTCTGCTTAGAGTAGTTGCAAGAAGATTAGACAATCACCCCTTCAAAACCAGGATTTGGTTTTGTTGTTCTGTCTAGGGACGATGGGAGGAGGCCCCACTGACAAGGTGGAGAGAGAAATACCAAGGGCCAGGTTGATATAGTATTGTTCTAGAAAATCTAGGTTGTAGTTCAGTAAATATTACCATTCACACCACACACACACACACACACACACACACACACACACACACTTTAAATTCACCTTTATCATGGATGCCTGGTATGCTGTTCCTGTCTGACATGAGGAGCTTTGTGACACTCTTCACTACTAAGGATGATGTTGTAATTGTCCCTTATCAGGAAGAAACCACTTTGCCATTTGGTTGTGATGTAGTTTATGGTGATGATGAGTGATCATTGCTATATGAAGCACTATGTAGAAATGATAAGATCACTAGTCCAGGGGAGCAAAATGCTGATTTGAAATGAGACAATGTCCAAATTTAACTTTGGTTACTCATTTTTCTAAGTTTAAATGTAAGCCAAAAAGTTAATCTATAAGGCATGAACTGCTAGTAAATTTGAACATACTTTAGCTAGTTGGTTGTTTTCTAATTTAGAAGATAAAAATTAGTCTTTTATAGTTCTTTCAGTTTTTAGGTATCTTAAAATGTCTTTATTTTGCTAATTTTTAATAAACATCTTCACTGAGTGCAGGAGTTTAAATTAGTAGAGTTGTATTCTTTGGGACTTTAAGCAAGTAATTGCATTGTTTTGGCTTGTTAGAATTGGTCATTGTGTTTATCATTTTCCCCATTATATAAGTCTGTCCTTTATCTGGGTGTTGTAAAGCTTTTCTCTTTGTCATTGGTGCTCCCAGTTTTGACTATAAAATTTCAAGGCTTTTTCTTTGCCTTTATCCTATTTGATATTTCCTACCACATTTTAGAATTCAGAGCCATTATTTTTTCAAATTTGATTTGTTCCAATTCTCTCTTCTAAGTCTTGGTGTCCACAAAGGTACACAGAACTTTTGATATTATTCCAGGATCCTTTTTATTTTGAAACATTTTTGTTAGCTCTCATTAGTTATACCGGGGAGGACTTCATTGTTACTTTTCCATACATGTTTTTAATGTATTTCAGTTTCATGCCCTATGTCATACTCCCTTCACTTTTTCCATATCATTTTAACAGGTTCCACTGTTTTATTTATTTATTTATTATCAGTCATGAGGGCTGAACTCTGGGCCCCAGCACTGTCCCTCAGCTCTTCAGCTCAGGGCTAGCACCCTACCACTTGAGCACTACTTCCAGCTTTTTCTGCTTATGTGGTACTGAGGAATCAAACCCAGGGCCTCATGCATGTGAGGCAAATGCTCTACCACTGAGCCACCTTCCCAGCCCCACTGTTTTATTTTCATAGCTCTAACAATCTATTTTAACCTTATTCATCCCTTCTTGTTAGTTCAATCCCCTTCCTGCTAATATCTGTTCCTGACTGAGACTGATCCTTATTTAAATCTTTATTATTTTATCATCTTATTATTTATCATCTTTATTATTCAAGGTGGGTAATTTCTATTGATTACTCTTTGAGTTCAAGAAACTTCACTTCTAAAATTTCTAATCTGCAGCTTTATCTGTTTCTTTTTTTAAAATTTTAGCCACTAAATTTTTCTGTTTTATAATTTTCACAGTTTAGAACAGTTTGAGTTAATTTCAGGTATTGTGGAGTTGGCCCTACATACTTACCTTGGGCCAATGCTGTACACATAATTAACTAAAGATAATGGTGTTCTGTCACCCTTTGTGGATGAAAGAAAGATTAAAAATGAACATTGAGTCCTGGAATTCTAAAAACGTTGTAATTAAAAGTTAAAGCACAGTGTAATATATATATATATATGCATATATATATATACATATGCATTATTCTCCCCTTTTGTTTCTTAATACAGTTAACTTCATTAATAAAAGTTGTTTCAGAATAGAAAAAGGAAGAATTAAAAATAATAGATTTTAGAATGGATTCTTTAAAAGAATAAAAGGGGATACGATCTCGTTACAAATGGACCTTTGTTTTCAGATAAGTAAATAGATTAAAGTTTAAGAATAATTACTATATTCCAGACATTGCACTAAATAACTAGTACTTAGAATATTATTTCTATCTCACAGATAAGGAACAGAGGTTCTACAGGATAAATTAAGAAGAGAAGTTGTATAACCCAGCGATCCCACTTTTGGGCATTTACCCAAATTATCACAAACAAGACCATACTGAAGCTACCAGCACAACTATGTTTATTGCAGCATTATTTACCATAGCTAAGATATGGAATCAACCCAGATGCCCCTCAGTAGATGAATGGATCAAGAAAATATGGTATATATACACAATGGAATTCTATGCCTCCATCAGAAAGAATGACATTGCCCCACTTGTTAGGAAATGGAAAGACTTGGAAAAAATTATATTAAGTGAAGTAAGCTAGTCCCAAAGAAACATAGGTCCCATGCTTTCCCTTATTTGCAATAACTAGTATATGTCTGAGTCAAGCAGACATATACTATCAAGGTCAGATAAGTTGATGTTAGGGAAATGAACCCTAAGATAAGTATTCAAATGTTTTTACTTTCATGTAATTGTTTCTAACATATTTATAAGATGATTTCTTTGTTGCTTTGTATGTCTTTCCCCCATGGTATAACCCCTGCTTTCACTGTATTTGATATTAGTATAATTTGTGGAGGGGGAAGGGAAAAACAAATCGTTTAACTAGGGATACAGGTGGACCCATTGCAACAATGAGATATACAAGTCAAAACCAAGCTTTACAACTTTGGCAGCGGGGAGGGGGGGAGGGAGGGAAGTGAGAAGGGGATAGTGGTGGGGAGATGGGAAGGGATGGGAAGGGGAAACAAAGGAGGAGGCAACAATGCTTGATAAGAAATGTACTCATTATCTTGCCCATGTAGTTGTAACCCCTCTGTACAGTATTTTCGTAATAAAAAAAGAAGAGAAGTTGCTACAATAATGATTAGTGGTAGGTATTTCTTGTAGCTACTAAGTTTTAAGTTTCATTTTAAACAAAAAAGAAACTAAGTGAGTTGGAAATGGTTCCTCATTCTTCTCACCAATCATTAGCAAGTGAGCTTGTTATCTGTCTACATTGTACATTTATAAAAATGATGTCTAGAGGGATAGGTGCCTCAGTATTTAACTTGTAAAGGCCTTGAATGAATATTTGATAATGTAAAGATGATGAAGATTAATGCCTGGTAGGACTGATAAACTACATCTCATTGTAATAATCAAACAAATAGCTTTCCTTCATTGTATAGATTCTAGGCCAGAGAGTTTAAATTCCCAAAATTTGTCTTCTTTTCTATTGGCTATCCCTGTGGCCATCCTGCCCATTAGGGTTCTGGGGATGATAAACAGAACTGGTCTGTGTCTCTAGCTCTTAAGTAAGGCAGTCCAACACTGCCATGGTTCCTAGAATTCTATTCCAATATCTACAGGATCTAGATATTACATGCAAAAGACTTCCTCTTCTTTGCCTCTGGTGCTCAGTCTGGTTAGGTGACTTCATGGTTCACAAAAGTCCTCTTCACAGATTTGCTGACTCAAAAACCTACAGAGGACATCTTCAGGTTCATCGACAATATATAATATATAGAAATCATAGGTTAGGATGGGCAGGTTGTTTTAGAACAAGTGCTACTATATTTTGATCTTCCAAGAAGAAAGGATTAAGTTGTTAATAGAGTCACTGCTGTGACTATTTCCAGTGTCTGGAGATTCTTTTTTGGTGGAAAAAAGGAACAATTTTACATTATTTTATGTGTCCCCCCCACCCCAGCTCTGTCTATCTACTGCCAGCCCCACCCATTACATTCTACTACCCAATTGGTTTTCAGAATGATCTGAAATGGTCTGTGCATGCCATTTTCTTCCTTAGTGTCATTTGATGGATTTCCACTTTTGGACATGCTCCAAAGCCTTTGGGAGGGCATCCAAAGACCAGCCCCATCTTGCTTTATCCTCTACCTGACACCTTTGGTTTGTACCATTGTTATCATTATAGCTGAGGGTAAGATGAGTTTTGATTGAACCTGAGTTTTGAGTAGGAAGAGAATTACCATTTTGCTTTTAAAAAATAGCTTTCTGTTTGTGAAATGTGATTCTAACAGTCCTTATTATGTCATCAGTGAGTGTTTTCATTAAAAACAATCCTTATGACAATTTTAACAACACACATGCATGATAATACTTCTAGATGCAAAATTGTACTTTTAAGTTAACGAATTTAATCATTATAGCTAAAATTATAGCTATTTCTAACTTCATCTGATGATGAAAGCAAGGCCCATGGAGGTTCACTATTTAATTGCTTGACTACACAAATGGCAACCTTGTTTTGCTGGCTCTAAAAGCCTTCTTATTAGCTATGTTCTCACATACAAATGCACAGTTAGTGCCAGGCATAATGGCTTATGCCTGCAGTCTCAGCTATTCTGGAATCTGAAATTAGGAGGATCAGTATCAAATTACCATGACCCACATATCAACCAATGAAACAGATACGATCGACACACCTGTAATCCCAACTACGTGAGAGGCATAATAGGAAGATAATAGGAAGATCAGGGTGTGAGACCAGCCCTGGAAAACATGGGAGACCCTATGCATAAAATAAAGCAATAAAGTTCTGGCTATGGATGTGGCTCAAGTGGTAGAGCAAACTAGAGGCCCTGAGTTCAAACCCCAGGATCACAAGCATGCATAAGCATAGCCACATTATGTGTTTATGTATGTATATATGTATGTATGTATGTATGTATGTATGCATGTATCTATCTATCTATCTATCTATCTATCTATCTATCTATCTATCTATCTATCTATCTACATATCTAAACAAGATCTCAAGGAGATTGTTATACTCTAGTTTGAAAACTAGCATGTGAGGGCTCTCTAGTATGCACAGATGCGTGTTACATAATATGCGTATTACATAATTGTTGTGATTACTGTATCTTGTTTTATTTAAGGTGTGTCTTCTAAAAGAGCCAAACTCCATGACACACATATTCAGCTATTGTAGTAGGATAAATTATTGCTATGTCAATGACTGAGCTAGTTAAATTTATTTCGTCATAAAAGTTATATAAATACTGCCAGATAGCTCTTTCATTAGATTTTAGCTGCTTTTAAAAGTTTACTTTAAATATTGCAAGTCCACATTACAACACATCTGCATGTCAGGAATGGAGGGCCGTAGCCTCATTGCACAAGTACTAAATGATTACTGCTAAAAGGGAAACACTACATCCACTCTGTAAAAGGCAGATATTACTTATTGTGATACCATTAATCATCTTCAGTAAGTCTGCCTCAGTTTGCCCTGAGTAAGGGTATGATTTTAGACTTTGGGCCATTATTTTCTACCTTTGTTCTACTTTAAGAAAAGTTGGAAGAGAACTAATTCTTTACTGTGATAATCCTCCCCTGTGTTACTGGGTTAGGTTATTTGTTTATCCCTAAATAGGAAACCAATCAGCATACTTTCTAGGATAAAGCTAAAGGTGTATAATCATATGATCCTCAAATACAGTATCTAAAACAACCTTGTAAGTTTGTTATTTCTAATATAAATATCCATAAATCAAAGACCAGGACAAATAATGTCACTCCATGTCCTCATTCAACACACAGATGCCATTTCTGATATTAAAGTGGTTGTTCTACTTCCTATCCTTATATTTGTATCTCAGGCAGTGGAGACAAGGCTGTAGGAAAATCCATTTACCTTAAAGGAAAATCCATTTCCTTTAAGGTAAAACCCAGAAGGGCAAGTATTTGGTTGGGGTTTTAATGATAGAATAGGATTGCAGGCTTTAATGAGGGAGGTATATGTCTGCTACTAAAACATGAAGTACCATGAAGTACTGCTTTACAAGATGAAAGAAAGAAGATTTTTTTTGGGGGGGGGCAGATGCTAGGCTTGAATTCAGAGCCTGGGTGCTGTTCATAAGCATTTTCACTCAAGGTTAGCTCTCTACCACTTTAAGCCACAGCACTACTTCCAGTTTTCTGGTAACTAATTGGAGATAAGAGTCTCATGGACTTTCCTGCCAGAGCTGGCTTCAGACCACTGTCCTTGGATCTCAGCCTGCTGAGTAGCTACGATTAGAGGCGTGAGTCACAGGCACCTGGCAAGTAAGAAGATTTTAGATGGGAAACTAGCTTTTTCCATCAAAACTGTTCATATGCTTGGGCATTTGGTATGATTTTCTAAGTGCTAATTATTCTCAGGAATTGGACCAGAAAAGAAGTGTCAAGAATTTCAAGAATTCCAATTATTGAACTGAGAGACTTCTTACAAAGATGCTGGTGTGTCTGTTGGAAACCTTACTTTCTGTGCTTTATGGTTTTTCGTGGAGGGCCTTTAGTAATTATGCACCTAGACAATCAATTCAAAATTAAATGGCGATAGCCCGTGGTTGGAGTGAATTCAGTACACACAAACTTTGATTAGTTGTCATGGCTCAGTTAAATATCACCAGCCTCACAATAACAGATTTCAATATCAGTTAATTTGTACAGTTGTAGATAATTGTGTAAAGTACACAGCTTATGTCAGCTCTATAGTTCATATTCCACTAAATATGTAACAGGTGTACATAATGTTCAGTGTCCAATTGTGTCTCAGGGCCCAACTACTCAGGCTACCAGTAATAGACCCATGTGACACCTTAAAAAATGAATGATTGAAAGAGGGATTGGTCTACAAGATGAAAGTGAAAAAAATCAGAAAGTAGAAATAAAACTGGAGTTAGCATAATTGAAACTATATAAAAAGACATGGTGATATTCTAACATTTGGAGACAGTTTAGCCAGAGGATTTTATTAAAGATTCTCTAAAGAAACAGAACCAGTAGTATGTATATTTATATAGTATGTATCTTATACATGCTATATAATACATAATATATGTGATATATAATATGATATATAATGATACATCACTTACTATATATGTGATAATATGATACTTAATACGACATATTATGATATAGATGATATCCATTAAATGCATTTTACATATCATGTATAATATGTATTTACATACATATATAATATGGAGACAGGTTGGAAAAGGGAGATTAAATAACAGAGAAAGAGATGTTTATTTTAAGGATTTTGGTGATGGGTAAGGTCTATAGCCTAGTGTATAATAGGACAGCAGATTTGCAACCAGTAGAGGAGCCTGCAGTGTAGTTTATAGTTTGAAAGCTTTCTCTGACAGAATCGGTAGAATTCTTTGTTGTTCAGGGGATGTCAGTTTGTTACTGTATTTAGGTCTGCAACTGATTGGCTGATGTCTGCCCACATTTTATAGGGCAGAAAGTAAACCAAGTTAAATATTAAAATCAATTAAAAAACCACTCTCACAGAAAATACTGGATAATATTTGACCAAGTATCTAGGCAATATGGCCCAACCATCAACAGATCTTACTAAAGGCAAATTTATGGCACACGTGCAGAACCTGTTGGTGATGTATGCAAATGGCACAGAGAAACATAGGTTGCTTTTAAGAAAGCAACAACAAAAGGAATAAGAGAAAAAAAATCACCATAAAGGAGCTCTTAGGATAATCCACAATACTGAAAGCACAAAGGACAAAATGTTGGAAGCTGATCCAATCTTAGAAAGGAATGTGACAATTCACCAAAACATTGGACAAATGCCTGCTCCTTGTTATAGTTAATACAAAACAAACCAGGAGCACAAGCACTGTCCAAACTCTCCTTGAAAAGTTCAAAGAAATAAAACATTTTACTCCTCAATGTGAGCTGTTTAAAATTACTAACATTTTTTTTTACAATATACCATGTATAATTTACTCGAGTTTTAATGTTTTGCCAAAAGATGGAAAGACCACATATCAAAATATTTTCCATTGATGATTAAGAATAATATATCTGGATGCCTGCAGAATCATACAAATGAGGACTAGAATGATTTATTTGAAGATATAACCTGTGGCTCTAGGAGATGGGAGAGTCTGATAGCTCAGTTATGTATTCTGATGTTCCCAGTAAGATGTAGGTATTCAATAACACTGTTGACCGTGTATGGTTGGATAACAGCCCTGGATGGCAGTGTGGTAACATAATAGCACTGTAGACAAAATTTAGACTTGGTTGGCCTACTCTGTACTTGTCTAAGCTTCAATTTCCTAACAGATCATGTGAGGATATCCACAGTGCTTTTCTCTGTTTATGAGGTAGCTGGGAACACAGCACAAACAGTGCTAAATAAACAATGATTTGAATTGTTTGACCAAAGGTGAATAGTACTTTGTTGGGTAACCAAAGTTTCACCATCCTTCTGTTGTAGTTGGGAATAAGACTGCCTGTGTGCTGTTTAGGATACGAGTATGGCAAGTATCTGGAGCAAGAAACCCAGGCCTATAGAAGGTATACATGTTAGGATCTAACATTTCTCATTTGTCCTAAGCATCTTTGCCATTCTCCCCAGTGGAATATTTACGGAAAGAAGGAAAGAAACCAAACTGCTGGTCTGATCATGGAGTCAGTCTCCTGATGATAAATGTCGTTATATGTATAGGGTTTGTTTTTTTTTGCACTGTTTTCCAGCAAAAGCAAACAGAAACATGTTGAAGTTTTACAACCTAAGTAAAATGAAGATCCCATGATTCTTCCTCCTTCAGATAAATGCTGCTAAATGTTGTTTCAACGTAGCTGCCGCTCTGTCAGGTTTTCTACAGCTTTTATCTCAGAAGCATGGTTTCTCTTAGTTGGCACTTTACTTGATGGTATCTTTCTTGGCACTTACATCCTGTGGTGATTAGAATGATTAGAGCAGAATCTCTTCCCTGGGACCCACTGTCCTCCAGGACATCTTCCCCTTTGTTGTGACATCACAACAAAGGTCCTACAACTTCTTTTTCCTATGTCCCTAAGTTTGTTCATTGTCCTCTGTTCTGATTTGGGGCCTTTATCCTTTGGTTTTAGGAATTATTTTGGGTTAATCCATCACTTAAGCACTGTGAGCATCTCATGCATCTATCCTTCCAGCCTCTATACTGATCTGAGTGTACACGTCCATTATCAGGCAACTAGAACCTTAAGTTCAATGTGTCTGCCATAAGTACTCCACATGTGCTCTTCCCTTCCTTTGTTTTCTGTGTCTTTGACTTCTACTAGCAGCTGTGAAGCTAAACAGATATGTGCAAAAGATTCCTTTAGACAGAATTAGAAATCAAAGAGAACTGATTCTTGATTTCTGAAAATATATTGGTATGAAAGTTAAAGATAAAAGGTACTGAGAGAGTGTTCTGGTTACCAAATGTGATGAACATCTCGTGATATTTGAGTGAGCATGTTAACTTTCCTGAGTGAGTCCTACTGGTAGCCAGAGACGTGAAGAGTACACATCCTGAAGTTAGGAACCCAAGAGGAATTGAATGCATTTCTTACTGTGATATGATGGCTACTTCATAGGTGCCCAGTAACCATAGCTATTTGCTTGTTTGCTTAACAAAAGGAATACATAAGTATACCACACAATGGTATTTTCAACTTCTATCAGTTGATTTCATAACTTACAAAGGGTTAGTTAGAGTACTTAATAGTGAAGGCATAGGGTTCTATAGCTGAACAATGAGAACAGTTATACTCAATTAATAAACAGCTATGTATGTCTACAGAATTGTCTCCTTTTCCCCTATAAGCTACTTGCTCATTCTTTCAGGATTCTATATTTTTGCTATAGATATAGAGATTCAGCTTCCTAGAATAATCTTCAAAAATATTTCTGCATTGTAGACATGTATATTACTGTTAGTCAAATTTTTTTTCCAGAAATGACATTCTTCATTCTTATTACACTCTTCCCCCAATCCCCAGGTACTAACTCTAGTGAAAGTTTTCAGTGTTTTACACTGTCCTTTCTTACCTCTGTTGTGGGGTGAACATTCTCAACTAAGATGAAGTAAAGTCTGAGTCAGGAAGGTTTAAGCTGCAAAAACAATACCTTAAATGGTTATTATTTTATTTCACAACTATTCCAAAAGTAAGCAGTGAGGGACAGCATATCTGCTGAAGGATGACATCAGGGTCCAGGGACCCTATGGAAAGGCTTTCCATGAGATTTTTATGATCTTGGTGACATTTCATTTATGCAACTCTAGACATCACAGTTCATTTTATAGAGGGAAATTAGAAACTAATGACAAAAATGAAGTGTTTGGCACTGAGTTTGTCCCTTTTACAAAACTTTCATGGAATATTTGAGTATTATCTGTATCTCTGCAAAAAGCTAATTAAAATTACTTCAGTTAAAGGAGAGTCAACAGCAATAAATTGAATTTTATATTTAGTTTCCATATATCTTTGAGTCTATTGTTTGAAGAACTTGTGTAAGCATTTCCCTGTCAATACCTTAAAGTTGAAAATATACACTGTAGAACAAAAAATAAAGCTCAAAAATTTTATCTTTTTATGAATCAGACTAGTCCAGTGACTCCACCCAAATTTCTCAATTGGTCAGAAGCATGCCAAGACTAACATATATGTTTCGCAATACTTGCTTACTGATTAGCCTGATTTTTCTATATTTATCTGAAGGAAATAGTACTCAGTCATTTTGATAACTCAGTTCTTAGGTTTGGTTCTCAAAATTTGAGAATTGGTGTATTTGTACAATATAATGAAGAAATAGGAATTGTGTGTGTATGTTGTTTTAAGGAGGTAAAACAACCAGAGAGATTAAGCAGACCTCTTCAAATTCTCTGTAAAAAAGGAAAAAGAACATGTTACCTACAGGCTAATATCAGGTTCAACACATTTGAACATATGAACATATGATGAAAAAGATAAATTGTTAGGGATTCTGAGAAGTGTGCGGAACTTGAAAACTGACATTATTTTCCCGAGTCTAGTAAAAGAAAGGTTAGTTAGAATATAAGGTTAGTCAGAACTTTGGGGCTGGTAGGGTCATATAGAATATAAAGTTATAAAGTATTGCAGAAAACTGAGTTCAAATGTCAAAGAGGTACCCTACTGCATATCTTCTATGTTTATTTGGCAATGTTGGTGATCAGGCAGGGCCTTGAACATGCTGGGCTAGTGCTTTATCACTCAGCTACTGCCCTAGCCCTGTGCATGTTGTTTTGTGACTTACATAAACTTTATGTTTGTCTTTATTAGCTTTCTGACTCATGAAATTGCTTAGAGGAGGTATCTTTTATTTCACACGGATAACTAAGGCTTAAATACAAGTAACTGGCTTAGGGACAATTTGAAGCACAGAAAGATGATTCCAGCTCACACTAGGATATTTAAGGCCTCTAGCCCATATAGTGTTTAAATAAAATGTAGGGACAGTTCAGAGAATTCAAGAAGGAAAGGAAAGGAGATTTCTGCACACAGACTAAAAGTGGGGAAACTAGTATGCTTTGGGGGGAAAATGTCAATGGCCTGTTCCAGCTATTCTTTTACTCACTGTACAAACTTCAGGAATATTTTCAGAGTCAGAGCAATAACATACAGCTTTCTGGTAAGTAAATGGTTCAGACAGGTTCCTTTTCATTAACAAGTTTTACTTATCTTCAGGCCCAGGCAAACCCTATCACAGACATTCAGAAGAGGCAAACAAACCTTTTTGTAGTGATAATTGTTATCTTTCCTTTCCTCTTCTACTAACTAGGACTCCTGGTAGGTTATATTGAAGCTCAAAGCTAGTGGTTTTAATCCTCTATAGGTAATTTTTTTTAACTTCTCAACCCAGGCCTTTATCTTCTGTTGACCTAGCTGCTAAACGCGAGCTAGCAGCCTACAGACCCACCTGCCATTGCATCCCAGGCTGGGAGTTTCCAGATGTAGTTGTGGATGGCTATCTACATAAGGATTGTATCCAATCCTTATGAACAAATGGTGTGATCACAGCCTTCAACTTCCATCAGTGCTCCAACCACTAGGAAAAACTTGTGAGGCCAGGCCCTGGTGTCTCCCACCTGTAATCCTAGCTACTCTGAGGACTGCAGTTCAAAGCCAGAAGGGGCAGGAAAGTCCATGACACACATATTCTCTCTCTCTCTCTCTCTAATTGCAACAATGAGATGTACAAGTCGTTATGTCGAAAAATGAACTTTACAACTTTGGTGGGGGGGAAGTGGGGAGGATTGGGGGGTCAGGGGGAGGA
>NW_012267289.1:9010218-9012291 GCF_000151885.1 Dipodomys ordii | reverse complement strand
GGAGGATGGGAAGGGATGGGAAGGGGAAACAAAGGAGGAGGCTACAATGCTTGATAAGAAATGTACTCATTATCTTGCCCATGTAATTGTAACCTCTCTGTACAGTATTTTCACAATAAAAAAATAAAATAAAATAAATTAAAAAAAGAAAACTCTTGTTTCCATTTTTTGGAGTTCATTTTGATAAATATCATTTTGTATGATCATATATGTACATGTACATAGCTTGAGCCCTCTTCTAAGAATACCCTCATT
Organism: Dipodomys ordii; assembly: GCF_000151885.1. Lineage (NCBI taxonomy): Eukaryota > Metazoa > Chordata > Mammalia > Rodentia > Heteromyidae > Dipodomys > Dipodomys ordii. The sequence goes on along the minus strand of NW_012267289.1, from coordinate 9,012,036 downwards.
TGGTCTCACTGTGTGACTGTTTAGAGTCCTGTTTAATTTATCATGTGCAAGTGTATTTTTTTGTCCTTTATCATCCATTGTGTTTACTTGTAGATTTACAGGTGTTGGGAAAATGGAGGAGAACTGACCAGGAATAGGCTGGACTTGATCGTCAACAGGTGAGGACTGTTTATTGAGGAACGGTGAGGGACACAGACCTTCCCAAGGGTTGGGAGGTTGTGCTAGAGAATCAGGACCGGAGCTGGGTCTTTATGAGGTCTGAGCAAGGAGGCAGAGGTTAATGAAAAAGCCACCAGCTCAAGGGAGGTGGGGCCTTTCAGTTGGGCCCACAATGGGATGTTTACAGCTGGGCTCAGGTGGCTTGCCCTGCACATCAAACAAGTTCACAGGCACCTGGGATTTTGTCTGGGTCCGTATGGACCTCGGACGGTAGGGGGTGTGGGGGTGGGGGGTGGCGGGTGTCAATCCTTCAATAGGCACATTCTAATTACTACAAATGAGGGAAACCACGTAACCTGTTTCTTTAGGTCTGGTTTACTTGACTTAATAGAATTTTTCCAAGTCTTTCCATTTCCTTACAAATGCTCTTATCTCCAAGTAACCACCAGAAAACCAGAAGTGGTGTTGTGACCCAAAGTGGTAGAGCATTAGCCTTGAGTGAAAAAGCTCAAAACAGTGCCCAGACCCTGAGTTTAAAAAAAAAAAAGTAAACAAAAAACTTGTGAGAAAGACTGGGGGGCTTCAGTTACTATCATCTCTTGGCAGAAACGAAATCATCCTGGATACTTCAGACACATTAGTCCTAGAGGCTAATGAGCCTCTAAGACGAATTGTAGAACACGTTGACAATTATTCTTATACTTTTATGTCTGGGCACCATGGAACTTGGTATGCTTTCAGGAGCAGAATTCCTGCATAGCAAGTCTGTTAGCTTTACTACCTGATGGTTTTCAAGTGTGGAGGGGTGGGAGAAGGGAAGCAGGTGAAAGGTGGTTTGGAGTGTGGATATGTACCTTGCTTAGGTAAATTAGGTGAATTGTACGCAGTTAATGTTGTCAGCATTCTACCGTAGCTGGATAAGGATTTTTAACTATTTCTTAATCCCCAAACGAGTAGCTGCAGATTCCTAACCTGCTCTAAGTCAAACAATCATTTCGCTTTTCCTGTCTGTGAAAAGTGGACACAGCAGAGACAAGGCCTGGAAAGATTTATGTTTTTAAGGATCAGCGGACTCGGGATGTGGACTTGGCCCCAGAAGGAAGTCTTTTCCTGGGATTCTTTTAGGAGCCCTCAGCGGTCCCTTCTGACTCCTCCTTCACAGCCTCGGGCAGGTTTCCCAGCACCCCCCTCCCCCTTCCCAGGGCTGGGTGAAAGGCATCCCAGAGCTCAGACCCCGGCTTTCTGCAAGCCCCGGGTGGCCCTGTAAGGCGGCCGGCGGGCGTGTCCCATTAACCCCCCAGCCCGGCGGGGTCTGCACGAGTCCCCGGCTGACCGACGGCTGTGCGTGACGAGGACTCCGCTTTTATCTCTCCTTTGGCAGCCACAGCCCTCGGGCTCCGCCCGGCCCGCTCCACCAGCCCTTCGGGGCGGGGTGGATTCTTATCACCGCGGCCCAGCGCGCAGGGCGGCCGCAGGTGACGCGAGGCGGGGACTACAGTTCCCGGCATCCTCCGCTTCCCGTCGGCCCGGGCGCCTCGGCGCGGCGGCACTGACTCCTGCAGCCCGCGCTTCCCCCCTCTGCGTGCGGGTCTCCAGCCTCGGCTCCCCGGTGAGGTCCGGCGGAGGGGCGGGTCTCTGCGGCCCCCCGCATCGCCCGGG
>NW_012267289.1:8996502-9010043 GCF_000151885.1 Dipodomys ordii | reverse complement strand
ACCGCCAGCCCCGGGCACAGCCGCGGGCTGGGGCACGGCCCCTCCGCCAAGGGCGGGCCCTGGCTGGGGACCGGGCTGGCCGCCACCCTGGCAGGATTGACTGGGCTGGCGGCTGCCACCTTCGGGCATGTGCGACGGGCCGAGATGGTGCCCAAGAGCTCGGGGACGCGCGGCTCCTCGCAGGGGAGGCCGGAGGCTGAGGACGGCGGCGGGGAGGACGAGCTGGCCCGCCGCTGCCGCTGCTTCATGGCCCCCCCGGTGACCGACCTGCGCGAGCTGCGGAAGAGACCCGGCGACATGAAGACCAAGATGGAGCTCATGATCCTGGAGACCCAGGCCCAGGTGTGCCAGGCGCTGGCACAGGTAGACGGCGTCGCCGACTTCTCGGTGGATCGATGGGAGAGGAAGGAAGGTGAGGGTGGCCAGCCGTCCCAGTGGGAGGTGGAGAGGGAGCAGAAACGGAGTCAGAACCCGCGGCGGGTGGAGGGGGTGCAGGAAGGTACCCACAGAGGCTCCCTTGGAAGGGAGGCAGTGTAAGAGCCTGATCCTGGGAGGATCGTCCGTCCTGTGCTTGCAGTATAGACTCAAGGTTTCTGGTCAGGCTAGAACTGGCCATTCCAAAACATTAGCAATTCCACGATGACACTTTCATAGACATATTAAGGAATATTTGCAAATAACAAGCTTGCAAGGCCGCAGTGGACGTTCCCCACATTTCATCATCTTCTCTAGGTGCCATTTGTTCTTTGTACTCTGGAGATAGAATGTGGGACTCGGCGCTTTCATGCTAAGTGTCAACTGGAGCTCAGTCTCCCTCTTCCACAGTCTCCCCTCTTCCCTGTTGCACAAGAAACAGTGGATGGGCTTTTCGGTAGCTGTAGTTGGAGAATCCTTCAGATGTAAAATACCTAAGTGTAATCCAGGTTTTTTATTTGCGGGGTGTGTGTGTGTGTGTGTGTGTGTGTGTGTGTGTGTGTGTGTGATATTGGGGCTTTGAACTTAGGGCCTCGGGGTGTGTGTGTGTGTGTGTGTGTGTGTGTGTGTGTGTGTGATATTGGGGCTTTGAACTTAGGGCCTCACAAATATCTCTTGCTTTTTTTGCTTAAGGCCTCCTTCCCCTCACCCCCCTCCTTCCCCTCACCCCCCCCCCCAAAAAAGCAGGTGTGGGTTCTTTTCTTTATATATTAAGGGGAGAATATTCCAGTGATTTAGGTGATAAGAATGCCATCATTATAGCAGGTATGAGGAGATTAAGTTATGCCTAATATGACATAAAACTGAGCTAATTAACCAATGTATTAAGATTTGGGAAATAGAGGAGGAAGATAATTTACATCCTATCAATTTTCATTTAGGGGTGTTTTCAGTTTTTTATACTCCTATTGTCTCCTCTCCCATTTCTGAGAACATGAAGCCTGAGTTCAAGCCTTACTATAGGAACACACACACACACACAGACTTCTGTGATGGCTTTTTTTTTTTTTTTTTTGTTAGTCGTGGGGCTTGAACTCTGGGCCTGAGCGCTGTCCCTCAGTTCTTCAGCTCAAGGCAAGCACTCTGCCACTTGAGCTACAGCGCCACTTCCTTTCCCATTTCTGTGAATAGGGGGTGGTGGCATCAGCTGTGTTCTTCAAGACGGACGTGTTTTTGAGAAGGCTGGGGTGAGCATCTCTGTCATTCATGGAAACCTTTCCGAGGAAGCAGCAAAGCAAATGAAAAGCAGAGGAAAACTTGTGAAGACTAAAGATGGTAAAGTCAGATTAATGATATTTAGTAGTCCCTGAAAAACCTCTTCCTTCTCAATTTTTGCTTATAAATGTTGTTTCTGGAAAAAGCCACTTAAGTGCAAATAAGTATGTTTGCAGTTACTTTGTGGAAATTATATATATATAATATATTTTTATGTAATATATATTTATGTTATTTATATATAATATGTATGCTGTATATATTGTATATATAATTAGTCATGGGGCATGAGTTTTTGGGCTCAAAACTAATGCTCTACCACGTTGAGCCACAGTTCCACTTTGGTTTTTAGGTGGTTAATTGGAGCTAAGAGTCTCATGGCCTTTATTGCCCATGTTGGCTTCAAACTTCGATCCTCACATCTCAGCCTCCTCAGTAGCTAGGATTACAGGCAAGAGATACCAGCATCCAGCTGTAAATTACATTTTAACACACAAAATAGAAAGCAACTTTTGAAATAGATTCTGAAATCACACAAGAGCTACTTGGCATCAAGCTAGGTGATTGAACATACTTCACTTGGTATTTTATTAACAGGTAAAACGCCATTTTGTGCTATGGGTGTGAGCTCTGTTATCCATCCCAAGAATCCTCATGCACCTACCATGCATTTCAACTACCGGTACTTCGAAATAGAAGAAGCTGATGGTAAGCATCTCAGGTGTAGTGGAATGTATTGTGCAAAATCAGAATTTCAAAACAGTTATAAAGGTATCACACCTGAACTTGATAAAAAGTAATTAGAGTCATAATGGGGCTTTCCAGGAGATGTATGAAAGCAGGTGCAATGGAAGTAAAAATGGTATTGACCCACTTTGACACCTCATATTTCCAAAGGACAGTTTAATGAATTCAAATATCAAAGTGCAAGGCATTTGGGTTGTCTTTGCAAATATAAATCATCATGTCTGAAAGACATGGGCTTCTTATGTGCAAGTCTCCGGATTTGATTCCCAGTACTAAGAAGAAAAATACCCAAATCAAAAAAATTTAGTACCTGGTCTTGACAAAAGAAGAAAAAAGATAGATCAAAGAAAACAGGTGAAATAGTATTCACACATGGTAAGTTGCTCCCTCAGAAAGTGTTTTCATCCTTGGTGGGAAACAGAAGGGCAATAGTGGTTCTTAACAGTGGAGCATCAGAAGTTCCTGGGGTGTTTTTGTTAAATTACCTTCCTGGGCCAGAAATTTGCTGCTGTTTAAGCTTTTATTTGCTTGTAATGTTCAGTCAGCATTCTCTGCCTGGTCCATCTGTGTGGAGAATGTGGAGTTTATCACTCATTGCCCAACATCTCGTTTTCTTGCGGTTTTTCCTCTCACTTTTTTTTTTTATTTTTTCTGTCCTGGGAACTTGAACTCAGGTTCTGGGCCCTGTCTTTAAGCTTTTTCTTTTTCCTTTTTCTATTCAAGGCTAGTGCTACCATACTCCTTGAGCCATACTTCTAGCTTTTTTTTTTGCTGGTTGTGGGGCCTGAACTCTGGACCTGGGTGCTGTCCTTCAACTCTTCAGTTCAAGGCTAGCGCTCTACTGCTTGAGCCACAGTGCCACTTCCTAGCTTTTTTTTTTTTTTTAAGTTGCTTTTTAGAGGTAAGAGTCTTGAGAAATTTCCTTCCCTGGCTGGCTTTGAATTGCCATCTTCAGAGCTCAGCCACCTGACTAGGATTACCAGGTGTAAGTCATCTGCATCTGGCTTTTCTCTCTCAGTTTTTAATTTCCTACTTCGTTTCTTTCTACTTTTATGCCATCATTCCTGCTGAACCTTTACTGGACTTAAGACCAAAATCCAGTTGTATGTTCTTTTGACTCTGTTTATTTCATACTTAGTAAATTAAGCTTCTGTTCAGTTCGCCAATGTTGTCAGTCGTGTACTGCATTTTAAGGTCACGTTAAATCCAGTGTCTTGATTTTGCAGGTAACAAGCAGTGGTGGTTTGGTGGTGGATGTGATCTCACTCCAACTTACTTGAACCACGAGGATGCGGTCCATTTTCACCGAACTCTAAAGGAGGCTTGTGACCAGCATGGTTCAGATCTCTACCCCAAATTTAAAAAATGGTAGGTAAAGGTATTTGATTTCTCATGACCCCCAAAGGAGAGCCCATTCCTTTTTTGTGTCCTGAAAGTGTGTCACTAGACACCTTCAGCTTGTGAACTCTTTCTTTACTTCACCAGAAGAAAAGTAATGCCAGTTTTCAAAATAAATTATTTACTTAGATAATATCTAATATATATGTATGCTGTATTATATGTATTATATCTTTTTTAGATCCCAACTGATTTAGAATTGTAGAATAAAAACTGAAGGTGACCCTTGTTTAAGAATCAGAGGATGTTTGGCTCAAGGCTAGCTAGCACTGGATGTCCCTGAGATGTTTTGCTTGGGGATAGCATTCTAATTGAGCCACAGATCCACGTCTGGCTTTTTGGTGGTTAAACAGAGATAAGAGTCTTACAGACTTTCCTGCCCAGGTGGGCTAGCTTCAAGATCTGATCCTCAGATCTCAGTCTCATGAGTAGCTGGGATTATAGATGTGAGCCACCCATGCCTTTTGGCAAATAAAGAATTGGCTAGAGAACTCAGATGTGCATCCTAGTTGATGAAATTTTTACAAGAACTATTCCAGTGCTCTTACCTCATGGAAAGGAACAAAGTTTCATGAATTATATAGTACTCAGGTTGAGTTTTGTTGTTCTTTTTACTGAAGTTATTGAAGTTCCATGTCCTTCTTTAAGGTTAAATTATCTGGTTGCTATGTAGGAAAGAGTGTAAGCATTTTTTTGTTTTTGGTTAGTCGTGGGGCTTGAATTCTGGGCTTGGGTGCTGTCCCTGAGCTCTTTAGCTCAAGGCAAGCGCTCTACCACTTGAGCCACAGCACCACTTCCGGTTTTCTAGTGGTTTATTTGAGATAAGAGTCTCACAGACTTTTCTGCCCGGGCTGGCTTTGAACCATGATCCTCAGATCTTGGCGTCCTGAGTAGCTAGGATTACAGGCGTGAGCCACCGGTGCCCGACTGTAAGCATTTTTTACATGGATGATATCTACAGAAAATCTGACAATGTCTAGTTTTATTTTTTACAGTTGGATGAAATATAAAGATATACTGGAATTAGTTGAGGAGAATGCCCTGAACTGAATGGCTGTCCACAATGACTTTTGTGTCTCTTTCCTTCCCCTGGGGCACTGGATTAACCCTGCTGCACTTTCCAGGTGCGACGATTACTTCTTTATAGCCCATCGTGGAGAGCGGAGGGGCATCGGTGGGATCTTTTTCGATGATCTCGATTCTCCATCCCAGGAGGATGTCTTTCGCTTCGTGCAGAGCTGTGCCCAGGCTGTGGTTCCTTCTTACATTCCTCTTGTGAAAAAGCACTGTGATGATTCATTCACCCCCCAGGAGAAGCTGTGGCAGCAACTCCGAAGAGGACGGTGAGTGACAGGAGACTCAGCTGTGGCCTTGCGTACCTGGGGACGTGGGGCAGCTATAATAATAGTGAGCAGACGCAGTGCCATAGTCATGCCAATCTACACTGTGATTTCTTTTCATAGCTAGATGAATATTAAGCATGAATGTAGTTGCATCGTGTGAAGTAATCTAAAAATACCAAAGTGTACTAACTTCATAGCCGTATTAGAGACTGTAGTAGTAAGGGTGTGCTGGATTTAGTTCAGCTGATTTCTTTTAGTTTCCTAGCAATATCATATAGCCTTATGTCAAGATCATTTAATGTTTTCTTTTTTTGTTGCTTTGTTAATTTGGACTCATGCTTTTATGTATGTATGTATGTATGTATTTGTTTAAGTTCATTCAGCTTAAAAATTTTCCTGAAAGTTGTTTTAATACACATAATTAAAAAAAACTACATTCAAGCATGGCCCTTTTGGCTTATACCTGTACTCCTAGCTACTCAGTAGACTGCAATCTGAGGATCACAGTACAAAGGCAGCCCAGTCAAGAAAGTCCATGAGACTTCTCAATTAACCACCAGAAAACCAGAAGTAGAGCTGTGGCTCAAAATGGTAGAGTGCTAGCCTAGAGTGAAAAAACTTAGGGACAGAGTCTATGCCGTGAGTTCAAGCCCCATGACCAACCAGTTCTCCCCACCCCCTCCAAACCAGACATTTAATATTGAGTTTACTTAGTTTAAAGCCTATTATGTGCAGTCTCTCTGTCAGGCACTTCATATCTGGTTTTCTCTGCAAACCTTTATGGCAGGTATAATGTTCAATTGTTACTATAGATGATAAAATATACTGAGAAAGGTAAGCTACTCAAGATGACATATCAGGGAATAAAAAATTCCAGATGTGGAACCAGATCCAGATTATCATGACTTCAGAGCTTGTAGTCTTCATTACACAAAGGCAGTGGAAGTCAGCTTTTTACCATGACATCACCTTAGCCACCTGCTCTGTTTATCGAGCTTAATGAGCTCGGTTAGGCAGATAAACAGGTCACGCTGAGCCATTGCAACCTTGTGAATTAACTTCAGTATCCACCTTGTTGGTCCAAATCAGTTTCTTACTGCTGTCTTAATTGTATGTATACCTCAAGCCTGTGTTTATAAAATAGATTGTCTAATGTATATTAGGCTTTGGGCACTAAGGAAGTAAAGCTTTTGGCCTGACAAGGTCAACTTAAATATTGTTCTAAGGATGAACACTTATATATAGCCTTGTTCATAATTACCTTTGCTATCTGAACCCCATTTGTGTGGCAAAATAAAATGAATTGAATTTTTAGAAATTTCTTGAACAATTCAAGATTTGGACCGTCACCACCCCTACCCATAATTTCTCAGAATTGCCTTTGCTAGCATTTTCTCTTTACATTTATCATGGACCACTGAGGTTAAGTACTACCCTGATTACAAAGGTGAACATATCAGACTTGTCAAAAACATGTTTACAGTTAGGGAAAGACATACCTTAGAGGGTGATTTAAACCTCTGTAGAGACTGAAGTGCTCTAATGTTGTACAGAATTTCACATGCAATCTAGGCCAATTTTATGAATACTCATTAGAGGAAGTTTTAAAAACTTCTTAGACATTCTGAGAGTTCTGTTATGTGCATACCATTGCAGGAACAGTGAGGTAGAAGTATGAAGCGTTTGATTAATTTTCAATGTCATAGCATGTGACTGTTCTTCAGAACATTTTTTTCTGGCACTCTTATTTTTGAACCCAGAGAGGGTAAAAGCTAACTCCACACTCAGAGAAGATAACCCCACACTTAGAACAGAGATTCATAGATTCAGCATTGTCTGATTGCATTCATAACCCATTGTGAGTATCTTCTAGCGACTGTCCTCTGCCCTTGTGCCCTTCCAGTGATCATTCTGGTTCTCTTTTGACTTAATAGTCTCTGTCTCTCTCTCTCTTTCTCTCTCTCTGTGTCTGTGTGTGTCTCTCTCTCTTCCATCCTCTAGTCTTTTGCTTTGATTACTACTATTCTCTCTCAGACTTGAATTTTTTCTCTCATCATTTTTCATAGGAGAGCAGGAACTAAAGACTTTGGATTAACTAAAGGCTTTTAATTAAGTTTTATGTTATCTGTCTAAGAAAGGGAAGCAAGATTAACATAGGCATTAGGCATTAGTGAAATCAAAAGAGGGTTGTGAATGTTCATAATTTATAGGTACCTCAGAGAGGAGAAATTTGTAGAAAGGACCAGAAAGATCAGATCTTTCTGCTGTTATTGAAGGCCTCACCATCTCATTCACCTTTTTTGCTGACAGCTTGTGTTCTACCACTTGAGCCACCCTCCAGTCTATTTTTTTTTTCTGGTCATGTGGCTTAAACTCTGAGCCTGGGCACTGTCCCTCAGCTCTTCAGCTCAAGGTGAGTGTTCTACCACTTGAGCCATAGTGTCATTTCTGTTTTTTTGAGTGGTTTATTGGAAATAAGAGTCTCATGAGTTTTCCTGCCTAGGCTGACTTTGAACTGTAATCCTTAGATCTCAGCCTCCTGAGTAGCTAGGATTGCTGGCGTGAGCCACTGACACTGGTTTTCTTTTTTTCTTTTATAATTATTTTTTATTCTGTTGGTTCTTTTGAAGGTGGAGTCTCATGGATTTTTCTGCCTGGGCTAGCTTTGAACTACAGTCCTCCAGGTCTCAATTTCCTGAGTTCCTAGGATTATTAACATAAGCACAGCCATGAGCCATCGCACTCAACTCAGAAGTATCAGCCCTAAATGCAATCTCATGGATGTTAGGGGAATTGATGTAGGAAAAGAGGCATCATTCACTCAAATAACAAGGAATTCAAGGATCTATAGAAGTGCATTTTGAGAGCTCCTCATAAGGCAGATCTTTAATATACTTAAGCAAAGGAGTGAATCACAGTCATTTCTAGAAATCATATTTCAGGAAAGTTATAGCAGGTCGCGAAAGGTGGCTGAGAGCTGAAATTCTTTTATGTAGTTTTAGGTAGAAGTTAATAAGATTATATTTAAATTATCTTTTGGACAGGCACAAGGAAGTAAAGTCACTAGCGCATAAAAGCCACTAGTGATAAATAAGTGGTGAGACTAGGGAGGAATTCATGATTATAGTTTTTTGGTTTTTTTTGGATCCGGTCGTGGGGCCTAAATTCTGGGCCTGGGCACTGTCCCTCAGCTCTGCAACTCAAGGCTAGCACTCTACCACTTGAGCCACAGCGCCACTTCTGGCTTTTTTCTTTTTGCTTATGGGGTGCTGAGGAATCGAACCTAAGACCTCATGCATGCAAGGCAAGCACTCTACCACTGAGCCACCTTCCCAGCCCCAGTTATTTACATTTTTACAGGTTCTTTGACACATTGTTACATATAATAGTGCCTTAAAAAAAAAAAGAAATACTCTTGAGCTGGGTGTGGTGGCACACATCTCTAAACCCAGTGCTCAAAAGTTGGAGGAGAAGGAGAGTCCTAGGCCAACCTGAGCTGTCTAGTGAAATCCTATATCAAGAAAAAACAAGCACACACAGACAAAATCGAAATACTTTGTGATTATAGAGAGCATTTTGATATGAGTGGGCTTAAAAATGGTAGGATAAATGAAAAAGAAGTGAAAACCAAGAGTGGTTTCTGAATATTCTGGGAAGTGATCTGAAAGGGTGATATTTACTCAACTTTTCACACCTGGTCACTATTCCGAATTATTTTGGGGAGTAGAAAGGGATGTTTAAGCTGGTGGAGTTTAGATCTGCCTCTATGATTGTTAATAGAAAATTTGAGCCAAATTTTAGTTGATGTCAAAGATATTTTCCTTAAAAAAAAAAAAAACTACTGCATTGCCAAAGACTATCTTTTATTGTGGTTCCTGTGACTTTGTAGGATAAATGAATTATATAGCTATTTATTAATCTTACTAGTTAAAGAAAAGAGACTATGTAGGATATATTAATCATTACTAACAGATTATTGGCAGCTATATATGGCCTTCCATTACAGAAATTCTACACTATATCTATCTATATCTATTTTTTGGTCCTGGGGCTTGTACTCAGGGCCTAGTGCTGTCCCTTAGCTTCTTTTGCTCAAGGCTAGTGCTCTACCACTTATGGCTTTTAGCTAATTTATTGGAGATAAGAGTCTCACAAACTTTCCTGCCTAGGCTTGCTTCGTAATCCTCAGATCTCAGCCTTCTGAGTAGCTAGGATTACAGGCGTGAGCCACCAGTGCCCATCTCTATGCTATCTTAATAGTAGTACTGTTATAGTGAAATGAATTCTGCAAAATTGGGTCTCTGGGGAGGACCCAAAGTTACTATGTTATCCTGAGAAAAGATGCCATTTCTTTTGCTTAATTGTTGTTATGCCTTAATGTTCCAGTTCATTCTGTTTATTTGTAGAAAAATACAACATTGTTTTGAAACCACTCTGTGACAGGGTTGACTCTGTATCTGATTGTTTGATGAGTAGAATCCCCTTTATTTATGCTGCCCAATTGGAGAAAGCTCAGTAGGCAGTAGGCTGGTGTCCTGGGTACCAGTTCCAGCTGGCGGGAAGTGGGGGAGAAAGACTCCTTCAAGTAATTATTATGGATTTCAGAAAGATTTTACTTACTGGCCTTTAATGTTGTGTGATGTCTTTCTGTCAGGTATGTAGAATTTAATCTGGTATATGATCGAGGTACAAAATTTGGCCTCTTCACTCCAGGATCCAGGATTGAAAGCATCTTGATGTCTTTACCTCTAACTGCGAGGTAAGAGCTACTCATCATGCTAGTTTATCTGTTCATATCCAACCCCTCAACAAAATGTCAGAGTTAACACTGATACCGTCTTCCCTAAGACTCCTTGGTTTTCACTTTGCTATAATTTTATAGGAGAATCATGTCAATTAGTTAAAAAAAATGAATTTTATAAGCAGTGACAGTGAGTGAGGTGGTATGTGAATAAGAACGCAGGAGTATGGGGAGTGAGGGAGGGTGTTTGAATAGCTGACCATCCCAACCCCTTTTTTGAAAAGTCTCCTGGGAAAAGCTATGTATATGAATTAGCTAATTTCTGCCCATGGATAATCTGAAGTGGTATATCAAAAAGTTTATTTCAGCTCTGTGGTATTGATGTTAATCCTGAGAATTATGAAGGAGCCTTGAACCCCTCCCCGCCCCTCTACCCCCACCCCACCTTTTTTGTGCCAGGGTTTGAACTCATGGCCTCATGCTCTGGCTTGGCTTGCTTGCTTGTGGCTGGTCCTTTGCCACTTGAGCCATACCTCTAGCCTTGCTTTTTCCTGATCAATTGGAAGTGGTGTCTTGTGGACTTTTTCTCAGTAGCTAGGATTACAGGTGTAAGCTATTGGTGTCTGGCTAAGAAATCTACTTAGCAACCAATCTTTTTTAAAAGTCTGGTGAGTGCAAAGTATATTTGGCATAATGGAGACAAATGGCAAGAAACTTTTATTCTTAGGATATTTTTTTTTCATTTAAGAGTTGTATGTCTTTTTTATTTTATTACATTACTGGTTTCTGTTTTGGACATGCATAGGTGGGAATACATGCACTCGCCCTCAGCAAATTCCAAGGAAGCCGAAATTCTGGAAGTTCTGCGCCATCCGAAGGACTGGGTGCATTGATGCAGGCTGAGTGGTTTGGAGGGCCCCGGTGTGTGTCTTCCCTGGCTGGCACTGTTGCCACTATGTGGCCGTTAGGTTGTTAGTTCCTTGTGCCTTAGTATTCCAGCCCTCTCAACGCTGTAGGCTGTATCTTGTCTTCTGGCAGTAAGAGGGAAGATAGCTAATTGACAGAGTTGATTGATAGAAAACTCATGCAACTTGTTTGTACTTTTAGAATTATCTCGTATGGCTATTTTGTAATGTTCTACATTGAGCTTCCAGGTGTGATGATAAGGGAATACAACTATTATAACAGGTACTAGGAAAGTCCTTATTTTTCTTAAAGTTTTAGTTTTAGCTATAGAGTTATGTCATAGGGTATGGTTTTCCTCCCATAATTCAGTGAATATGTTCAGATTTCTTGATAATTTCAGAATGCATCTTAAAAGTAAAAGTTTACTTTGTCATTTCTGAAATCTCTTTGATGTGATTTTCATGTACCTTTCTCTACAGACCTCAGTATTTTATAAAATGTTTATTTCTGTAATGATAGCTATTTAGAAGGACTTGAAACATTTTTAGACTGTGTGCTTCAATTCAGTGCTTACCCAGAAGTTTTAGCTCTAAAGTGACATTACTATTATTTAAATAAGGGACATCTAAAGTATACGCTTGATTCTTTTGTGAAGTTATAGTTTATTAATGTGGAGATTTTTCTACTCTTTGAAAACAAAAGCTTATATCCCTGGATTCTGATAAAGTTTTGTATTCTAGACCTTTTTACATGGATGTCTGGACTTAGAATAATTCTAATATGTGACTTTAGATAATATTTTTCATCTGGCAGATGAAATGAGAAATATTTTCCTTCTTTAATTAAAGCAAATGTTAGCTAGTGTGACATATAGGCATTTTATGGTTTTTTTTAAAAGTGAAATGAAGTTGTCCTAATTTTCAAATTAGAATATACAACTGTTTGTTCTAAGAGAAAATTCATAGCAAAATTCCTAATGCATGATCTTTTTGTTCATCTAGTTACATGGATGTATTTTTTAAAATTCATAATATGTTGAAGTTTATAAGGAAATGTCTCCTAACTGTCGAGTACTGTTCTGGAATGCATTGAATGTATGGATTATGTGTGACCTTTATGGACTAGAAAATGTATGAATTCTCCATCTTACAGCACATCCACTAATAAACCTTATTGTAAACTAATATCTAAGAAATACTTGTATTCTTCATTGGGATAATTGATATAGGAAGATAGAAATATTTCTCAGTACTAAAATTATAGTTCCTCATTCTTAGATATTTTTTCAAAATTAATATATTGTCTTAAAGGTGATGTGCACAAGGATTACAATTAGATGAATCAGGTAATGAGTACATTTCCTTTTGTATAGTGTCTTCTGTTCCCTCATTCTTTCCCAGTCCCTCCCTCCCATCTCCACCCACAAGTTGTACAGTTCACTTCCATCCATGCCCTGTGAGCTCCCCTCGAATTCTATACCCCCCACCCACTCAAAGATTTACACTTGAATACACCATACATAAAGAAGACAGAATCATCAAAAAATAAAACTTAAAAAAACAGATCTTTTGTTTCCATATCCTGGAGCATGCAGTCATTGCTCCTTTTTGTCTTTAAGAATGTCCTCTTTCAGTCTGTGTGTATCTAGAATCCCACATAACTATCCCAGTGTCTTTTAGATCTATTTCTACACATCAGAGAGAACATACACCATCTCTGTCATTCTTAGCTATTTTATCTACAAGAAATACAATTTTTATGGCAGTTTTACTCACAAGTAGCCAAAAGTTAGAAATAAATGGCTATCAGCAGGTGAATAGATAAATTCATTTAGTGCATACATTAAAACATTACTCAGCTCATTAAAAGGAGTAATTATTAATACCAGAATCTGTATGAACACCAAAAGCACAATGCAAAGAGAAAGAAACAAGACATGAAAATACTTTCTGTGTGATGGCTACATATGAAAACTTAGGAAAATGAAAACTCCTCTAGCCAAAGGCTGGAAAAGGCATTTTTATTATGTAGTCTTTCTTCATTGAGTTTATGGCTACTATCAAAACTTACTGAACTCAACACTTGAAATTATACCTTTTTTGTATACATGAATAGCATTTCAATAAAGCAGATTTGGAGAAAGCAGGTAGATAGGAACAAATTATTCAATAAATTTACTTCTTTTAAAAGAAGTCAAAAATCACTTGATTAAATCTGGCCTATTAAGTTGTGCTTAGGACTATTAAGATTTGTGTGCGCATCTGTTTCCTATTCATCAATGACTAAGTTGTCATATAGTCAATGACTATTATGGATAAGGCTGAGTCTTAGGGAAAAACAATTGCGATTGGAGAATACATTTAACCGTACGTCCAATTCATTTGCAAATTCCTCCTGATGTCTATTTTAAGTTTACTATAAGATCAAAGTGCACCTGAAAATGGACTGTACACTTTCTATTATCTTGCAAATACGTATTAAGTGGTTATTGGGGGTATGGGAGAGAGATGACCTCAGTACTGTGACCCAGAGGCCAAAATTCGATTGTAATAACCTTTGGGAGCAGACCTACAGCTGAGTTTTATTTATTTATTTTTTAGTAACATTTAAATTTTTATGATTGCATTTTTTTTTCTGGGTCCGGTTGTGGGGCCTGAACTCTGGGCCTGGGCGCTGTCCCTCAGCTCTTCAGCTCAAGGCTAGCGCTCTACCACTTG
>NW_012267289.1:8952207-8993917 GCF_000151885.1 Dipodomys ordii | reverse complement strand
AAACCACTAGAAAACTGGAAGTGGCGCTGTAGCTCAAGTGGTAGAGTGCTCGCCTTGAGCTGAAGAGCTGAGGGACAGCGCTCAGGCCCAGAGTTCAAGCCCCACACTGAAAAGAAGAAGAAGAAGAAGAAGAAGAAGAAGAGAATGCACAGACCAAGTTGGGAATAGAGAAATGAGTGTAGGACCAGGTGCCAGGAAAGAGGACAAGAAGCAGCTCAAACAAATGGAATAAGGAAGGATAAAAGGGAAAGGAGAAAGTTGGGTGTGATTGTAATAGGGTTTAAAACATTTTAGTCAATGTGAAAATGTTAACATGGTATATACTCCATATGTTTAATTAAGTTTGGATTAAGTTTTTATTTTAAAAATGATCTTAGTCTACTAATTACCACAGTCTTAAGTATTAACATTGACATAATATTTCCATTGACATGACAGATAATGTCGTTTTTCTTGTTATTAAACATGACATTCTTGAAATTACCAGTAGGTGGAGCAAGTTTGCTCCAAAAGTGACCCATATAGAGAGAGAGGTAAAAGGAAGGGGAAAGCAGAATTGAAGGCAGGGCCTGAGAAGGAGCAGGAGGAGGGAGATAAAAGTGAACAGGAGGACAGAAAAGGAGTATGGAGGCAGGAAAGGAGGAATGTGAGAACTATTTATAACCTGTATTTCCTTTGCTATTGTTAGAGAAATTGTCTACAGTCAAGTATGAGTGATTTGACCATACGGCTTACATCTTGTCAGGTGTCATTATGTTTCCCATCTCACATTATCACTGAGAGAGTATGAAAATGGCCTTGCCTATAGCTGCAATAATGTTGAATGGCTAAGACAGATTTTTTAAAAAATCAGTTTCTAGGGCTGGGAAGGTGGCTCAGAGGTAGAGAGCTTGCCTTGCATGCCTGAGGCCCTGGGTTCGATTCCTCAGCACCACATAAGAAAAAAGAAAAAAGCCGGAAGTGGCGCTATGGCTCAAGTGGTAGAGCACTAGCCTTGAGCTGAAGAGCTGAGGGACAGCGCCCAGGCCCAGAGTTCAGGCCCCACGAACAGACCCCCCCCCAAAAAAAATCAGCTTCTATGGAGCTCCTGAACTAGCAAGTTGTTGAACATCACAAGAAAATGTGTACATTTTTTTTTCTGAGAATGAACAATGATAGTGACTCTGAAAGGATAGTTTTGCAAACTGGAATATTTAATATAGTGTGTTTATAACCCAAAGTGTTAATGTGCTACTTCAGGGAGGAAAGGTAAGAAAGCCTTTTCGTGATTTCAGTAGCATCTGTTTTTTTGTCAAGCTAAATTAACTCCACAATAAATTAGAACAAAGTAATCAGACATTTGTGGAACATCTCCAAATACAAGAGGAAAATAAGCAAAAGGACTTAAACTTGTATTTAATAGATGTCAAATATGAGGTTAAGTTTAAGATAAAAAAATATAGAGGTAAATAAAAGTAAGACTGAAGATTTCCAAGTGGTTGCTTTTGGACAGCAGGTCAAGGGTAAAATGGAAAAAGTATTGGTAGTTTTGTAAACCTTTACTACTATTTGGTTCTTTTTAACTGACTACATTTATTTTGTTAATAAAAAATATAAAAATAAACTCTAGGGCTCCTTGGCACAAGCCGAAATTTTTTTTAATAAAGACCCAGAAACTCACCCAAGAATGGCTATAATCAAGAACTCTAACAACAACAGATGCTGGAGACCAGAAGGGAACCCTACTGCACTGTTGGTGGGAGTGTAAACTTGTTCAACCACTTTGGAAAGCAGTATGGAGGTTCCTCAAAAGACTCCACATAGAGCTCCCCTCTGACCCAGCAATCCTACTTTTGAACATTTACCCAAATGCTCACAAATAAGGCCATACTAAAGCTACGGGCACAATTTTGTTTATGGCAGCATTATTCACAATAGCTAAGATATGGAACCAACCCAGATGGCCCTCAGTAGATGTATGGATTAAGAAAATGTGGTATATAAAGTGGCATTGTGGCTCAAGTAGTAGAGCGCTAGCCTTGAGCTGAAGAGCTGAGGAACAGCGCCCAGGCCCAGAGTTCAAACCCCTTGACCAACCCTCCCCCCAGAAAATCACCTTGACAAGAAAATGTGATATATATATATATATATATAATGGAATTCCATGTTTCCATTAGAAAGAATGACACCACCCCATTTGTAAGGAAATGGAAGGACTTGGAAAAAATCATTCAGTGAAGTAAGCCAGACCCAAAGAAACATAGGTCCCATGATTTCCCTTATTTGCAATAATTAGTATACATCTAGGATAATCTTAGCAGATGAGCAGAATAGCTCAATAGCTATGTACATATGACCATATAAGATGATTCTAAGCAAAATGAACTCCAAGACATGGACAAAAGAGGTTTTTCTTTTTTGTTGTTGTTTTTAATGTACTATGTGATGTTTTTTGTTTCTTTTGAACATTCTCCCTATGGTATATCCCCTGTTGTCACTATATTTGATTCTGATAGCTTGGTATTGTATATATGTTTATTTGAATTAGGGGTGGGAAGGGGAACAACAGAATAGTGAGACAAAGGACAGGGGAACCAATGTAACAGTGATATACACCAGACAATATGTTGGAACTGATCTCTACAACTCAAAGGTGGTGGCTGGGGGGTGGGGGAAAGAAAGTAGGAGGAAAATGAGGGAAAGGATAACAAATTGGACAAGAAATGTACTTTTTACCTTATGTAACTGCAACCCCTCTGTACATCACCTTGACAATAAAAAAGACAAGCCAGAAAAAATATAAAAATGAAAGGTCATGAATTTTAAGTCATCAAACTATCACTATAATCATGTGTATAGGCATGTTTTACCAGAGAGAACTTGCCATCTTTCATTAATTTTTTTAAGCCAAGATTGTCATTATCAGCATGTTGAAAACCCTCTTCCTGTTTTTACCTCACAGACTTAATTAAATATACATTCTTTTCTAACTAGTTTTGACTTCAAGAAATAAAATATGCTCAGAGAACAGAATTATTTAACAGCTTTTAAGAGTTCTTAAGGATTATAGAACTTCAGTGTGGCACCTTTGCAGCCTACAAACATATTCAGTAAAAATTATTGCTTACCAAATACAAACAATTAAATTTCAGTTTTTGTACACTTCTTACATAGAGAGTATTCCAGAAGGCTAGAGCCGGGTAATATCAGAGATATATGACCTTTGGAAATGTTTTACCCTAGAGTTTAGAGTTCCTTTTAAATCAATTATCATGTAACAACTTGGCCACTGCTTCTGGGTTATGTTTCTGCACACAGAAGCCCTCTGGCTTACACATTGAAATGCCTCATGAATTCCAGAGCGATTTGAGCATATCTGTACTTGCAAAGAAGGGCATATTCTAGTTTTTATAGCTTTAGTGTGTTTTCTTCAAACCCTATTTGAAGGGAGATGCTATCAATAGTTTAACAAACCTCAACTTTGTTTTCTTGGCAATCAGAACAGGGAAATGAAAGCAATGTAACCCACTTAATTAGCAACCCCTTAATCCCTCACCAGTCTGCCTCCATCCCCACCAAATTAGAGGGAGTTAAACAAGGAAGGAACAAAACTGGAGATCTAGAAAAAAATATCTGGACCACTGGACTATCATCCATATTGGTGTGAAATAAAGCACAGGTGCACAAAGGAGATTGAAGGATACTTTAGGGAAAATGTGTCACAAGAGGAAGAATACTTCCCCTAAACATGATGAAATGGTTTGTTTTCTACCTTGGCCACGATCTTGTGTGGGTAGGTTGGGTGGAGTCGTCCCATTCTTACTTGTGTGGTGTGACCCTATTGAGTTCACCGTTATTTGTTACTCAAAGTTTTAGTGCTTTTCAACAGTCTTAGATAAAGTCAGAATTGTCATAAACTTTACTGACAAGCACAAAACTGTACCTGGGTTTTTATTAGTTAAGATAATATTTTAGCATTAGGAGTGGTATTATGAAGCAAATACTGTTTTCATACCTTCTGTTTCTTCGTTCTTGAGCACTTTAATCTTTTCCCCCATGGAGAATATATAATGTTTATCAAATTTAGGTCAGCAGAGTAATGCAAAATCCATTTTCTCTCTCTTTTTTTTGTAATTCCTCTTTTTTTTAAATGAACGAACTTTAGGTTTTGCTTTAACCGCTGTGGTTTGATGTTTTATGCCATAGACTTATCTCAATACTTTCTGTTTTATTACTACAATACTTTCCCTTACACACACACATACGGACTTCTGTCAGCGACACTTTTCTTCATAGATTTGTGTCATTTATGTCCCCCTTTCTTATATGAAACATTATGTTATTGCTTCATTTGATGAGAATCTATTTAAACATTTAGTTGACAATACTAGAGCATAAAATATAATGTAATTGATCCAATTAAAAGTAGATAAGTTAGCAAAAGGTGAAGTTAAAATGAAGCCAAGACTGAGTTCAGTATCTGAATGCATGTGCTCACAGTTTTGGTTCCATGTCCCTGGTCCGGGTTGCCTAGCTTCAAATCTTTGTGGCCTGATGGTCACAATATACTTGTGTTAGGGTTTTACAGAAAAATATATTCAATAGGATGCACATGTATATAGAAAGCTTTATGTTAAGTACTTGGCTCGTGTGAATTTAGAGGCTGACAAGTCCAAAATCTGAAGTTTCTCATGTGTTGACAGAAGCCCAGCTTGCTTGGGGAAGGACACTCTTTTATTCAGCTTAGAACTTCCATTGATTGGGGGCTGGGAAGGTGGCTCAGTGGTAGAGCACTTGCCTTGCATGGATGAGGTCCTGGGTTCGATTCCTCAGCACCACATAAGCAGAAAAAAAAGCCGGAAGTGGCACTGTGGCTCAAGTGGTAGAGTGTTAGCCTTGAGCTGAAGAGCTGAGGGACAGCGCCCAGGCCCAGAGTTCAGGCACTACGACCGGACCCCCTCCCCCCCAAAAAAAGAACTTCCATTGATTGGATGAAGCTCACCTGTACTATGGAAGGAAAGCTGCTTTCTTCAAAGCCCACAGATTTAAATATCAATCTTTGCCTTCCAAAATGACTCGTTCATAAACGTCTAGAATAATGAATATTTGACCACGTAAATGTGTGGGCCACATTTTCTGGGAGCTAATAAGGACGCTTGTATACAGGACTGAGGCTTTAACGATTTCCTTCAGTGATGGAAGAGAGTAGAGGGTACAACATTTCCTGAAGAAATGTTCCCAGGACCACAATGTCCAGTGCATGTCTCTACTTTGAGAGGAGCTTGATCCATGCTCCATGGCTTGCTTTCTGGAGGGACCACCAGCCAGTCAGGGCTACAGCAGCCACCATCAGATGCTGTACATGGCAGTTCTGAAGTTTATAAAGAAAAGGGGGGAAAGACACCGCTCAAGTTTTAAGGTGTGTTTTGTTTTGCCTTCCAGAAGAAAAACAAAAATGAAAAATATGACAAATGGCAACATGAAAAATGCTTTATTAGCAGATATTCAGTTTTAAGCCCTTATCATCTCCCTTTTCCCTCTTACCCACTGCTAGAGAACTCTTAGCTGTGTAATGATCATTTCTTGGTAGTTTTATAGTATTGGCAGTATGATCCATGGGACATCACCCAGACTCTTCTCTCAAGTTAACTCATCCATAAAATGCAGTGAGTAATTTGTAACTCCAGAAATGACTGTGAGAAGTCAATGAAATAAGTATGGGAAAGAGTTTGTAATCTCCTAAGGGTGACTTAATAAATCAGTTAAAGCTGTACCAAAAACATTACAACGAATGACAAGATACTTGGCATGTTAGAAACTGGGCACATGATTGGTTAGCTCTTAAAAAATAGGGTGATGGATAGGAGTGACCTTGAAGATGTGTTGGTGTGTCAGGACTCACTGCAGCTGGATAAGAAAAAACAGAAATAATGACCAAAAATTAACTCAATGAAGATTTCTCAGTGGTCCCTACAAAGGGAAGGAAAGTGCAAAGATTGATTTAAGAAATGAGAACATCCGTACTGATGAGGCAGAAAGAACAGAATTGATTCACTAAAATCTGCGTTTATTGAAAGAAAGCTGAAAGCAATGAAGACAACATCAGGAAATTTGACAATGTTATTAATTGCCATCCAAAAAAACTAGTTTTACAAGAATAATGCCATTTTTACTCTTTACCTCAGATTAAAAAGTCACATAAATGCTTCTAGGGTTGGGAAGATGTATGGACTACAGACTAGATTGAAGGAACCTAAAGGCCAGGTCAGATACCCTGCAGTGGGCTTGAAAATTATAGTAATCAGGCTGGACAAACATAACTATAAAATATTGAGGCTCACTGTGGACCAGTAGGCGAGTTCCAAGAGCTGTTAATGGAGAATTTAAAAAGTCTGAAATAAAATCCTTGAATTGGAAGACATCTCTCATGAATATTCCAAATCTAGGAACTTCTATGGAGAAATAAGAAAAGTTCAACTACCTCAACAGAACTGTATTCTGGTCAAACATGAGAAAGTTAGTGCTCCTAAAAGAAATCCGGGGGCTGGGAAGGTGGCTCAGTGGAAGATTGCTGGCCTTGCATGTATGAAGCCCTGAGTTTGATTCCTCAGCACCATATAAGCAGAAAAAGTCAGCTCAAGTGGCAGAGCACTCACCTTGAGCTGAAGAGCTGAGGGACAGTGCCCAGGCCCAGAGTTCAAGTCCCACAACTGACAAAAAAAAAAATCATCAGAACCAGAATGCATGGCAACTCACTACCATATATGAGAAACCACTTTCCTCCTTATCATTTTCCATTATATTCAAACAAGTACATCACTTACATTGTAATGAACCAAATGGATATGTATTTACCGAACTTCTGGTGAAGTTGGATTTGTTTTTAGATGAGTCTAGCTTGCAGCACATCATTTTGAAATATTTCAGTGAGTTTAAAAATAATAAATGCATCGAAAACAGCATTATAAGAATGCATTCCCTCCTGATTTCAAGAGGCTATTTTGAATATTGAAAAACTTGATTTGAAAGTATATTTTTTGGTGAACTTCAAAAAACCAATTTTGATAGTGATATTTTAAAGGATTTGTAGCACTGGTTCATTACTTTATTTTTTTGTCTTATTTATCTTTTTTAATTATAATTTTTATTTTTTGTGAACATACTGTACAGAGGGGTTACAATTACATGGGCAAGATAATGAGTACATTTCTTATCAAGCATTGCAGCCTCCTCCTTTGTTTACCCTTCACATCCCTTCCCAGCCTCCCCCCGCTCCCCACCCAATCCTCCCCAATCCCCCCCCTCCCGTTCATTACTTTAAATTGGTAGTGTGCATATAATGGGCATTTAACACAATATTGATTGAAATAAATTTTGAATACTATATACATTTTATTTTCATTTGTAAGATTTCAATGTTAATGTAAGTAAGCGGTAGGTGCAACTTTTAAAAAATAAGGAGGTGTAGAGGAAATTAGCCAGAATAGTCTAGCAGAGGAGTCTAGTCAATTTTCTTTTCTGTAGCTCATACTAGGGTTTTGAACTCAGCTAGCACTCTACCATTTGAGCCATACATCTAGACTGGCTCTTTCCTGGTTAATTGGAGATGGAGTCTCAAGAACTTTTCTGCCCACACTGGTTTCAAATCCAGATCCACTAGGATTACAAGTGTGAGGCACTATCGCCCGACTGGTGAGTCTAGCCACTTTCATATCATATTTACTACTCTCCCGGTGAAAAATATACCTGGGAAAATATGTTGACATCAGATCAATAGAGGTTGCTTTTCGCCTTCTCTGACTAACAGAAACCATACTTAACTTCAAAGTTAAAAATTTTGGGCAATCTGACAAAGGAATTTAGCTGGAAAGTAAAAAAAAAATTCAGGCTAGATATTTGTGTTTTTTACTTAGGCAAAAATAACATGTAGCCTCTGTATATATTATTTCATTTAGCACTGACCTCCCATCTATAGTTAGAGGTTTTATTCTTCTCTTTCTTGTTTGCTTTTTGTGGTCAAATACACAGAAGAGTCCACCTTAGCATAGCTGAGAACATTTTTCATGTAACAACACGTGAGGCTGAGCCACATCAAAGCTGGACAAAATAATAGATTTCCTGACCCTGTTCAAATTTTCCTATCCTGAGAGTCCCACTCAGTGGTCCCAAACACTTCCCCCCCCCAATAATGCTCTTTCCTTACTTTGAACCTAGGCATACTTTGTATCTGTAACTCTCATCTGATTCCCCTGACATTTGGTAACATTTATTTATCTCTTTACATGAAATTTGCTTGAAAAACCTCCACTTCCCCTCTCAGCAGTTAGTATTAATGCTAACATTAACTCAGGAGTAACTATGTGCCAGGAACTATTCTAAATTACATTCAGTGTTTGAAATAGTCCTGCCAGGGAGTTAGCTCCATTGGTACTCATGAAGAATGGAGGGATGAATGGAGTATTTGCTCAACATGACAGGGCCAAGTGTTGGCAGAAAGAAGTCTGATCTAAGGTTATACTCTGAGCCATTGAGGTAGGAAATCTTGACAGAAATCAAGACTTTACATCTCAGTTAACCCCAGCCTCTGACCATGATTTTTGCAAAGTATTTGTCAATATCTTGGTGTTCAGTGAAAACAAAAATGGTTTCAGTAATAAACAACAGAAATAGTTACGGAAATAAAGTATGTACTTGAGAACTCTTCTTTTGTCCATTTTCTTACTGAACTTAGAAATAAGAACTATTAATCATTTTGAAGCTGTTCTGGAACTGACTAAAAATAAATTTATTGTTATTAAGGT
Organism: Dipodomys ordii; assembly: GCF_000151885.1. NCBI lineage: Eukaryota > Metazoa > Chordata > Mammalia > Rodentia > Heteromyidae > Dipodomys > Dipodomys ordii. Next base: position 8,985,137 of record NW_012267289.1, on the reverse strand, counting down.
GCTGTACAAAGGGCTCACCATTTTATAAGTCAGATAATGAGTATATTACTTCCTGTGGATAATGTCACCCTTTCCTTTGCTTTTCCCCAGCTTCCCCCTCCTTTCTCTGTTCACAAATTACATAGTTCATTTTCCATAAAGTGTATACTGAGTAGCATGATTACATTTGCTCACCTTCCCTCTTCCTTTTCTGTCCCCTCCCCTAAATGAAAAATAACTAAAACAAAACCAAACACTAGCACCACTACCACCACCACCACCACTAACAACAATAAAAAAACCCACATTTCCATTTCCTGGAATTTCTTTCGATAAATAGTAATTTAAATGTTCAGAGGAATCACACCTTTGGCTTCCTCTCCTAAGGATATCCTCCTTTAGTCTGTTTGTGAGTGAACGCCTAGAGCCCTGTATAGATTATCATGTCCAGTATATTTTAGATCTACATGAGAGAAAACATGCACCGTTGTCTCTCTAAGCTTGGCTTACCTCACTAATCATGATTTGTTTTAGATCCGTTCATTTCCCTGAAAATGACATAATCTTATTCTTTCTAATGGATGAGTAAAATTTCATTGTGTATAAGTACCACATCTTATTGATCCACTCATCTGTTGGAAAGCACCTGGACTATTTTCATAACTTGACAGGGAATGTAGATGTGCAAGTATCTTTTCTATATCCTGCTCTGGGTAGATGTCCAAGGGTGGCATATCTGGGTCATAGGGAAGTTCTACGTTTAGTTTGTTGAGGAACCTCCGAACTGCATTGCAGAGTGATTGTACTAGTTTACATTCCCACCAACATTCTGGCACTGATTTCTTTTCAGTCAACCTTGTGAATTGATGATACACCTATTGAAAGTTGGATAGAAACTCACTATTATGCAACAAACCACTTCCTGCATTTGTTTATTCTTTTGTCTGCAGTGTTTGAGCTAAACCTTCCCTCTTTAGCAGGCTTATGCGCTTGTAACCATCCCTACATGGAACATAAATACACCAGTGTATTGAAGAACATGGACTTGGTAGTCATATTTTTTGTTGGGTCCTTGAACTCAGGGCCTGGGTGCTATCCCTGAGCTTTTGTGCTTAAGGCTATCACTCTGTCACTTGAGCCACAGCTCCACTTCTGGTGCTCTGTGTGTGTGCTTAATTGTAGATAAGAGCCCCACAGACTTTCTTGCCTAGGCTTGCTTTGAACTGTGATCCCTAGATCTCAACCTCTTGAGTAGCTAGGATTACAGGTAAGAGCCACTGGCTCCTGCTTGGTGGCTATATTTTGAGGTTAGAATCCCATGTAATTTTGTGTAAATAGTAAGTACCTCCCTCCTTTTCTCCTTTTTTCTCTCTTGGTCTTTCTTCTTCCAAACTGTGGTGGGTAGTCACAAAGATAGGCTCCATTGAGCCTTATACCCTGGTATTCATGGCCTTGCACAGTCCCTTGCTGAGTTGGGTCCAACTCTGTCAGATACTGTGGAAATGGCAGTATGTGACTTTCAGGACCAGGCCATAAAAGCATTCCAGCTTCCATTTTAGTTTCTCTTGGCTCAGCCACACTGGTAGAGAACAATTAGCATGTTAAGGGTCACATTGAGATGTCTGTAGGTGACGACCTTAGGCTTCTTGCCATTTGGTAACATCATGAATGAGTCACATTGGAACTGGGCCTTCCTCACTGCAGTCAAGTCATGTGACTGCACTTCACAAAGTTGCACACACTAGGCTTCCCAATTAAATAAACACAGAAGCCATATGAGATCATAGTGCTTACCAGACTCTCTGCTTTTAATTTTTGGGGTAATTTTCAATGCAGCCATAAGAAAGTAATAGGCAAACAGTGCCACAGTGATAGTGTAAACCTGCTCATTTTAGCAAAACAATATAGAAGCCTGTAAGACAAATTCCTAGAAGTAGGATTGAAAAGAATTGAAGGCAATCTGAATTTTAAGTGTTATTAAATAGTATCCTATAGAAATTAACAATGTCTTACAGTGAATGAGTGGTTTCCCCATACTGATCTTTATCATTTTAGCTTATATCAAGATTTCTTAAATACCTGTTAAGTTTTAAAAGAATTCATTTAAAAATTTGAACTTAATTATTCATGAGACTAAGCCTTTTCCATATATTTATGGTCATTCACATTTATATTTGTTAACTGCCAATTAATATCTTTTGCTTATGATTATGTTGATTGCTCATCTTCTTCCACTTAGAGGTAAATGTAGTAAGAAAATCAACCCTCTTGTGTATATATTTTCCCATTGTACAAACGAGCAGATACTTTTGTATCAGATTTTTTGTTAAGAACTTTAAAAAGATCTTGGGTTTAATAAAAAAAAGATTTTTCTAATACATCTAAAGTTGTTAAAAGAAAAATCTTCCATAAGTCTTCTGGTTTGTATCTTTCATGATTTTTCCTACCAGCACTAGTAGCTGGCACAATTAAATTAAAAGTCCTCATGTGTAGTATTTGCCAAATTAAAATTAAATTAAAGGTTCTGGTGTGTAGTATTTGCCAAATTTCAACATGCAAATATTCCTACCATTTACAGTTTCAAGCTCCCCATGCCATTTCACAGAACACAGAGCTAGTTAGGAAAATATGTGCACACTTGGTTCTTGCCAGCTGGCTGTGCCAGCTCTTGCACATCACTGCACAAGAAATGTGTTTTAGGGACAAAGAAGATCCAGCTTCTTTCTCCTAACCAGCTAAGTAGATGATGAATGCATATGAAACTATAACTCTCATTAATATAGCCACGTCTTCATTCTAACATAGATTTACTTCAATATAGTCTTTCTTAATTGATTATGTGGGTAAATGTAAACTTTTCTTTTAACAGGATTTTGCTGCTAAAAAATGTTTGAGAGCCACTAAGCTTTTGAACTAAGTTTTCAGCAAGATGTGAGGGTAGAGAAAGGTGTGTCTTTAACTGATTTACAAAGGGCTCCTTATGTTTTCAGTTTCCTTCCCTTATCATGCTGTATACCTATATTCTAAATAGCCTCATCATGTGAATGTGTGTGTGTGTGTGTGTGTGTGTGTGTGTGCGCGCGCGCGTATGTGTATTTATGTGTGGTGTATATGTGTTGTTCATTTTTTTCTGACATTGGCTCTGCTGTATTGCTGAGGCTGGTCTCAAACTTCTTTACTCTAGCAATCATCCTGCCTCAACCTCCCAAGTAACTGGGACTAAACACACATCTAGCTTGCTATTCTAATTTTTATTTTTCCCTATAATTCATAAGTTTTCTCATAGTAAAAAAAGATGAATGGTTGTAGAGTTGAGGAGGATGAATGGGCAAAGCACAAGGATTTTTTTAAACAGTGAAACTACTCTGTATGCTCCTATAATGGTAGGCAGATGTCATGACATATTTCTCCAGAACCATGACATATAGACTATCAAGAATGAACCAAGATAAGCTATGTTATATGTTCATTTTTTTGTCTGAACATAACACACTATTCTCAAAAATAAAGTTCTACTTAAAAAAGCAAAAGCAAAAGTATCACAGATCCTTTGTTATACTAAAATGCAAATGACATAAAAAATTTAAGTGATATGACTCCTAAGAGACTTTGTCTTTTTAAAGAGAAGAAAGCTATAAAGCTGATGGACCAAGACTCCTTATTAGGCTGCAGATATTGTGAGAATTTATGGGCTTTTCAGCTTTCCCAGAAATCATGAGGAGAGGAGAGAAACAGACATGAGAGGTAGGAGGCAAAGAAGAAAGTATAGAGGAGTTGTAGCCATGGCTCGATTATTTCCTGGATGAGTGATCCTGAGACTCAGTTTTCTTACCTGAGTAATAAGTGGAAGAGTAGAGCAGCCCTTGCATACTTTAATGATAATAAATTGAGATAACATATGAGAATGTACTTCATTAGCTGATATAAGGCAAACATTTTGGTTATTAGATTTGCTTTGAAAGCACTCAGACTCCAAACACAAGGCAGGTGATCAGTCAGTTTTTCTCTCCTTTTCCATTCATTTAATGTCTTAACTTTATTGTCTCTAAAATTAGGACACAATGTGTATCGTTCCTGATGTGCTTTAAGGATGAAATGGAATTGACAACCACCTGTCTTTCCACATCTTCTCCTTGTAATTGCTTAGCAAGCGTGTTTTCCTTTCTAAATCCACAGAGGATGTTAGTGTCTGTCTCTGCAGCTCAGTTCAATCAAAAAACAGGCCCCAGTGTCCCAGAAAGGGAAGCGACACTGACTTCCATTGTTTCTGCCTCTGCGAAATAATGGATAGTAGACTGAGTAACAGAAAAATCGCTCAGTTATTTATGTGCATATGCATGAAAGTCCCATACAACAGGAGACTCAAAGAAGAGCTAGTGGTTGAAGGTTTCCTACCATGGTGAGAGACACTGGAGCTTCAAGGGTATGACAGGAGTTGGAGACACATGAGAGGGGAGTGTGGAGCAGAAATGCATATTGAACAATAAAGGTTATCTAGTTATATAAGTAAAAGTCAGGAATAAAAATTGTCGCAGAAGGGCCCTCAGAATATTAGGTGGCAACCTGTGGCAAAGCCTTCCTGGGTGAGGGATGCTCTTAATCTCTTCTCCAGTGTCGCAGTTAAAGTTCCCCACCTGAGAAAATTCCCGGGGAAGGGACCAATGACTCCCTTGTGGAGAGTTTAATCTTTAGGCAAATGAGTGAATTTCAGAAAAAGCCCCCTGCACTTTGAAGGAGAAGTAGGTCAGAAGTTCAGAGTCCTTGATTCTGAGGCTGTTTCTGAGGCTGCTTTCAACTTCCTTATTTGAAAGAATTATTTCCAAAAACCTCTTGGGTGGGCTTGTGTCATCTGTCTTCAGCACTCTATTAAATGTGCACCTCTTTGAGAAGAAATACAAAAAAAGAATTCTTTGCACTGTGCAAGATAGAAAACATTCAAATTAAAAAATATTCCTAGTGACCATCTCTAGTGGAACTTGCAATATCTTAGTTAAGAGCACAATGTATAGTGGGAATGAGGGAAAAAAAAGAATCATCACCATTAAATGTTTGAACAAGGTGTTTATTGTTTTCACGTCTGTGTTTTCCTTTGGTCCCTATGCTCTTAGACAGAAGTAACTTCTAGGAAGCTGCTGGGTTCCTGAGCGTGTTTGGGCCCTTGCGTGTGATTGCTTTCCTCAGTTTAGTCATGAAATCAGTCACCAGGTCATTCTTTACTCTTCAGTGATGGCTGCCACCTTCTTGCTTTCATGAGAAATGATAAAGCAAATGAGTCATTTCCTAGGGCCCTTCAAGAATGGCACGCGATACAGACTAACCTCCCTCAGTGTAGCTTGAAGAGGCTTGTTCAGGCATACATCTGGCTTCCTTATTTGGATTTCTGGAGTTTGCTTGTTTTTGAAACACTGAAGTATGATTTTTAGTTTAACTGAAAAAAGCAGCGATAACAGTAACTTGTGAGTTTCCCCTTTAAGGTAAGTTTCTGTATAATTACTGGTAAGTACTAGGTATTTTGGATAGCAGAAGAGGCAGGTGTGGTTTTGTTCCTAATGATGGGTCACCTTCTAGTCAGAGAGTTCAGTTTTCAATCTTTTTGCTTACACTGCACTGTTGATTTCCTCTTCTTCCTGAGATAAACTTTGTTCCAGTGAGTGTTTTCATAACCCATGTCATGTTTTTATCACCTGTTGTTTTTCAGTGTTTTTAAACTATGATAGTTGTTTTTGCTTTAAATACTTGAATGTATGTTCAATAAAATAAATCATAGAATTTAAATGGAATGCAAATCTTAACGACTTTGTAAGCCAGGTCTACAAATAATCACTTTTAAATGAGGTAGTTATCCATGTGACAGAAATGAAAAGAATAATTTTAGTTCTTTGAGCTTTTATTGATTTTACATGAATATCTTCTACGAAGAAAGCAAACTAATGCAATTTTGGAATTGTTCATTTAATTGGAAATTAAATTAAATTAAGTTAAATTGAATTTTAATTGGAATTGATCACTAATATTGCATGAGCCTTCTTTCTTGTATGCAAGATTTCAGTATATAAATCTGGATAAAATGAGGCTCTACAGATAAAAACTTTGGGCAGTAGAGGGTGAACTAAGGTGGCAGAAAAGAAATTTTTGATTTTGGAGAACCTGGTTTAATCCATTACACAGGATAGGAAACTGCAACTATTTGAAATATTAATCTTTTAAAGAAGCAGAAGTTTAATCAAGACCAACAGATAGGACTTCAATTTCAGTTTTCATTTTTTCTTTTTATAAAATTACTGAAGGGACTTGGATTTGGTAGCATTTTACATATACATTTCAGCAAACCAACAACACACATGATAAAAATCTTGTGAGAAAGTTGAGCACAGTGGCTCATGCTTTTAATCAAGTCTATTTGGGAGTTAGAGATTGTGAGAAGCAAAGTTTAAATCTAAATTTAAACCATGAAAAATGTTACCTATATCAACAAATAAGTTGGGTGTAGTAGGATACACTTGTAAACCCAGTCATTCAAAGGAGATGTGTGGGAGGATTATGGTCCAGCTCCACCCCAGGAGATCCTATCTGAAAAAATAACCTATAGCAAAGAGAGCTGGAAGCATGGCCAAGTGGTAGAAGTATACTTGGTTAGGGCAAGACTCTGAATTCTAACCCAATATTACAGAAAAAATTCTAACCCAATGTTACCCAAGATTACATGATTATGTGTTTAAACTGGACCAGATCTATGTTTAATCCACCTTAATTCTTTCTACGGTTTTCTCCAGACAACTTCTATGATTTAGGAAAAGCCTATAAACAATGCTTAGAACAGTGCCCTGCTATTGTTTGGCTTGTTAATGGTTAATATGTATTAAATAAATGAATAAAGGATAATGTTTACCAACATGTAATTTTCTATAGTCCCTTGAAGCTACTCTTATGTTACATATTGTATATGATTTTTTTTTGCCTTAAAAAGTCTAATTTCTCTTTTAAAAAGATAGCTGGGCTGGGAAGGTGGCTCAGTGGTAGAGTGCTTGCCTTGCATGCATGAAGCCCTGGGTTTGATTCCTCAGCACCACATAAGCAGAAAAAGCCAGAAGTGGCACTGTGGTTCAAGTGGTAGAGTGCTAGCTTTGAGCTGAAGAGCTGAGGAACAGTGCCCAGGCCCAGAGTTCAGGCACAACTGACAAAAAAAAATAAAAAAAGATATCTGGGCCCTATGGCTCAGGCCTATAATCCTAACTACTCAGGAGGCTGAGATCAGAGAATTGGGATTCAAAGCCAATCTAGTAGAAAAGTCCCCTTGAGACTTTATCTCCAATTAACCACATAAAAACTGGAAGTGGGGCTGTGGTTCAAAGTGTTAGAGCTCTAGCGGTGAGTAGAAGAGCTTAAGGAGAGTGAGCAGGCTCTGAGTTCAAGCCTGAAGTTGACAAAAAAAGTTGTCTTAATGTCAAGTTTATTTCCAACTTTTGTGTTACAAAATTTGATTAGTCTTAAGGCATATGGCCAGGGAGGAAGTATATCCCCTCCCCCATTTGATATATTCCCTACCTCAGATGAACTCCAGTATCACCAGGAGTGGAAGAACCCTTACTTAGTTTGTAAACAAACCCATAAGATTATGAACTGTTTTGAGGAACATTTATAGTAAGTGGCATGACTTATCTGAAGGATGTTAATTAGTTATGACTACTTCCTAACACAGGCATGTTGAAAGATTAACAGGAACAGATAAGAAAGAGAAACATTATTAGTAATGCTAGTATGACGGTTAATTACAGAGAGATGTGCTCTTACATGGTAGTGATTTGTTGTATTAGACCCGAATAAAGCTTTTATGGTCCATATTAATACTAGTTTTAAAGGCCTGGAGGGAGTAAATGATGAAGGAAACAAGCCCATCTCTGCTGGCCAATAGACAATCTTTTTAACCAAGAAACTCACTACCATATTTTATCATTTCCAGGAATTAGAATGCTTGGGTAATCACATCTGCTCAGTAGTGAAGAGCGTAAGTACTTTCCCACAGAGTTACTAATCCAGGTTAGACCTTGAAGGAAATGTGACTTCCTCTAAAAGAATAGATCCAACTGGAATTTTTAAATGAAGAAATATACTGGATTCAACAGTGCTCCATTATGGTTATCAGATTCACATAGCTCTTGGTGCAACTGTGGCAGTTTGATTCCAAGGCCTTTGAAAAATAACACTGGAGACTTAAGAGGAACTTTAGAGATACTTTAGTCCCCATTTTAAATCTAGGAGTTTACTATGGAGAAGATATATTCACACTGAATGCATTCAAAGATAACTAGTTTCTTGTTGATTTAATTGCAAGAATAACAAGTAACAAATCTGCAGAACTTTTCCCCAAGTAATCTCTAATAGAGGAACATATTAGAGGAATTATTTCAGAATAGTATTTTATTCACAGCTATCCCACATTAGAAAGTCACAATTATTTGGAGTGAGCAGTATTAAGGCTACATTTTCAACAAACCGGCTTCAGAAACTACTTCATCTAGTAAGAACTGAGATGTTTCTACTTCTTATATTGACTTCAGGGTTATTTTTTTCCTTCTGATTTCCTTCCTGTGGTATGGCTTCAAGTTGGAGCCCCCTCTAGACTTGTGTTTAGAAAGAGAGAGATTCCTATAATAGGTTACTAAATTTGTGATAGGTTTTGCATGTGACCTTAACAAAGAATGGGTTGCAGAAAATAACTCAGACTCAGGACATAGAGCACAGAACTGTGCTGTCCCAAGAGCCTTTACTGCCTGGAAACGATTTGGCTTGCTGTAGTTGGAAGTCTCACTCTAAGTAGAGTCATTTAATACTGTAACATTTTTCATAGGAATCTATCATAGAAACTTCTTTGCTTTGTACGTGATGGCCCTGTTCTTTCAGCAAGGGTTGTTTAAATTCTAAAAACTAAGCTGAAAAGTCAGATCATTGCAGCATCCATGCCTTCCTCCCTGTGAATTTAGAATCAAAGTCATAGGATTTTCAAATGAGATCATTTGAAATCATAATAGTCCAGCTTCTTGCCACACATACAAAAAAGAGATCACTTGGAGGTTCCTCACCAAAGCTCCATAGTTATAGTGTATTGTGGGTGTCAGAGTGCATGAAATTCAAAGATTTAATTTCTCAGTCCAGAGACCTCAGACATAGCTTAACATGTACTTCCTAGAGAGCTAAGGTGTCAATGTTTGGCTGTGAGAGAGTTTTTAATGGAATGATCTGGAAGAATAGAGGCCTACTATAAAAGAGAAGAAGTTTTTAATTCTTGTAAGGATTTTTTGAGGTTATTTTTAGAGAACTGTGATGCCACCAGGAATCCTACAAGAATCCATCCCTCTAAAATTCCTTCTATTTTCTTTTTCTAATAAGGAAGATATTTTGAAGTAAATAGTCAAGGGTAGAGGTCATGCATGAGACAGACAGTCTAGGAAGCAGCTTACTTCCTCCTCCGGGTTTGCTTTAGTCATGCTATATTAAAAGCTGTGAGAGTTTTCCCAGAAAAGAAACCCATATACCAGAATGTTTAGATCGAAATTTCAACCTGTCATCAAGATAGAATAAATGAGAGATTCCCAAATAGGTTCTATGCAGATGGAACAAATGTAACTTCTGGGAATACATTCTGTAATTCTTGAGAAAATAGAAGGATTTTGTGACATTTCTTCAAGAGTAACTAGTAGCTGAGCTATGGAGTCCCCACTTTTCAACACAGGAAAGTTACCACCTCCTATAGCAAACCTAGCTAACCAGGGCTTGCTTACCAGTGGAGAGCTTAAAATGTGTTCCCAATATGATAAAAGCATCATGGACAGATTATTTTCTTCCTAGAAAATGTTGATGGGGGAAAATTTGGCTCACTAATACTTTGATGACTGAGACATGGGAGTTAGCTGCTGCATGGAAACAAAGATGGCCCATTGTTTCGCCAGTGACAAAAGACGGATTGTAAGTGGTGACAGCTGGTACAGAGCCTTTCTTCTGGTGAACTAGGAGTTAAATATGGTGGATATCTTAGGAGAAAGCTCAAGTCTTGAGAGCTGTTGCTGGAAAGGTCTCTTACAGTTGGTATCTTTGTTATCTGTCATGCCCAACAAACATGAAGTCACTCAGCACAGCAAGTACTATAAATCTCCTTACCTTTTCTTCCTGACTTCATGGAGGGTTTTTAGATAACACACAATATGCTCAGCTAAATTTGGCATTCAGATAAAGGATGAACATTTTTTATTATAAGTATTTCTTTGGAACATAATTATACGAAAAAATAGGCTATTCATTTAAAATTCAAATTTATCTAAGTGATCTATATTTCTGTTTACTAAATCTAGCAACCTTACCCACACTCCACCTTTTCCCAAGCATCTGGTGAGTAGGTAATGCTGATGGACAGGAAAGAACTGAAATTGTTCTTTGTTTTCTAAATCAGCTGTGTTTTGTGATTCAGTGTTCTTTCCAGAGAGTAAGCTGAAAAGTCAATGGATTTTTCCAGGCTCTTCAGGCAAGACCAGAGGAAGATTTTCCTATATAATAAATAATAAAAAAGACTTGATAAAACTTAAAAGTGAAAAATATCTTTTTCTTGCTTGTGGTTTTATTATGAATGATTTTTGTTACTGTAAAGGTAATATATAGAGAGGGATTACAGTTGTACAGGCCACATTTCTTTTTGGACAATGTCACCCCTTCCCTCACGCTCTCCCATTTCTCCCATTTTTCCTTCCCATCCCCACCCACAAGTTATATAGTTCATGTTCAACATAGTGTCTAGTGAGTATCACTACTGCATTTTTTCACCCTTTGTACCCTCACTTCTGGGCCCCTTTTACCCTCCCAAAGACAGATAAATGAACAAACAAAATAAAAGGGAAAGAAAACAAAAACAGCAACCAAAAACACTCATTTCAGTTTCCTGCAGTGCATTTCAATATTTTATTTTACATGATCAGATGTGCATAGATATTGTGCCTTGTGTGTTTGTCTCCTAAGAATATCTTCCTTTGGTTTCACTGTACATAAATGCCTAGAGACCTGTGTAATTTATCATATCCTAGTGGTTTTTTTTCCCACCATCCAGTGTGTTTACTGGATACATTCTAGCTACCACAAATGAGGGAAACCATGCAACCTATGTTTCTTTGGGTTTGGCTTACTTCATTTAATATCTTGTTTCTACCTGAAAAAGGATGTAGCTAACAAGATAAATAGAAAGTCCACAGAATTGGAGATTTTTACCAGCTATGCATCAGACAAAATCCTCACATCTAAAATATACTTAGAGCTTAAAAATTAAACCCTCCAAAACCAAATCCTCTAAGAAACCATAATCAAATTAATAAATGGCCTAAAGTCTAAGAGAGAGACTTCTCAGAAGAAGAAGTAAGAATGGCCCATAGACATATGAAGAAATGCTCAACATCTCTGGCCATAAAAGAAATGCAACTCAAAACAACATTGAGATTCCACCTCACCCCAATTAGAAAACTAAATATCAAGAAAACTAATAATATCAAATGCTGACATGGATGTGGCCAAAAAGGAACCTTGTAATACTGTTTGTGGGAATGTAAACTTGTTCACTCTGGAAAGTAGTATGGAAGTTCCTCAAAAGACTAAATATAGAGCTTCTCTATGACCCAGCAATTCCACTTCTGGGCATTTATCTAATTGACCACAAACCAAGCCTCACTAAAGCTACCGGCACAACCTGTTTATTGCAGCATTGTTTACCATAGGCAAGATATAGAATCAACCCAGATGTCCTTCAGTGAATGAATGAATTAAGTGAAAATTTATCTTTGAGTACACCACAAATTTTCTTTAAGTAATCCTGCTGTGTTTAACTTTGTCTACTGACAGAACTATAAGAACTATAACTATAATTTGTCTTGAAATTTGTGCTCTTCTCAACGTATCTTTGGAATTTTTACTTTGTAGAATGGTTTTGTGGCTGTACTGAACATTCTTGGAAAACTTCTGTTGAGGACCTAATATGTGAGAAAGACTCCTTAAGGTTTTAACTAAACGAGAATTTGACTCAAATCAGCTCAAACAACATCATAAAAATTTTCAGTCCAGGTATTTGGAAAGCTTCGGTATAGGGAGAGTTTGAGGACTGCTTGAGTTAAAGGCTCAACCATGTGAGCAAGGACTGAATATTTAATGTGTATTCATGTAATTTTTGCAGTGTTGAGAATATAGCCCAGGACCTCTGAGCTATATTCCCATCTTTATGTTTGCTTTGAATACGTTTGTCTTCTTTCTTTACAGTAAGCAATGGGAATTTTAAGAATGGTTCCCTTGTTAATAAGGTGGCCACAAGTTTAAATTGGGGACAAAGTGGATGAGAGTTATGCTGTACTGTCACTCCAAACAACCTAAGCAGTCACACTACAAGCTTATTCTGTGGTGACTCTGTCTAGGGCACATACATATGGAAAACACATAATCTAAAGCTTTGTCAGAGGGCTAATAGTGGGTTCGATTTTTACCAAAATGTCAGCTATGTGGGAAGCTGTAGGTGGGACTGATAAGGAAAGAAAGTTCAGTAGTCCTTAATAATTGTTAGATAAAAGACAGTGTGAAAATGGATACTGGCCCTACTAAGTATCCACTCTGACTGGAAATTTACATTTCTGTCACTGACTACATGCAGAGGTTATAACACAAAACTGACAGTCTACACCTTGTAGGCATTTGCCAGTTCCAGAGGACATGGCTCAGTTCATGACCCTAGAATCTGAAGATCTTCCTTTTTTCTTTGTAAGGTGTTAACTGTTGGTATTGAAGAGGGAAGGTAATTTGGGTGGAGTATCCAGGACTCAGGGTAGCGCAATTTCTCAATGGGAAAATCATATATCAGCAATATAGCCCCCTATATCATCATAGCCATATATACTGGCCCAATGGGCCTTACTTCTGGTCTCCCAGAAGCAAAACACAAAAATTTACCTCTGAGACGACTTATGTTTCTTTGTTTCCTCACTTGAAAAATGAGTGAGATGAACTTGATTTTAACAATTCCTCTGAGAATAATGTTTATTTTGTGAGCTGTAACAATTTGTGTAAATGAGGCTTTAATTCTGTCAATTATCCACAATGTGATATGTCTGCCTTACAATAAACAGTTGTTACAAATTTAAAAATTTTTTAATTTGGCAAAGAGCCAAATTACCATTTGAAATTTGGCACATAAAAAATGTAGCTGAATTTAACTCTGAATTTAATTGGATTTTGACACTGAAAACTTTAAATATGCTGTTTCTAAGAGCGTGAAGCATTTCTTGTTTCTCATTTTCAGTGTTTTGCATGCAGAGAGAGAGGGAAAAGTATCTATTTACCATCTTAGAAACCACTAATAATATTTTGACAGTAACAGAAAGCAGATAGGCATAAAAACAGAAATATGTAAAGGACAATTAAAGTTAGATTGAGGCCATTCATTAATCCGAGGATAGATCAGTGGCTGAATTGACCCAACCGCAGCTGCTGTTCTTGAGAGACTCGCCTAAGGAAGAGAGATAGAAAGTGGTCACATGCACATTTATCCCCTTCCCCACACGATGAAATGTCCTCACAGGCATGCATTTTTCTCTGGGGGTCTCACCTACTTGAGCTAGCACTCAGTGTGAAGCGAGGTATCTTAAGTTTTGCTTTGCTAGGCAGCTAAATATAAAACCCACAAAACAACAATTTCCCTCTATAATAAATGGCAACTCAGCAACCATAATGAGCCTTTTTCTTACCTCCTACAGTTTTCTTTGTCTTCTCCTATCTATACAGCTTAAATCCGAACTGACTACCTTAGAAGGCAATATTTTGGGCACCAGAAATATAGACAAGAGAATGAATATTTGTATCTCTATCATTTTCTTCCTAGTGACATGTTTAAAATATTTGATATCTTGGAATTTTTATCTGTTTGATGGAACATTTCACACATCTTCAGAGGTCTGTTTTTAGATTTTGCTGCCCTTTGTCATCAACAATACCAAAGCAAAAACAGCTGTTAACCTTTGAAAAGGAGAAATTTTGGCCATAGCTAGCATTTGCTCTTTTTGTTAGAGTGTGGCTCATTGATCCTCAATCCTTTCTTCTCTTTTTATACTAATTTATGATTTAGCTATAGATATGCACATCTGTGCTAATCAACCAATATATAAACATTCTAAAGACACAGACACAGGATCAATACTTTTTTAAATTGTATTTTGTGCCACAACACTGGATACAATGAAATAAATATATTCACATTGCTTTCCACAAATAATAGCTTTTAAATATAATTCATAAAATTTTATCTTCTTTCTCTAAAAAGCACTAAGAAGAGGATAATATCAGGATAGACAGTCTTGCCACAATCTTGGCAACTATTTAACTCAATGAAACTGCTGCCACTCCCTCTCAAAAGCTGGTCACCTACGGGTATGGAGGGAGGAAGGATGAGCAAATGCAGTCATTATAGTCAATATACATTACAGAAAAATTGAACTGTGTAACTTGAGGGGAAAGAAAGGAGAAAATGGGGGAGGATGGTGGAAGGGTGACACTGATCAAGATTCATTGTATTTGTAACTTGACTTCTAGAATTGTTATCTCTATACAACTACTTAATAATTAACATTTTAAGAAAGTTCATCCTGGAAAATCTATCTTTCCTAAAAGGGAACACAGACCTGGAACTTGTGGAAAGATTTATAATACTACTGAAATATCCAGAGGTACTCTTAAATGTTATATAGTACTTGAGTATAACTATATTTTGTTACAAGTTATAATGTATTTTCATGAAGAAAATTCTTGTTTTAATAAGAAATCTATAGTGGGGGGAAAAAGAGAAAAAGTAGGAATGGGTATAATCAAAGTATATTTTATGCACATATGGAAATGTCATTGAAATCTATAGTGGGGGGAAAAAGAAAGAGAAAAAGTAGGAATGGGTATAATCAAAGTATATTTTATGCACATATGGAAATGTCATTGAAACTCCTTGTAAAATTAATAAACAAAAATAAAAATGGTCCTAAAATAGCAAAACAAACAAGAAATCTGTTATTGAAAGATTCAGTTCTCCTTTTCCTTCTCTTTTCTTACTTTATTTCCTCCCTCCCTCCTTCCTTTCTTCCTTCTCTCCTTCCTTCCCTCTGTCCAGCATTACTGGGAGTTGAACTCAAGGCCTAGTACTTGCTAGACTGGTGTTCTCCCACTTGAACTAGCCCTCTATCCCTGCTTTTTGCTAGTTGTTTTGGAAATGCTATCTAGTGAATTTTTCTGCTCCAGCTGGCCTCAAACTAGAATCCTCAACATCTCACCCTCTAGAGTAGCTAGGATTTCAGGCATGAGCCACTGATGCTTTCTTTAATCCTAACAGAGCTAAAATGATATAAAAAATTGAAGAAATGTGATATTATTCCTAAATGATGTATGATTGGAGCCGTTCTTGTTGCTCATAACTACAACAACATTTCAAAGCAAAAGAAATTCAGTACAAAGGAATAGAAATACAAACCTCGTTACTTAGCATTTGTAAAAATAGATTCATTTTAATTTTAGCCAATTGTGTTTCAAGCATGTTCAGTTTAGTTCTGCAATCATGAGTGCTGGGTGTAGAATAAAACAGGACATAGATATTTATATATGAGGATATGGTTCCAAGATCCTCCTTTTCCACAGTTAGAAGAGTTCTCTCCCTAGCTGATAGACAGAACTACAACCAGATGATTCAGTGTACTATGAGAAGACCTTGGGAAATGAAGGCCTTCTGAACACTGGACTGGTATCACCAGGTACAATTCTTATGTGTATCAAATCACAGAATTACACTTAAAGAATCAGGATTGTAAACTTGATGGAAGGCCTCTAGAAATACCTTTACAGATGACTGAAACACCAGACTTAGGTTTAAGTTATACTCATTCACAAAAGAAAAGTGATAAAATGAAGAATGGGAAGACCTGTAATTCAGATTTCATGTTCTCTGACAAATATTCTTTAGCTGTATTTTTATCTTATGCACTTCATTAAAAACTAATGCTTCACTCTTTTTTCCTTATTAGAAAAATAATGCATAGTTTCTTTAAAAAAACACTAGTAATAAAATTAAAAAGGGAATCATTTGCAATTTCACTAACTAGTGAGCAACAAAGTTACTTTTGCACTCATATAAATGAAGTAGTCATAAACATGATAATTCTATGATTCTTTAGTCTATTTTTTCTACTCAATTTTATTTAAATTACTATGAGGATTTTTCTATTTCAGTATATGGTACAGCAATTTTAAAGATATAGTACATGAACTTTAACTTACTTAAGATAAATTTTGGATATTTAAGTTGTAGGTTGCTTTCATTTTTATGAATAGTGTTTTAGTAAAATATTTATACAAATATCCAAAATTATTTTCCATGGTCAATTCCTAGAAATAAAATTGCTTTTGATATAAAATTCAAAATTTATTTTAGCAAGTATAATCAAATGACAGTAATCTTTTTGGCATAACCCATAGCTCCAATCATTGGCAAACCTAATTTTTAATGTTTAAACCTGCCAACTTATAGGTACAATTGTACTGTCATTTTAACTTTATCTATGTTATCATATATTTTCATAAATATCTTATTATGCAGCTCTATATTAATCTTTGTTTTTTAATTCCTTTCTGATTTTTCAGTTTAAATTATTTTTATTAACGCACAAGCCAGGTTTGGATTTTACAAGCCCTTTGTAATTAGAAATAAAGCAGCTATTTCCAACTACCTTCAGGTCCTGTGAATTTGTGTTTTTGCTTAAAAATGAAACCACAGTCTGTTTCATTTCTCATTTACTATTTCTCTCCCTGAGTTGTCAGTTTTGATTTTTCTCTGAACTGAGGGCAAGTGAGAGGGCATCTCATCAAATCACTGTAACTGGGCAAGTTTCTTAGAGTCATCTAGTTTGCTTTGCATACCATTTTTAGTTTGTCATTTAAAAATAAATTTAAACTCCATGTTGTTCAAGACATGTTCTTATGTTTAAAATAATCTGCTGAATTAAAAAAATTTTAAGGACATTGACAGTATTTTCATGTGAGAATATGAATACTTCTTTAAGGAAACATAACAGCCTTTAGGAAATAGCCATATTGAAATGACAGTATTCAGAAAGCAGAGTCAAGATAACTGTGAATCTAAGGTCAGCCTAGAATGTGTTATATCTTGTATCAAGAAATATACAAAGAAGAGACAGGCACTGGTGGCTCATGCCTATAATCCTGGCTAGTCAGGGGGCTGAGATCTGAGGATCATGGTTCAAAGCCAGCCCTGGCAGGAAAGTCCATGAGACTCTTCAATAAACTACCAGAAAACCAGAAATGGCGCTGTGGCTCAAATGGAGTGCTAGCTTTGAGCTAAAGAGCTGAGGGAGCCCAATAAATAAGTGGGCGAAAGACTTAAAGAGAAACTTCTCTGAAGAGGAAGGAGGGTTGGCAATAGACACATGAAGAAATGTTCAACATCCCTAGCCATAAAAGAAATGCAAATCAAAACAACATTGAGATATCACCTCACCCCAGAAAGAACGGCAAAAATCAAGAACTCTAATAACAACAGATGCTGGAGGGGATGTGGACAGAAAGGAACCTTACTTCATTGTTGGTGGGAATGTAAACTTGTCCAACCACTTTGGAAAGCAGTATGGAGGTTCCTCAAAAGACTTCACATAGAACTCCCCTATGACCCAGCAATCCCACTTTTGGGCATTTACCCAAATGCTTACAAACAAGACCACACTAAAGCTACCACCACAACTATGTTTATTGCAGCATTATTTACCATAGCTAAGATATGGAACCAACCCAGATGCCCCTCAGTAGATGAATGGATCAAGAAAATGTGGTATATATACACAATGGAATTCTATGCCTCCATCAGAAAGAATGACATTGCCCCATTTGTTAGGAAATGGAAAAACTTGGAAAAAATTATATTAAGTGAAGTAAGCCAGGCCCAAAAAACATTGATCCCATGGTTTCCCTTATTTGCAATATCTAGTATATGTACGAGTCAAGCGGAAAAGGTCAGATAATGTGATGTCAGGAAAATGAACCCTTAGATATGTATTTTAATGTTTTTTCTTTCATGCATGTGTTTCTAACGCATTTATAAGATTGTCTCTTTGTTGCTTTGTATGTCCCTCCCCCACAGTATAAGCCCTGCTTTCACTATATTTGATGTCAGTATAACTTGTGGAGGAGATGGGGAAAAACCAGTTGTTTAAGGATACAGGTGATCTGATGCAACAATGAGAAGTACAAGTTGTCATGTCCAAAACGAGCTTTACAACGTCGGTGCGGGGGGGGGTTTTGGGGGGGAGGGGGGTGGGAGGGAGGGGGGAAGGAGAAGGATTGGGATGGGGGGAGGGGGGAGGCTGGGAAGGGATGGGAAGGGTAAACAAAGGAGGAGGCTGCAATGCTTGGTAAGAAATGTACGCATTATCCTGCCCATGCAATTGTAACCCCTCTGTACAGTATGTTCACAAATAAAATAAAATAAAATTAAAAAAAAAAGAGCTGAGGGACAACATCCAGGCCCAGAGTTCAAGCCCTATGACCAACAGAGGGGGGGGGAAGAAAAAGAAAAAAAATACATAAAAAAGAAGGAAAAACCAGAGGAGGAAGCAATAGGCGGAGGAGAACAGGAGGAGGAGAGAGGAGGAGGAAGTGAAGGAAGAGAAGGAAGAGAAAAGAAATGGGAATTACGTGACAGGGCTCATATATAAAGTATGGACTTTTCCTTAGATACTGGAAAAATCCAATGAAAGTTGACTCATAATTTTCTTTTTTTCCCCCAATTCTTCTTGAGCATCAGTATTTCATAATTTGATTAAAAGAACAAATGATTGTGTGGATTGTAAACTCCAAGAGAAACAAGTTTGACTTCTTTGAGGGCTCTAGTAAAAAAAAAAAAAATACCCGAAAGACTGTATAGCAGGCCATCTGTATAGCTTCTTAGTAGGAAATTTTAAACTATTTATAAATACCATTTTAATGTTTTCTATTTATAATGTTTTTCTTTGTTTTGTATTCTCCTTTCTTTTATTCTGTTTTCTGCTAGGTAGATACAAAATATCTATCTTCAGCTCAAGGGCTTTAGCTTGAATATTAGTAACAAAATTCAGTAGCTGCTCTCAGCAGCTTTGTACACATCTGTCTGTGGATTTGAGTATATATATGAAAAAGACAGAAATTTTGTGCATGGAGTGACTAATTGCAATATACCTACTTTGGAATTCATTATTATGAGATTTAATAAACATAACTATCATAACTCATTGTGTACAATAACACTTTTAATTTAATAGTAGGAAATTTCACTGTTGTCAGAGAACTCCACAGGTTTACAGCACACAAAGCATAAATTTAAGCCAGTGAGCGATTCCTTGTGATGACAAATGAGTCACTTAAACAAGTCAAAACAAACCAATAGGACTGACGTCACCATTCAGCTTTATTTTCTATATATCCAACAGTAGCTTGTGGTAGTTTTACTTGACTTCATTTGTATGGAGTAAATATAATATCTTGAAATTAGCAAATTTGGAGATTTATGAAGATTTTGCAATCGATTAAGTTTATATAAGAGAAAAGATACTTGCTGAAGATGGCACAGAGGATTTTTTTTATATTGTTTGTGGAGGGGCAGTTTTTAATCATAGCCAAATAGCTGGACACAAGGGAGTTAAGCCATAGCTAAAATAAAGTCTTTATATGATGCATGATGCACAAAACTTTATTTGATGTAAACATCATGTATATATACATATTCTACTTTGCATATAACTAAGAAAAAGTAAATGCATTTATAGATACAGAGCAGAAATATTCTAGAGAGAACATTTTATTTAAATTAATAGTGGACAGAAATATCAGAACTGACAAGACCTAATAAGTAAAAATCTTAAATTTCCTATCAATTTGGACAAAATTCTTATTAACGAGAACTAATTCTTGCTAACATATTAGCTAGGAAGCAAGTTAATGATTAAAATCTTTTTTTTTGGGGGGGTCCGGTCGTGGGGCCTGAATTCTGGGCCTGGGCGCTGTCCCTCAGCTCTTCAGCTCAAGGCTAGTGCTCTACCACTTGAGCCACAGCACCACTACCCGCTTTTTTCTTTTTGCTTATGTGGTGCTGAGGAATTGAACCCAGGGCCTCAGGCATGCAAGGCAAGTGCTCTACCACTGGGCCACCTTCCAAGCCCCTAAACTCTTCTTACTTAGCAAATAAATTAATCATTGTCAGAGCTGTAACAACCTTTACTAGGTACTTAAAGAATCATGAAAAATAGATGAAGATTATATGGTAAGTCCTTGAAATGGGTTCCTTGTCTAACAACCATAATTCAGCTTAGCCACAGCCTCCAACATAAACTGTTTTACTGTAATTTTAAAGTATGTTTTGGTCTTAGAAAGTTGGCACTCAGATAAATAAAGCAAAATTCTTTTTAGTTTACTAGAGTCAGCACCCTATTTGTAGATTAATCCATGAACACTTCATGGGACCCTGTTCTTTATATGCTTTAAGGCCTATATTCATAGGTTAGCACATTGAATATTTTATTATTATTACTACTGTTATTAGTATATTTAAGTACCTATACAAAGGAGTTGCCATTTAACAAAACACTTTATTAATTCAGTGCGTCTTACCTATTCCTAAACCTACCCTTTTCCCTTGCTTTTTTAAATTTAGTAAGATATACATCAAACTCTTGACTGTATTCGATCCCCCTCTAGTATATTGAATATTCAAAGTAGCCTTTTTTTAGGGAAGTAAGCTTATGTTAAGATTCAATTCTTATTTATTAAGTACATTTAGAAAATATAACTCTATTAAGCAAATGACTAAGATAATAAGAAATGACGAAGGACACTCATTCTAAGAACAGGTATTTGCAGGGGAAAATAAATCCACATCAGCCTCTGTGAGAATCAAAGCGATCTTGTAGTAGTCATCAACTATTTGCAGATACTTCAGGAGCTAGAATTACCCTCCTGCCTTCTGTCTTTTTGAAGCTGGAGCCATCATCTTGCTAGCAGGTTATACTAGGCTATTCCAGATATACACGAAGCAGATTTATAATTCCCTTAGTATCTCTTAAGTTTTGTGAGTGAGCTTTATAGGTAAACTGAGTGCTTTTCTTTTCTGGGGCAGGCATAGCAGACCAGTCATTTCTCACTTCTGAGATTGATAGGGAAATAAAATGAGAGATTTGAGGAGTTAAGATGAATCATACAGGAAGATTTCTTCCACTCACCTTACCATCACACCATGCTTTCTTCATGTATTGAACATGAACTTGTGATCCATAGTAATAGATTGCGCTCTGTCATGCACAGAGCTGGCCTTTTGGCCATGATCATAACTTAGATTCATCAGAGAAGTGGTTTAACTTGTTGGAGTAGACAGTTTACAGAACTCTTAAGGAAGATCAGGTTAGTTTTATTCTTTCAATGTTGCCCAAATGTTGTTTGTGACTCTTTGTGCTTTAACTACATTTATTTGGAAATTACTTGTAAGTTCTCAGACAACACTTTACTCATGGCATATTGGGGAGCTTTTGTCAGGTAAATTCAAGAAAAACAGCTTGAAAAATGCTTTGGACTTTATATTCTTATTTGTCTTTAAAGACTTAAAATAACTTGACTGCTTAAGCAAATGAAAATACATAATGTTAAATTGTAGTTACCTCCTTATATATTTGTCTTTCTAATCTTGGATACAACCTGTAAAGCATGATTGTGTTAAGATGACAGATTAACTTTTGGAAAATTATTGGAAGATACAGAGCAGGTTTGCTCTGTGCTGATATTACTTTACCACAAACTAGCTCTCTGAATAGTATAATTAAGAGAAATCTTGAAGTTTTAAATTTATGACTATGTTCCTACATATAAGTTTACCTAGATATATATGTAAGTGGAAGTAGTTAACATTAAAGATAGGGAAACATAGTTTTAAAATGCAAAATGATACATTAATTAAATGTTTAAATATTATTATGTAAATTGCACTGTAGAGAAATCCAGGCATGCATATTCACATAAAATCAATTTACTCAAGGTTTGAATTTTTGCCTATGAGATTTACATTGTCTATAAAACTATATTTTTCTTTTGGGTGTGACACATTATGAATATAAAATATACAAAGATTTCTTTAAGGCATATAGTTATTGTAAAATATTAAAACTCTACTAATATATTTTTGATATTTTATTTTAAATATGTACTGAAGGATATACTAAATGGATAAAATTGAAATAAAACTGGTTCTCAATTTTTGTCAAATAAGGATTGTTAAATATAACTTGCTATTCTATTGAGGTTTTCTTTCTTTCTTTTTTTTTTGTCGGTCATGGGGCCTGAACTCTGGGCCTGGGCACTGTCCTTCAGCTCTTCAGCTCAAAGTTAGTGCTCTACCACTTGAGCCACAGTGCCACTTCTGGATTTTTCTGCTTAGGTGGTGCTGAGAAATTGAACCCAGGACCTCATGCATACAAGGCAAGCACTCTACCACTGAGCCACTTCTATTGAGTTTTAAGCCGTCCTTAGCCATCAGAAATCCAATTACTTTATACAGTAAGTTTTTACCCAATATTTAAAAAAAAACCTTTGTTTTTATTTTAGTAATAGAGTATCCTCAAGAATTTTATAAGATATATATGTATATATATTACCAACTTCATTTATGCTTGAAGATTAAAATAACTTTCTCAGTGCCTCGCATTAAGAATGATGTGAAAACTCACTACCTTGGTTTTCACATTTTCCAACAACTACCTTAAATGATTAATTAGATATAGTTTAAAAAATAATATATCTCTCTAGGCACTGCTGGCTCATGCCTGTAATCTAAGCTACCCAGGGAGCTGAGATCTGAGGATTATGGCTCAAAGCCGGCCCCAAAGAAAAATCTGTGAGACTCATGTCTCCAAATTGTTTACCAACAAAGCCAGAAGTGGAGCTCTAGCTCAAATGGTAGAGTGCTAGCTAGCCTTTAGCAAAAAAGCTAAGGGGCAGCACTGGTGCTGAGCTGAAACCGCAGGGTAGGCATTAAAAATCGTAGTCTATTTGAAAAGCAATAACTTTCCTGATTACCTGATTAGTAATAGTTTTTCTTCTGATTTCCTTTAAAGAAGTATGTGCCTTCTACCTTGTATGTTTTGTTTATTGCTTTGGAGAACTACTCAATTATTGAGTTTAACTTTGAAATTGTCCAAGAAGTTTTATTTGTTAAACAATTGTGGGACAGACTTTTTTCTATAACCATGATAGCTTACTAAATAGCTGTTGTTGTATTGATATTAGTTAACAGTGAATAATTTATGTAAGTAAATTTTATTTTATTTAATGGAGGATTAAGAGAGATCATCATATCAACCAATTTATAAATCTATAAGCTATATTTTCAACTTCTATTAGGTTCTAAGAAGATATCCTATATTTGATATTTCTCTTTAAGTGAAAGAAATATATCTGGGATAAAATGATATTTCTTAGCCTCTAAGAATAATCTATTTTTTTCTATTTCCAAGCCTAGCATTTATAAATAAAACAGTAATCCACGGATAAACATAAATAACTTTTTCTTGAATCAAAATATATTTTTTACAACAGCATAGTTACTGTTGGAAAGTCTTTTATTATGTATTTTTCACTTTATAACATTTAAGAGGAATATAGGCATACATTGATTAAACAAATGCTTTTTTTGTAAAAGAATGCAAGGAAGTTCTCTAGATTTGACACAATTCACATAATGCACTTGTATTATTTTTATTAGATATTTTTCACTTTGGCTGGTGTAAAGCACCTTGTCTCCCTGGATCTCATGTGGAAATTATATACACCAAAGAAGGAAGTGCTATTGTGCACAAATATTTTAATTAAAGTACAAAATGATAACCTGCAGGGGAGAAGATCTAAGCATTTGTCAAGCTGCAATTATATTAGTAGTTTCATTTTTATTTGATAACTCAATAACAGGGTAATTACAAACATGCAATTAAAGCAAAGTCAAACCCTAATTTATAAAGGCAATAAAAACAAAGAACAGAGTAAAACCCTATTATAAAGCAGTTACCATAACATTATAATGACCTGCATTTCTACCAGTGTACCTTATAAGGCAAAGGTCAAATCTAGCTCTGTCTTTACACATTAACATAACCCCAGATCATAAACACAATACAAAACAATTTTTATCCTCATGAGCTTTTTTGCCAGTTCAAAGCTGTGATGAATAGACACATAATGAAAGACAATGTTGGAAGATGTTGGCGAATCACAACACAAAGCTTTAAAGATAGGCTTAATGACTCAGAAAAAAACTATACAGTGTAGGTGTATATATATGTATAGTTTTTGTTACCTGCAATGCCAACACATTTTTTTCATCAGATGAAATGTAATCCAATATGGAGGCAAGCTTGAAGCATAAAGTGGATGAAGGACCACGGTTCTTTAAAATACTGAATGAATTGTATTGGCAGTCACGAAGAAAACAAATGGTTCAAGCCTTTCTGGAAGAGTTCAAGGAAGGTGGGCATTGTATTTTGCCTGACTGACTTGACTGGCAAGGATCAACTAAAACCTCTCCACTGAAAATATAACACATGGTTTAATTATATCCACACCACAGAGGGACTTTCCAGTACTGCTTTTCAACATTAACTCTTCCTTAGATTTATGAAGCAACTTGAATCTCCTCCTTTATACTTTTCTGTTTTCCTTTTTGTTTTGTGGTTGACAAAAACTCCCTAATAGCCCCAATGAAGCTTGAAATGTCCCAGCTCCTTTTAGAGTGACACGGACCTCTTCCTTCGTCTGACAAAATCCTCTGGATGAATGAAGTTGGAAAGAGCCTTGGTGAGATGACTATCCAGTGTGTCAGTGCTGCTCCCAAAGGCAGAGCTCTTCAGGCAAGGACACAAGTAGCTCATGATGGCTCGGCGGATGTAAGTGTCAAAGATGTAGTAAATGAGAGGATTGACACAGCTGTTGGCAAATGCTAAGGGCCCACTCACATCCATGCCCAGCTGAAGAAGAGTGGAGGAAAATGGGAACTCTCGCTGCAATCCAGAAACAATGGCCAGGAGTTTGAAAGCATTAAAGGGCAACCAGGAGAAGACAAAGGCTGCCACTACAATAAAGATAACCTTTATGGATTTCCTCAGCTTTCTGTTATGCTTTCCTGATTGCTGGTAATGAGCACACAGCTTCCTTGTGATAAAGCAGTAGCAGGTCAGGATGCTCACCAAGGGCACAAAAAAGGTGAGAATCAAGACTACCAGAGACCATGTCAGTTTTATGGAAGTGGCCCTCTTCTCAGCACAGTATGGCTTATCATTAATCAGGGTGAGCTCCCGAGACAGAAGAGTAGGCAACCCCAGGAGGCAAGAGATCAGCCAGACACTTACACAAATGCCATAGGCACAGTCCCTCCGTCTGAGTTTCCTGGATAGGGCTGGGCACACGATGGCCAGGTAGCGGTCCACACTCATGCAAGTGAGCAAGAAGATACTGCAGTGCATGTTGACCGAGATCATATAGGAGCTGCCCTTGCATAGGAAAGACCCGGTTCTCCACAGTCCAAGAGATGCCTCCTTATCCACCCAGAGAGGCAAGGTGACAAGGAAAATGAAGTCCGATGCAGCCAGGTTGATGATAAAGATGTCGAGCAGTCTTCTGCTGCCACGTTTGAAGTACAATGCACCTATGAGGATGAAGTTCCCTGATACTCCAGTGAGGAACACAGCTGTATAAAATATGGGAAGGAAAACCGAGGTGTAAGGCAAATGGGGGCTGGTGTCCTTGATGTCAGGGTTTGAGCTTGTAGCATAATAATAATCCAAATAAAACGGGGTTGCTTCTGGGTCCATCCCTGAATACCAGATGCCAAACCTGTAAGTGTTTTCCCTATGAGGTTTTGATTTGAATTTGAGAAATGTCGAGGGAGTTTCTCTTATATAGTACCTGCCTTCTATTTTTTTCTTCTCCCTTTAAAGATATTGGACAAGCATGAAAACAGATTAAAAATGCAGTTTCTACCAGTCTTCAGAAAGAGCCCACAAGGCACACCACCTCTGATTGGTGTTAGTTGTGGTTGTGGTTTTCTTTATTTGCACTTACCCATGAAACTGAGGTGTTTCTTTTTTGACTTCTTTAAGATATTTGGTTTTTTAAAGTCTAACATTAAGCACTGAATTAACTTTAAAATAAGTTCTCGTTTCCTTTAAAGAATTTTGCTTTTATGCCTCTGAATTCTCTTGATCTAGCCTTTACTTTTACGTTTAGGATTTTTAAGGTAATAGCTGCAGACATACATACTATTGATACTTTCGATGATGTGTGTATGTGTGTAGAAGTTACATATATAAATGTATAATATATATGCACTAGATTTTTAATATAATATATATACATTATATTTTTATTTGAATGAAGAGTGTATGAAGTTTTTCATTTGTATGCAGTGATCAGCATTTCCCAAACCATCTTCAGTCTATGTCTGTGGTATGCATTATGATTGCCATTAAGGCGTTGACTCTACTAACTTATTTGAGTTTTAAATTTTATTTAATACATAATAGTAACTTTTATTTCATATTTTTAAGTCTCCAAATGGATGGAGATTTATTTATTTATTTATTTACTTTCTTTATTTTGTAGTGCTGAGGATCAAACCCAGATCTTTGCATAAGCTAAGCAAGCAGTCTATTACCAAGTGATAACCCCAGATCTATTATTTCAAAGTTTCCATGGCAGCTAGCATGACATCTTGTCCATAGTTGATGTTTTGTAGCTATTAGTCAGAAACCTCATATTTTTGTGATCCAGTGTAATTAGCAAGGTTGTAATTATTTTGAAAAAAAACTACAAACATTCTGATTCATGGAACTTACAAACATATTTAAAAATTACAAACTTAAAATTTAAAAATTACAAAATCATAGATATGGTAGGAATAGAGGTAAAATAATAATAAGTTCAATGTCTGCCTGGGTTACTACAATGGACTAGTGATGTGGCTTAGTAGTAGAACACTTGCCTACCATCTGTCATGACCTGTGTTTGATCCCAGCACCACAAAAACCAAGAAGCAAGCAAACAAAAATTGTAAACTCTTCTACTTTTACATTTTACCTGCTATTGCAATCCAACCAAAAACACTCTTTTTTGTTAAAAGTTAACATCAATTAACTAACATGGTCAAGTAACTACCTTTCACTAGACTTTACATTGCCTCTGCTCCCCACATTGTTACAGGACACCACTGTAGAAGTAATTGTTTTTCATAAGCTTTTGAGCCATTGCATTTTACACACCATACATCAGAGAATTCCACTTTTTGGAATCCCCAACCTTTCAACAGAAGTAAAAACCTATACTAAATGGCATCACAATAGAACTTTCAAGATACTCAATATAAAAGCAATGTTTTTTGGTATACTAAAATGCTTGAGAAACAGGTTAAAACAGAAGAGATTCTATAACAGTCAAAAAAATTGAAACTGATTTGGGAGATTTTAATTCTTTACTAATCAAAGTGACTTCAGACTATATTTCCCTTTATCTCACTTAATGTAAAAAAAAAACTCCAGTTTCAGATTGGTAATACGATTAAATAGGAGGATGTATGCCTATAGTTGAAAATTCAAGTTGGACATTTAAAGTCCTTTCTGTAGAATTTTAATTTTTCAATGGCAGGTATATTAAAAATATAGTCCTGCCTGTTGGACTCCTTGTTTTTGATATAGTTTAATGTCACCACCTTCATAGGCAAGAGGGGCAGGATCAAGAAATGGTTAAAGATCTCCTGATTTGAGACATCTTAAAGAATCATTTGGGAGTTGATTTATGGGGTTAGCCTCCCTTCATCCTTTTCCCTGTCTGCTCTGTGCTATTCATTCATTGTATGGGGGACAGAAGCTTCACTAAACATAGACTGTAGATCACAGGAACTAATTAACTACATTGACATTTCTTGAGCAGAAATCTTTGCCACTGGGTAAACCGTAATTAAATTTAAAAAAGAATTGATTTTTTTGCCAAATAGTTTGAAGTAAAACTATTTACTTGAAAAAGTTTCATAGTGTAAAATTATTAAAATTCTATATCTGTATATGTGTGTGTGTGGAAGTACCAGTCTTATATAGTCTTTGTATTAGAGTCATCAGGATTTCCTTTGGAGATTGAGAAAATAAGGTTCATTTGAGATGTAACTTTCCTTAAGTATGTCTAAGGAATCAACATAAAAGTGTACATTTAGGAATTGAATGTTTGAATGCACATTCATTTCTGTAAGGCCTTAACTTTTCTTATAGTTGTCTAAAGTTGTTGAGCTGGAATATAAAATAGCTAAAATAAATCTGACTTTTTAAGCAAAGTGATTTTTAAAAATCATACATGGCCATTTTGAAGTATGATATTAATGGTAAAATGTTACAGTATGAGGCTACCTTTGGAGGAGAAAGCAAATTAATTGTTGCAAGCAATAAAAGAAAATAATAGCATAGTTTTTGGTTTCTAATAATTAAGAGTACAATGTTAATATGTGCTGCCCATCGGCAGAGAACATCATAGTTCTAAGAAATTTCAAGTACCAAGGCCATTTTAGGACGTGGCATGCATTTTGAAATATATACACATATACTAGCAATAAAATAACCACGTATACATAGGTCAAAACTCAAAAGCAACAGTGAGTTCTATAAGCATATAAAAAGTCAATACCAAGAGGCTACCAACAATAAAAGAAAAATGAACATTAATATTAGTATCTGATACATGAATACCATCCCTTAAGAATGGTTTTCTAGGAAACATCATCATTCAACTTTCTTCCTCAAATTCTGACAAAAGTAATTGTATCTAACATGCAAAATTATGCATATAAAGTACTCATTCTCTCATTTAATTTGGCTAGTTCTCAATATTTGACCCATTGCACTGGGGTAGAGCTTTAAGCCTAGCCATAATGGGAACTGCCTGGAGTTCCTAATGATCAAGACAGCTACTCACTAAAATCCTCTTTAGGACTCTTAAAGTGATTGTTTTGAATCTGTGGTTGCCAGACTATATTACTCACATTAAAATCACCAGGAAGCTGACTGAAAGATAAATTTGCAACTTTATCCTAGATCTAGTGAATAAGTCATTGGGCTACTGTTTAGGACTCTGTATTTAACAAGTATATAAAGCAAATCTTACACACCCTGAAGTTTTAAATAACCATTCTTATTTATATCGATTAACCATGTTATGCTATGTTTTGTCATTACTTTGGTTAGTTTTGTAATTTAAAAATTACTTCACAAGTGCAAACATGGGGACATCCTTGATCTTGAATCGTACCAAATTTAAAAAATTAACTTCCTAGACCCTTAACTCTGGCATATGCTAACTCTTGAGATATGTTACAAATTGGATCAGATGTTGAAGTTGAGATGAAATATTTCCTCTGTTGAGATATTTTCATTAGTAAATGTATTATTCACGATTACATGGCTGTGTTTGTGGATTGAAGTCTTTGCTTTACAAGCAAGAAAAATATTTTGAAAGAATTGAGCTACCCCAATTAGGTTGTGATCTCTAGATTTACAATTATATTGCTCTTTTTCTCTCTTATACAATTTTGACCACTATAAAAGGCAGAGACTGTATCAGCCAATTCTTTGTGTATAACACCAGAAATACCTAGCTATAAAGTTTTCTGCTCGTACATCCCAGAATAAATGCAAAAGAACATGAAGTAAATTGATTCTTGTTAAGCTTATCAGGTAATAAGATTAAATATATTTACTTGTTAAAAGAATTTCTTACTTGACTGTCATAAAGCATATAATAATTAAAAAAAGATCTAGTCTAAGAATATTGTTTATACTCTAGAAATTTGTTTTCAGTTACTTTGAGAATTTCGTATTATTATTAATTTTATACTATAACAATATATATTTATTGTTAAATGATGCCAAATTAAGTGGATTACATTCACTGTTCTTAGTATGTCCCTCCTTTTAATTTTGATTATTTTCCTTGATATCTCACATTTGCATGGGTTAATCTGATTATTATTATTATTATGGGAGAATATACTTTAGGCTTCTTATATTAGATTTAATCTGTATTTATATTACATATCACAAAAATTATTTATTTTAGTGTCCCTGGCATCCAAGCTTGGTATCTGGCATGTAACAGAAGACCAGTAAATGTTTGAAGACTTGAACTGAATAAACTGTTCACATACTTCTTGGATAGCTTTGATTAGAATTTTAGCTCAATTTGTTAGTGATTTTTTTCCCCAATTTGGCATAAACAGAAAACACCTAAGATTCTGAGATAAACCAGAATTAGGTTGTGTGGTCAGTGGCAATGGGTATAAATAAACAGTTCATATTTTCCATGCTGAGGGGGACAGGATGGTCAAAACCTCAAACACACAGTTATTAGGTTGGAGACTGTGATGCCCTCAGTATTTTTAAGCATTCTTCAGAACTAGAGAGTATATGTGTAATTCTCCTTTGTAGGTATCTCCAGAAACATTTACTTCCTATACCACAGTGGCTTATGGATGATATAATCCCAGGGTTAATAATTTTTTGAGAAGGCTAACCAAAGACAGTAGTAATGATATCCTCATGTCTTTCTTACTCACTCACAGCAGTTGAGAGGTTGATTAAACAAGCTGAAGCAATCGAGAACACTTATTTCTAAATGGCATCCAGAGTGAATCCAGGAGTAAAAAGGCTGCTCATACCATCCTAACATTATAATTATTCAAAAATAGTTGCAAATAATAATTTGATGATTCTTCATTAAGCTCTAGATCATATGCTGAAATACACACACACACTTACTGATGACTGAAAATACTCTTATGGTTTGGATATTATACATAAAAATATAGTAATATTTGAACTTTATGGTAAAGTTTGCTATTGTCTTTATTTATGCACTGGATATGAATATCAGTTTACCAATTTAGTTTAAAGTAGTAAAACTTCTGATTGGAAAAACAGATATCTCCAATATTTCAGGGTAATATTGAATTGATCTCAGGTTGAGGCTCCCATCTAACATCTTCCATCTTCCCAGTACAATAGATCAATTCTAAGACAGCAGAGGAGAGGTAGGGTGTCAGTAGAGGATAAGAGTGCCTCTGGTCTTCTAACGAATCTGTTGAGACAGTCACCATTTGCTGGTCCCATTGGGAAGTTTACACCTGCTATTGGTAAAAAGTAACTGAAGCTTCCGGTCTCTCCTCATATGAGGCTCTGTGTCATCTTGAGACTGTCATCAGAAGTCCATCTTCAGATGCAGCTCATTGACCCTAGACTAGAACCATGAACAGGCAAATGGCCTTTCTTTCTAATTAAAAGATGCCCCTGCTTCCTTTCTGTCAATTATTGTGCAATGCAGGCAAATTTGGAATTATTCTGTTTCTATTCTACACAGTGTTCTGCAATGTCCTATACTGTTTATGACCTTATCTGCTGGAACAGATGTTCTTTTAAACTCAGTCCTTTTCACATTACATTGCCCCGTTTTTATTTACTGTTAGCCCAATGAGCTCCCTTCCATAAGTTAGCACTCTCCTTCCCCTTTCCACAGCTTGACATGCTCCCTTTCTAGGCAATTCTAGGCCCATTTAGTAAAGGCAGTGAATAATCAGCCTCCAACCCCCCCCATTGTCTTGAGATGGCACTCCTCTGGGGCAGCAAGAGCCCCTTAGAGTGACCTTCAGATCTAGGCAGCTGCAGGGCCCCTTATCTCCTACTTGGGAAACAGCCATAAATCCTAGACCACCTTGATGAAGACCCTGGTCCTCAAGTCCACACTGGCATATGCGCCTCCTAGCTCCTTCTAGTCCCTCCTAGCCTCAGTAGGCTATATAGGTCACCTCAGACAATAGCCAGCACTTCTTCTCACTCCTCTCTTGTGAGAAGGGGTCTTGCCTCTCCCTTTACCAGCAATAAACCTTTATTCTTTTTCCATATGTGTGTGTGTGTGTGTGTGTGTGTGTGTGTGTGTGTGTATGTCTGGGTAGTTTTCTGGCAAAGTCTAATATGCTCTAACATTTACATTTTGGCCTATTTAAATTCTCACCATTTAATGGGTTTTTTTAATCAACTGAAATTTATTTTTAAAAGGAAACTACAATAAAGAGCAAATGTCACTTATCGTAAGAAGGCAGCCACAAATATGTATTCCCGAACCCCCCAAAATGATGTCTTATTGTTGAAAGATACTGTTTTCTTTCCTCCTCCTCTTCCTTTTTCTCCTCCTCCTTCTCCAAGTAGTTTTACAAACGAGGTCAGATACACAACGCATCTTGATCAATGTCACCCCTTTCATCAATCTTCTTACTCTGAATATAAGCTATCCAGGCAGACACATTTTCTGCTCTAATGAGACGCTAAGAGAGGGGGAAATAACATTTCAAAAGTTCAGCTATATGGAAGTTACTTTTAAGGTTGTGTGGTGTGACCACGAGGTCACAGGACCGAAAATCAGACCTGAGTCACCGTCATCGGATGGAGTTTACAGTAGACAGGCCAACCTCACTTTCTGGTCCCTTTCCTCTAAGAATCCCTCTACGCTTGACGCAACGCCAGGCGTTCGCGAGAGAACTACACCCCCCACAATGCCCCGCGCGCAGCCAAGCATGTCCACCGCCGCGTCCGACAGCTTTCCCTCCCTCCCTCCTACAACTCCCACAACCCCCCTCGGCTCCAGGCCGCGGCCGGGCCCGGGGTGGAGGCGGAGGCGGAGGCGCGGGAGTTATGGAGGGGGCGGGCTCTGCAGGGAAGTGCGTCAGCGGAGGCGCGGGGAGAGCAGGGTGCTGTGGTCAGAGCTGGAGGGTGAGGCTGGCCGAGCGAGAGGATGGGCGGTGAGTA